>NC_064829.1:70070241-70373271 GCF_024166365.1 Elephas maximus indicus | reverse complement strand
GAAGACTCCTCCAGATAACACTGAATAATTAAAGACTTGTTATGTGAGTTGAAATCTGCATGCTTAGTAGATTTCTGTGATTTCTTGTCATGGTTGCCTTGCTTAGTTACTTTAAGCACAGATCAAAATCAACCCCTGCTATTTTCTTACCTGTAGTATGTCAGTTATTGTTTCTTTTTCATTAACATATGTTTTTACTTTTAATTCCATCCATCAGCCTTACAGTTGCAATGGGAAAAGTGACAATATAGATTAATTAGCTAGAAACTTTACTTTTGGAAAATGCATGGTGAACCTAGTAAACTTAGATCAGTAGCAGTAATTGAAGAAGCACAAAATTGTCATTGTTGAAGATATGCTAGTTAAGCACAAATAATCTTCACATCTGTAGAAGGCACAGCTTCGTTGAGATGTGGCTTCCAAAGTGACCAGAGTATCCTGCCTTCTTCAGGCCACCACACTAGCTGGCATTCCTTACTGTGGTGGATAAGCCACAGTCTACGGTCATACCTTCTCAGGATAACAAAAACAGATTTTTCTCCCATGATGGATGTGTATTAGCCAAGTAAAGGAAAATGTATAAAAATCATAATACGGATCCAATTTATTAATTTACAATAAGAAATCAATGTTAAAGGACAGGAATAACTGAAGTCTACATCACAAGAACATCTTTTACTAATAGGGAGACTGGATCATAATAAGATAATTATTTACTGAACATGAATTCAGCTATTGCTACCTAAACACCCAAAGTCTATTGGCTAATACCCCTGCATTCAGATCTGCATTAAAAAAAAAAAAAAAAAAAAACCATTGCCATCAAGTTGATTCCAACTCAAAGTTACCTTAGAGGACAGAGTAGAACTCCCCTATAGGGTTTCCAAGGAGTGGCTGGTGGATTTGAACTGCTGACCTTTTGGTTAGCAGTTAAACTCTTAACCACTGTGCCACCAAGGTTAAGGAGATCTGTATTTAGAGATGAGAATTTCTTACTAATTTTTTTTAGCAATATCGTCATGTGTCTGCAGTGTGTCAGTGCCTGTGCTAAGTGTAAGGGATATAATATGAGTAAAAGCAGACACAGTCCCCGCCCTGGGGAGCTTATAGTTTAGGGGTGAGACTCACTAATCAAATAATCAAAAAATGTAAAATGATAGCTGTGATAAGTACTACAGGAGAGGCTTATGAAGCTATGAGAGTGTGGACTGGATGTATCTGACAGACTGCATCGTTGGGAAAGGCCAGCCAAGAAATGGAGGATGGAGTTGAGATTGAAGAGTAAGAAGGAATAAACCAGGTTAAGGTAGTAGAGGAAGGCTTTCCAGGCAGAAAGAGTGGTATGTGGCACAGGAAAGGATCTTAAAGAAAGCTGGTGTAAAGAGTAGCAGAGACTGTGGTGTGGTGTGAAGCAGAAGGCAGCACCAGACCATGCAGGGCCTTATGGGTCTTGCGGACTTCACGCTAAGAGCTCAGGAAGCCCTCGACATGTTTGAATCCTGGAGAGTGACATGATCAGATCTTTTTTGGAAATATTCCTCTAGCTGCTGTGTGGAGAACAGATTGTTGTTGTTGTTTTTAGGTGCTGTTGAGTTGGTTCCAACTCAGCAACCCTGTATACAACAGAATGAAACATTGCCCAGTCCTGTGCCACCCTCAAAATTGTTGCTGTGTTTAAACCCATTGTTGTAGCCATTGTGTCAGTCCATCTCGTTGAGGGTCTTCCTCTTTTTCACTGACCTTCTACTTTACCAAGCATTATGCCTTTCTCCAGGGACTGGTCCCTTCTGATAAAATGTCTAAAATACGTGAGACGCAGTCTCGCTGTCCTTGCTTCAAAGAAGTATTCTGGCTGCACTTCTTCACGAGCACTGCAATTCAAATGTATCGATTCTTGTTTGGTTTTCCTTATTCGTTGTCCAGCTTTTGCATGCATATGAGGTAATTGAAAATATCATGGCTTGGGTCAGGCACATCTTAGTGCTCAAAGTGACATCTTTGCTTTATAACACTTTAAAGAGGAGAACAGATTTGAGGAGGCCAACAGTGGATTTGAGGAAGGGGAGCAGGCTGTGGGAGTTACCCAGTTTTCTGGGGGATAGTACTTAGTAAAGATAGTTCGGATGGTAAAAAATGAGGATTGAGAGCCTAGGACCAAACTTGACAAATTCCAACTTTAAATGAGGGATGAGAGATGATATCTGGAAAGAAACCAGTGAGATTGAAGAAGGTCAGCAGAGGCCAAGAGAAGAGAAGGTTTCAAAAAGGAGTGGTCTGCACAGTGCTGCTGAGAGTTCAAGTGTCAACAACAACTACAACAATGGTAGCAAACATTTATTGCCTGTTTATTATGTGTCAGGTACTTTGTAAGTTGTATCCCATTTAATCCTGCTAAAACTATGTAAGGGAGAAACTTTAACCTTTTTTTAACTGATAAAGAAAAAAAAAAAAAAAATTTTTTTTTTTTAAAGAAACTGAGACGTTGGAGAAGTTAAATAACTTGCCCAAAGGTGTCAGAAATTGAAGCAAAGGCATTCTGACTTGCAAACTCTTCACTACCTGTAAAATTATAAGGGCTATCAAACAATGAAGAAAGTTGATCCAACAGAATGTGAAAATTACCAAACAACATCATTAATACCGTATGCAAGTAAAATTTTGCTGAAGATAATTCGAAAGCATTTGCAGCAGTGCCATCTGCAGCAGTACATGAACAGGGAACTGCCGGAAATTCAAGCCAGATTCAGAAGAGGACATGGAATGAGGGATATCATTGCTGAGGTCAGATGGATCCTGGCTGAAAGCAAGGAGTACCAGAAAGATGTTCACCTGTGTTATATTGGCTATTGAAAGGCATTCGACTGTGTGGATCATGACAAATTATGGTTAACATTGCAAAGAACAGAAATTCCAGAATACTTAACTGTGCTCATGAGGAACCTGTACATAGACCAAGAGGCAGTCGTTCAGACAGAACAAGGGGAAACTGCGTGGTTTAAAGTCAGGAAGAATGTGTGTCAGGGTTGTATCTGTTCACTGTACTTATTCAGCTTGTACTCTGAGCAAATAATCCAAGAAGGTAGACTATATCAAGAAGAATGTGGCATCGGGATTGGAGGAAAACTCATTAACAACCTGCGATATGCAGATGACACAACCTTGGTCGCTCAAAGTGAAGAGGACTTGAAGCACTGGTGAAGATCAAAGGCTACAGCCTTCAGTATGGATTACGTCTCAACATAAAGAAAACGAAAGTCCTCACAACTGGGCCAATAAGCAACATCATGATAAACGGAGAAAATACTGAAGTTGTCAAGGATTTCATTTTGCCTGGATCTACAGTCAACACCTGTGGAAGTGCAGTCAAGAAACCAAACGACGTATTGCATCGGGCAAAGTGTTAAAAAGCAAAGTTGCACTTTGAGGAGTAAGGGGCGCTTGACTCAAACCCTGGTATTTACGGTTGCTTTCATGTGCATGTGAAAGCTGGACAATGAATAAGGAAGACTGAAGAAGAATTGATGCCTTTGAACTGTGATTTGGCAAAGAATATTGAATATACCATGAAGCCAGAAGAACAAAATCTGTCTTGAAAGGAGCATAACCAGAATTTTCCTTAGAAGCGAGGCTGGTGAGACTTCATCTTACATACTTTGTACATGTTATCAGGAGGAGCCAGTCCCTGGAGAAGGACATCATGCTTGGGAAAGTGGAGGGTCAGTGAAAAGGGAAAGACCCTCAGTGAGTTGAAATGACACTGTGGTTGTAACAATGGGCTTAAACATAGCAACGATTGTGAGGATGGGGCAGTACTGGGCAGTGTCTCGTTCTGTTGTACGTTGGGCCGCTATGATTTAGAAAAATGGAGGTTGTTAGCTTTCTTAGGGACAGCCCCTATGGAACGATAAGGAATTAAGGCAAGTTTACGGTGGCATGAGGAGTAGTGAAGACATGAGGAAGTGGAGACAGAAAGCCTGAACAACTCTTCTGAGAAGTTGGGCTCTGAAGGGGAGATGTCTAAATGGAATTTGGGGTCTGCTGGCTAAAGAACCTCTTCTCTGAATTATATCTTTCCCAGACTTGATTGGCTGACCTAGTCTTCATATACACATTTTTTTCCTTCAGTTAACATGTATTATTTTTTTGTTTGTTTTCTGTCTAGTTCGGGTATCTTTTTGTATAATACTGAAAAAAAGCTGTTACATAAGGTAGTCATGTTCTTAGCTGACAGAATACATAACTCTTTTCTGTAGTATTTAGTTTTGGGACTCTTAATCATTTCTTTCAAAATTATTTTTCCTAAATTCATGTACTTCTGGCAAATGGCATTTTTAGAGATCAGTGTTTAGTGTATATTAAATGTTTTAAAGATAATTGATTATAACAAGCGTTATGGTTATGCTCAAAAATATAGTTGGATTAAATTGTTTAGTTTTCTTATTGGCATCTGTAAGCTTCTTAGAATTGAACTTTTTTTTTCTGTTTGTAGGCTGATATTGCACCATTGATGGCTTCCCTTATTGGAGTTCCCTTTCCCCTTAATTCAGTGGTAAGGAATAAAATGTTTAAAAGTTTTAAAAAATGTATTGCCTAGTAAAATTTATACTTTTATACATGTTTGTTTCAGTATAAATTTTGATTGCATTTAGAACTGTATTTTCTTGTATATATTTTTCCAAATATATAATGCTTCTTAATTATGGATTGTTTATTATTTACAGGGTACTCTTCCTGTGGATTACCTGAACAACACTGATCTGTTCAAAGCAGAGAGCATGTTTACAAATGCAGTCCAGATTCTTGAACAGTTCAAGGTATAGAAAAAATCTCACACACAAAAGCAGGCAGTGCTGCAATTTTATAATCAAATGTATTAAATGAAAATATTTTGTGTTTTAATAAATGATTTTCTGTAACAAATTACTTTAAATTTTGTATATAAAGTGATACATTTCTAAGGTGCAGATTCCATGAGTCAGTTTTTAGGTATAGAATTACCTTTGAGGAGTGCCCCTAATTGTAAGATTACCACATATTTTTATGAAGACTAGCAGCCACATCTGTGTGGGATTTGCCCCATAGAAATAGAATTAGAGATTGTAACATTTCTTATTATTCCACGTGCATTTGTGTATACATTAGGGAGTTAAAAAGGTGGACCTTTACAATTGACATAACAAAATGTATTAAGAAAACATCCTGCATCCCACCTTGGTGAGAGGCATCTGGGGTCTTAAACGCTAGCAAGTGGCTATCTAAGATGCATCATTTGGTCTCCATGCACCTGGAGCAAAGCAGAATGAAGAACACCAAAGATACAAGGAAAATATTAGCCCAAGAGACAGAAAGGACAACATAAACCAGAGACTCCATTAGCCTGAGACAAGAAGAACTAGATGGTGCCTGGCTACCACCAATCCCTGTCCTGACAGGGAACACAACAGAGAATCCCTGATGGAGCAAGAGAACAGTGGGATGCAAATCTCAAATTCTTGTAAAAAGACCAGGATTAATGGTCTGACTGAGACTAGCGGGACCCTGGAGGTCATGATCCCTGGACCCTTTGTTAGCCCAAGAGTGGAACCATTCCTGAAGCCAACTCTTCAGACAGGGATTGGACTGGACTATAAGATAGATAATGATACTGGTGAGGAGTGAACTTCTTGGCTCAGGTAGACAAATGAGACTATGTGGGTAACTTCTGTCTGGAGGGGAGATGAGAAGGCAGAGGGGGACAGGAGCTGGTTGAAGGGACACAGGGAATACAGGAAGGAGAGGAGGAATGTGTTGTCTCATTAGGGGGAGAGCAGCTAGGAGTACATAGCGTGGTATGTATAACTTTTTGTACAAGAGACTGACTTGATTTGTAAACTTTCACTGAAAGCACAATAAATAAATAAAAAGGTGGACCTTTAACCGAAACTCTCCGTTAACCTTAACGCTGTTAATTCAGATTGATTTCTTTGTTTTTTAAGAGTTATGAGAAATACAGTTTTAGTTACATTACGGTATATTATTTTACAGACTTGGCATGCTTAATTCTCAGTTTAATGTAATAGTAAGATAGTGTTAAATATTTTTAATATTGATAATATAGTAACACAAAATTCCATTTATTTTCAAAGTACTTAGCTGTCCCTGAAGAATGATTGTAATGGATCTTTGTATTTCAAAATCAAATCAATTAATTTTTTTCTCATTTATAATATATTAAAATGTTTTCATTCTTGGTTTCTAGGTGAAAATGACTCAGAAGAAAGAAGTTACGTTATCGTTTTTTTTTACTCCATTTAAGTAAGTCTCTTACATTTTTTGATTAACTTGAGGGAAAGTATTTATCATTGAGTTAGTTGCAGATAGGATAGATTACTTAAAACTTTATCTTTTTGTATATATTACTACCAGCTCCAACTGGAAACTTTTGTCCCAAAAGTAAAACATACTACAGAAAAGAATTATATATTCTATTAGCTAAGAACTTGACCACCTTATGTTTTTGTTAAATAATGAGTCAGATGCTAGATACCTTTGAATAGCTGATAGAGGGGATGGAGAGATTTGGAGAGTTATGAGAATAGTAAGGAGATGAATTCAACAGGTCTTGACTGGTTGGCTGGGAAGGTGTGGGGCAATAAGGAAGAAGAGTACCACTCCCTGGCTCTTGGCTTGGTTGATTGGGAAGATAATGGTATATTTTGTATGACAGAAAGAAGAGCTGGTTTGAGAGGCAAGGATGAATCTTACCGAGTCCAACTTACATTTGAAGTTATCACTTGGTTGAGTAGAAAGCTCTGATCTCAGGATAGAGGTTTCAGCTGTTCATGAAGATTTTAGAGGCATCAGCATAAAGATGGTGGTTGAACCTGTAAGACATAGAAATCACAAAACGATTTTTCATAAAACACGAGAACATGATTCTAAAACTTATGTGGAAGAATAAATGCTCAAAAATGGTTTAACTAGCATCAAGAAAGAAGAACATGACAGAAGATTTGCTCTGTTATATAGTAAAAACAGTCTATAGCTATCATAATTACAATGAAGTAGTCTTAATATTGAAGACTGAACATTTAGTGGAACAGATTAGAGAGCTTAAAGATTTGGTTATGATTAAAGATGACATTTCAAATCAGTGAAACAGAGTTGCATTGGGAAAATTAACTATTTATTTGGAAGAAATAGGGCTAGACTGCCCTACCTTACATCATTTGCAAAACTAAATTTCACATTTATTAAAGAACTAAATATTTAAAAGTGTTAAATATTTAGATAAAACAGAAAATGCAAAAGTCTTTAAGAAAGATGAATAATTTGATTACTTTAAAATTAAATACTTCAATAAAATAAACCATACAACTCTTAAGCAAGTGCTAAATTAAGAAAAATGTTTGCAAAATATATAACAAATATTATGTAATTAGACTATGTAATCTTAGATATCAATAAGAAAAAAATTAACGACTTGTTGGAAATGGTCAAATGATAACTGAAAATTCACAAATGAGAGAATATAAATGGTCCATAAATTATGAAAAGAAGATCTACCTCACAAGTAATAACAGACATTTATTCAGTATTTACTGCTCACAATGATGAAGAAATTGAAGTTGTCAAGGATTTCATTCTACCTGGATCAACAATAAATGCCTATGGAGGCAGCAGTCAGGAAATCAAATGAAATATTGCATTAGGAAAACCTGCTGCAACAGACCTCTTTAAAGTCTTAAAAAACAAAGACGTCACTCTGATGACTAAGGTGTGCCTGACCCAAGCAATGTTTTTTCAGTTGCCTTATATGCATTTGAAATCTGGACAATAAAATGAGAAGACCGAAGAAGTGATGCATTTGAATGTTGGTGAAAAATATTCAGTATACCATAAACTTCCAGAAGAAGAAACATCCTTCTTGGAGGAAGTACAGCCAGAATGCTACTTAAAAGTGAGGATGGTGAGACCTGTCTTGCTTACTTTTCAGTAGGAAAGACCAGTCACCAGAAAAGGACATCACGTTTGGTGAAGTAGAGGGTCTGCAAAAATGAGAGAAACCCTCCATAAGATGGATTAACATAGTGGCTACAACAGCGGGTTCAAACATACCAAAGAAAGTGAGGATGGTACAGGACCGGGCAATGTTTCATTCTGTGATACATAAGGTTGCCATGAGTTAGAGCTGACTTAATGGCAACTAACAGTACTACTTAAAAGGAACTGTTTTGTATGCTTCATGTGTATTAAATAAGTTATTCTTCAACCCTAAGAGGTAGTTGGTATCACTACCCCATTTCACAGGTAACAAAACTAAGACATGGAGAAGTTAAGTAATTTTCCTGAAATTATATACTGTTATTTTTACACAAATAATATGTGCATTCTACGTTTGCCAGCCGCACCCTCCCCCCACAAGGTATTTTTGTAAGCACCACTATGCCAATTTTATTTTTACATGTTGCTGTTAAAAAAAAAAATTAGCATAGCATGCTTACGAAAATACCTCATGAAAGGGCATGGTTGCCAAACAAACGCAGAGGATGCATGTTATTTGCATAAAAATTCAATAGCCTATAAATAGCAAAGCGAGGCTTTGAAACAAGCAATGAATTAACTCTTAATTGGTACAACTACTTTGCAGAGTAGTTTCATAGACCCCCCCCAAACCATGTGCTGAAGGAAATCCATGTCTCAAAAGTCTGTTTCCACAGAAATACTTGTATTGTTTATTACAGTGATAACTGGGAACAGCTTAAATGCCTGTTGTTACAGGAGAATGGTTACCTTAACAATGGTAACAGCCATACTGTGAATTGGCATGTGACAGCTTAAGAAGAATGAGGTATAACCTATACATGCTTCCATGGGGAAGTTTATAAGATGGATTGTTGACTGAAAAAAGCAAGTACATAAATATACATATCATATCATTAACCTTAATCTTAAAAATACGGGATAATATTATTGGTACACATGTGTGACTATTTAGAAAAGATCTGTAAGGCCACGTGCCTAATGGATAGAGTGCTAGCTAGCATTATAATAACTTATTAATTAATTTATTGTATAATTAAATAAAATAGGTAAAGAACTCCAAAACCAAGTCAGATAGTAAATTGAAAATTAATTTGCTATCATTTGGGGAGATGTGAATGGCTTAAAATTGTTGTGTTAAATTATTTAAAAAAGTATTTACTTTTACCCACAAAAAACTTTATTCCTCCTTTGCGATATTTTGAAATAGAAATATTTGGGAGCATCGATTAAATGTCAACTCTGCATTACAACTCTTTAATCTTCGATATATTGGGAGAAACAGTTATCACCATTTATCGTCTGAGTACAGTGGACCCTTTTTATTTCTCCAGTCCAATGAATTTTGTTCATTTCTACATCATCTGTTTCCTTCTGATCACTTTATATCTACACCTAAGTCCGCATTGTCTGCTTATAAACTGTATCAAGTAAATGTTGGCACATAAACAGCATAAGAGATGGAAGAATACCGTCACACATCCTTTTAGCAGGACAGCACAGATTCTTGCCAGACTATTGTGTGAAGTCCTTCCCTCTTGAATGAGTAACTGGTTAAGAATATCATACTTACTTTTTGTTCTTGGAAATATATTATTCATTCATCAATTCTTAAGTTTGAGAAAATTTATTAGAATATTGCCATCTAAAGATTCATAGTTTGAGATTTTATTGATAGGAACTATTTTACCATCATCACTAGATTTTATATTAATATTATCTCTTCATTATTCTTTCATTGTCTTATTTAGTCTTTTTTAGACATAGTTGTGGATAATTAAATGAATGATAAAATAATCCCTAGGGTGATGAAATAACAAATATTTCAGCATATAGAAAAAAATAAGATCACTAAAATGCTATTATGTTGGTACAGCCGTTGTGGAAGACAATTTGGTGATTCCTCAAAAAGTTAAACATAGAACTACTATATGACCCAGCAATCCCAATCTTAGGTATATAACCAAAAGAATTGAAAGCAGGAACGCAAACAGAAACTTATATACCAATGTTCATTGCAGCAATATTCACAAAAGCCAAAAAGTAGAAGCAACCTAAATGTCTATCAACAGATGAATGGATAAACAAAATGTGGTACATAAATACTATGGAATATTACTTAGCCTTAAAAAGAAAAGAAGTCCATTCTACGACATAGATGAACCTTGAAAACATGCTGAGGGAATTAAGTCAATCACAAAAGGACAAATATTGTATGAGTCCATAAATATGAAATAGGCAAATATATAGAGACCAAAATTTGTTAGTGTTACCAGAGATGGGAGGGAAGGGGAAAAGGGGGAGTTATTGGCTAGGGAGCACTGAGTTTCTATTAACGGTGGTGGAATAATTTGGAAAAGGATAGTGGTGATGGTTGGTTGCATGGCATGGTGAATGTAATCAGTATCATTGGATTCTACATTTAAAATTGTTGAGTGGCAAATGTTTTGTAATATATATATTTACCAAAATTGAAAAAAAATCCTATTATGTATCTCAGATTTGTAAACAGTTCCAGTGGATCCATATGGTAATTGCATATCTATTTATTTTAATAAGTAAATTGTGCCTTTGATATTTTGAAGTCCTCTAAGAAAGAATAAAAGTCATGAAATATTCATTCTGACAAACAGTTACAACTACTCAAAAAAAACAAATGCTAAAATTGAATTCTATGGACTCTGAAAGGAACCCTAGTGGCACAATGGTTGAACACTCAGCTCCTAACTGAACAGCTGATGGTTCGAACCTACCCAGTGGTTCAGTGGGAGAAAAGACTTGGTGATCAGCTCCCATAAAGATTACAGCCTAGAAACCCTGTGAGACAGCTCTACTATGTCGTGCAGAGTTGCTGTGAGTCGGAGTCGACTCCAAGGCACACAGCATCAACCACAAATGAACCTTGATGGTGTGCCAAGGAATGACCACCAGGTGGAGCTGGAAGACTAGGAGAAGCATAAAAGGTTTGACTACATGTGAAAAAACCTTTTAAATGGAAGAAAAACACTTTATACTGGAAAAGTGTGTACTCTGGATATCAAAGTGGAACAAGAAAACATTTAAAACAAATAACTTTCTATGTTAATGAGAAAAAAAGAAGCAGTATTAAAAAAAAGAAATAGGAAGCAGATATTAAACCTTGTTAATAGAACTTTTATTTGAACATCATTATGTAAATTCAGGAAACACAGAGAAATTGTAACAAAAAAGTTTTTAATCTATTTTTTACTAAAATGACCAAAGATATTTTGGTTCCTTTTAAGTTCTTCCCTTAGACCAAATTTAAACATTGGATTTAATGTGAATCTTTTCTACCACTTTAACAGTGAATTGTTTAAAAGAAATGTAATTTTCTGCTTCAAAACTAAAATTCATAAAAAAAAAGAAGCTTTATAGATCCCATGTATACATAGGAAAACATTGTTATTCATTTATGGAGTTATGACATGAAGATGATAGTCCTATAAGATTCTACATCATTGATGAGGGTAGAGGAATGTAAATTATTCCAGAAATAATTTTTTATCCTAGTTTCTCTCTCTATATCTTCTTGAAATAATTTTTCCCTTCAATCTAAATAGGCATTCTAGATTGAAATGGGTAGATTTTATCATTAAAATAGCAAGTCATATGTATATTCAAGTGGAATATTCTTTGTAATACAAATCAGAGCAAGGAAGATGTAATACTTCTCATAGAGTAGCAGTTGAAGGAGATCTTGGAACTATGGTGGTGTAGTGGTTAAGAGCTTAGCTGCTAACCACAAGGTCAGCAGTTCAAATCCACCAGCTGCTGCTTGGAAACCCTATGGGCAGTTCTACTCGGTCCTATAGGGTCACTGAGTTAGAATCAGCTCAATGGCAGTGGATTTTGTTTGGTTTGACCTTGTTCCCCAAACACTAGTTTACCCTGAAGAATTGATGAAAATTCTTGATAACCTCAAAACATGGTTTACTTTCTTCTTCAGTGTTTATGTAGCCATAAAAGCAGGTGGAATAATAGCAATGAAATCAAAGTACACAATTAAGATCACACATACTTGTTTCTCTTTTTGTTTTTACTTAAGCATAGTGTCCTGATTAGGGATTCTTTAAAAACTTGATGTTTTCAACATAAAAGATTTAGTCAACAAAGGAAATTTTTCCTCACGAATTGCTATGTAGGTAAGTTGTATTTCAAGCACATTACCTTTGAAATCAGCAATTTATTTGTTTATTCATATCTGTAACCGTGCATAGATTAAGGGGAAAACTAACATTGGAAAAACCTTGACTTTTCCTTTTGGGCAACCTGCGTGTATATTACCATCCTAGGGCTGCTGTGACACATTACTGCAAAGCCGGTGGCTTAATACAACAGAAATTTATTCTCTCACAGTTCTGGAGGGTAGAAGTCTAAAATCAAGGTGTCGGTACGACTGTGCTCCATCTGAAATCTCTAGGGAAGGATCCTTCTTTGCCTCTTCCTAGCTTCTGGTAGTTGCCAGCAATCCTTGGCATTCCTTATCTTGTAGCTGCATCACTCCCATGTCTGCCTCCATCACCACGTGGCTTTCTTCCCTGTGTATCTGTTTCCAAATCTGCCTCCTCTAATAAGGACATTGGTCTTTGGATTTAAAGTCCACGCTAATCCAGTATGACATCGCCTTAACTTGAATATATATATATATATATATATATAAAAACCCTATTTCTGAATAATGTCACATTCACAGGTACCGTGGGTTAGGTTCAACATATCTTTTTGGAGAACACAGTTCAACCCACAAAAGAGGGTAATAGTTGACATTTGTCATCACTTTAGCCATCACAGAGAAATTATCAGCAATGCTTCATTTATTCACTTAACCAATATTTATTGTGTTCCTGCTGTGTGCCAAGCACCCTGCTGGATATTAGAAAATAAGATAGACACAGTGCCTGCCCTAATGAGAAAATACACAGAGTTTAACAATAATTACAATGCAGTGTAATAAGGGATAGTTCAATGTGGCATGAGTGACAATTTGTTTTTATAAAAACACACAAGAGGAATATCAAACCCACTGATGAGAGATGCAAATTTATAGTGTCAGAGAAGAAAATCTCGTAGTCTGTTAGGAGTGAAAGAAAAGGAGTTTTATTGAGGATTAATACAGCTCAAGCTCACTCAGTTGTCTCTATGGAGTTTGAGGTTTTTGTGCATAGAGAACAAGGGAAAGGTAGGGGTTTAATGATTGATTCAGCCTCAGCTTTGGAGTCCTTTGAAATGTAAAGGTTGGCCATTTAGCTGCAGGAGAATGAGTTTTACCTTCTAGGTGAGTAGCACCAGCAGGCTCGGCAATACACATTGTTCGGCAATACACATTGTTCGCAGGAACAAATTGTTTATATCCTGACCTTTTTGCTTCCTGGGAATGTATGTTGATTCTGCCATTTCTGTCCTGAGATGAGCACCTCCATGTTTGAAAATTTCATCTGCAGTAGAAACCGGAAAAGTTACGCAAGACAACGCCAGTGAAGACAGTGTTGGGAAGAGGGCTTTTGTTTTGCTGTGGCTTCCTCAGAGAAAAATATGAGATAACAGGCAGGAAGTCTTCATTCACCTCAGCACATGTCTGAGGCAGTAACAGCCAATTACCTGCTCATGTTTATTTGACACTAATTGCTGTGGACTGTAGTGGGTCTGAGGTAGGTAATAATATGGGCCATATAGTAGGAAATCATGGCAATGCTACGCTGGTAAATGTTTAACAAGGGGCTTGGTTCTCTAAGGAAAAAGGTCTGATTTGTAGCATTTGCCGATCTCTGTGTTATAAATACTCTGTTGTTGTTAGGTACCATTGAATCATTTCCGATTCATAATGACCTGTGTACAACAGAACTTAACACTGCCTGGTCCTGAGCCATCCTCACAGTCATTGTTATGTTTGAGCCCATTGTTGTAGCCACGGGTGTCAGTCCATCTCATTGAGGGTCTTCCACTTTTTCACTGACCCTCTGCTTTACCAAGCATGATGTCCTTCTCCAGGGACTGGTCCTTCCTGATAACATGTCCAAAGTATGTGATGTCTCGCTATCCTTGCTTCTAAGGAGCATTCTAAGTACTTTGACCATGGCCAGTTTCAAGCTACCGAAGTGATGTCACTAGGAGTTGGAAAGACTTGTGCACAGTCAATTCTTGTGAGGCAGTGTAAGTACCCCACTGATGGAGGGGCAGAGGGAAGGGAAAAGTTGAGGTATGAGGAGAGAATGCATGGGGTGGGGAGCTAGTAGGAAATGCTTTTCAGTGTTGGTTTTGAATTGCCCTTTAAATAATAATATTGCGGGGAATGGGATAAATCTGCATTTTAAATGAAACACCTTGGTGTACTTATGTTTTAATAATATTTATTGATGATGACTTCCTGTTTTAAAGCTACTTGGAAAAAATTTAGCAGCTTTTTTTGCCTTATGTTTTTTCGTATTAAATATATTAAAGTACTTTAGTCAAGGGGACAGCAGGTCAAGATGCAATAATGAAATATTGGGGCTTACAGATTTTAGTGAATATGTTAAACATTTTATTAAAATATTTTAATGATTCAAAACCCACCTTGGTTGGTAATGCAGGAACAAAGGAGAATCCCCCCCACCCATCAACCTAAATGAACTCTTCTACCCTTTCCTTTTTTTCTCCTTCTCAACTGCCCCAGGGTGTGCCTCCAGCTGACCCTGACCTGTATTCTGTAAGGACTATGCACTGATTCCTGAGTTGGGTACTTTTCCTACCTACCAGTCTCTTATGGAACCCATCTGTTCTAAAGTTCCGTGTTTAAATATAAAATGCCTTGTGTGGTCCAGTGGTTTTAATTATGTTTCTAGCTCTTTGATCTGATCATTTAGGAGTTTCTTTGGCATTCCTCCTGCCTGGCTTCCTGCCACTTCTTTATTTTATACTTTTTGCCACAAGCAAATCTCTTTATCTCCATAGATGGTTTCTCTGAAAGCCTTCAGTTTGCCAGAGCATTCAAAGTGTCTGATAGAAGAGGGAGAAAACACACACACACACACAAATTTCAAAATTCAGATATATTACATTTTTGCTGAGTTGTCCTGGATTATATAGTGTTTTTTTTTTATGTATAATGATCTTTATTTGTGATTAAAAAAAAAAAAAACAACTTCTGGAGGAGTTACTTTAAAAGAATAATGAAATATTTTTGACATTTAGAAAATCGATTAAAAATATTTTAGAAGATAAATCTTTTAACCCAAGAGTTAGAAATTAAATAAGGATTTTTAAAATGTTTGTTGATACGTTTTTCACGTGTAGTATAGTTTTATTCTCTTTTATTTGTAGTTAAAAAATTTTAAAGCACCAAGCAGATTTTATAAAACCTTCTCACCCTAAATAAGAACCCACTGAATAACGAAGAGATGAGTTTAGTACCATAGCTGAAATTTTTAGAATTAAAAGTATTTGTATGTGTGTTTTTAATTGCCATTCCCATCAGCTCTCCTTCCACCATTAAAATGAGTCCACACCTGTGAATAGCTAGGGCAAATGGAGTAAATAGAATACAAGAGTGTGTTGTTGCCTCAAGTCAGTTCCAACTCATGGTGATCCCGTGTGCGTGAGAGTAGAACCGTGCTCCTTAGGGTTTCAATAGCTGATTTTTCCAGAGTGGGTCACCAGGCCTTTCTTCCAAGGTCCCTCTTGGTGGACTCAAACTGCCAACTTTTTGGTTAGCCACCAAGCATTTTAACTGTCTGCACTACCCAGGGAATTTTTACATATATTAGCTCTTTTAATTCTTCTAACAACCCTATGCAGCAGTTACTATTATTATCTCAAATTCCATGTGAGGAAATTGAAGGAGAAAGAAACTTTCCCCAAATGATAGAGTTAGTAAGTGTTGCAGCTGGATTTGGAACCTAGGCAGTCTGACTCAGAGTCCATCACTAAGCAGGATAGGAAGACTCATCCTGCTTGGGAAATACTGCTCTAGGGCTGAGAAGGTAGAAATGGAAAAAAAAGAGATGGATTTAAGGTATTGTGGAAGTGGAATCTTTTAGCCCTAGACAGTGGCCAGGTATAAGGGAAAAGGGAAGTTGACACTGAGCAAAATTTCCAGCTTGTGAAATCTGTCGATATTCATATGATTTACCAAACTACTGGAAGAAGGGCAACTTGGTTTGTGAATATGTTGATTTGAGGTGTCTGTAAAGCAGCATCATGGTATGCAACCAACAGACAATTAGAAACCCAAGTCTGGAGCTCAGAAGCAGGAATTGGGCTCTAGATGTAGATTTGGAAATTGTCCAGAAACTAGTATTAATTGAAGCTGTGGATCGAGGTGAAATCCCTCAGTTAGAGACTAGAGAAGTAAAAAGTTGAGGCTAGAATGCTGGGTAAGGACAGAGAAAATTGGAGAAATGCTTATATTTAAAGTTAAAAAAAAAATCGTGACGCTTCTAAGCTCATCACCATAGCATTTCATCACACCAATTTTTATCCTTCTCAATCATCGCTCTCACTGGTTCTCTTTTCCGAAGTTAATAGATCACTGAGAACCTGTCATTTTCTGTGCTAAATTCTCACATTTGTGTGCTAAAGTTTAGGAAGATGATACAAACTTATAGTGTTTATGATGAGTTCTTGGCACCAGTATTTGTTTTATTTATATGGGAGAAGATAGAAAAATGCATTGATCAACACAAAGCATGATAAATTAATCATTATGTAAATTCCATATATGCTAAGAGGATCTTCAGATAGACGAAGTCTTGTGATAACTTTTCATCTGATGTACATTGCAGCATTTCGAAAATGCTTTTATTCATTAATAAAAGCTAAATTTGTATGGGCAAAAACCAAACATAATAACTGATCTAGATATAGTTTCTTGTGAGATTTTTGTCTCTTGCTATTTTAATTGCTGGTATCAAATGTAGCCCTTTATGATTTTTAGTAATCACCAACTAGTAAGTCATAAAACTTTTGTAACTTCATTATATCTCAAAATTTTTACTAATATTTTTCAAAATAGACTTTGTGAGTAATGTGTGATGCGATGAAATCACTAATTTTTCAAGTGTACTCAAGGCAGATTAATTTCTCACTAGAGATTATTTATAAGCATAACTAGTCCACTATTCTGCTTTATAATTATATTTATATGGAGATGACAAGTATTAATCATCTTTGATTTATGCAGACAGGAAATAAATTTTTATTATTAACAGTAATTTCAGCGTTGTGGCATTTTAAGAATGGCAGTCATTGTACCATGATTGAATTGAAGGAGTCTAAGTTATAACATTCATAACTATCCTAGAAAGGTGAATTTATACTATCTTAAAATATTTAAAGGGACTTTTATTTTACAGCGTTATTAATCATTCCATTTTAAATCAAAAAGCTTGAATAAGTATTTTGTAACAGAAAAAATATAAAACACAACCTTACTAGTCATCAAAGAAAAACACATTAAAATTGGAAGTACTATTTTCCATTTTAGAAATTAGCAAAAAAAAATTTTTTTAATGGTGTGGCTAAATAGTTACTTCTGCAAGTTGCTGTTGGCAGTATGAATATGTATAATAACCTTTTGGAGGCTATATGTCACATTACCAGACACCTCGAACTGTTTATAATCTCTAACCAATCAATTCCATTGTGGGATATATGTCTTCAGGAAATACATGTAGAAAAGTCTTTGTTATAAGATATTCATCACAGTGTTATTTATAATCAAGAAAGATGGAAAACAATGTAAATGAGCAACAATAATATGACTACTAGATGAACTATAACAACCATTAAACATTCTGTTTACAGAGACTAATAATATATTTTTACACAAATAACACACGCCTTCTACATCTGTTTTTCAACCACTGCCTCCCCCGCGAGTTATTTTCACACAAGCTCCACTATGCCAATTTTTTTTTTACGTGTTCCTGTAAAAAACATTAGCATAGAGTGCTGATGAAAATATCTCACAGTGGGAGGGAGCATTGGCAAAAAACAGAAGACGTGAGCTATTTGCAAAAAAATACTTAGAAAATGTTTATGTTATAAACAAAATGCATGTTATGAAGTATATTTGGTGTGATTACAGCTATATTAAAAATTCATTCATATAGATAGTAAATTTAATATATATAGTAAATGTAACCAAAAATGCTAACAGTAGTAGGATTTGTGTTCTGTAAATTATTTTTTATTTTCGTTATTTTTCTGTGTTCACCAGTTTTTAAAAATAATTACATTGTTTTTAATGAGAAAAAAGATTCTTTATAAGAGAAACTTTTGTGTACAGTTTTCTGAAATAGATCCTATGTGAAGGCACATAAAGAGAAGTAAAGCTTTACAGCAAAAGGGCAAACTTTAAAATAAAAAAATATGATTATGCCTGTTTTGGAAACCCTGGTAGCATAGTGGTTAAGAGCCACGGCTACTAACCAAAGGGCCAGCAGTTCAAATTCACCCATTTTGAACATAGGTTTGTGCTGGGGACATAAAACTGAAAGGAAACATAATAAAATTTTCTGTAGTATATGGAAGAAGGCTGTAAGGCAGGATGGTGTCTCACATTTAAAGAAGTATAGGAAGAGCAAAGGAGAGCAGTAGGTGGTGGCCAGCTTATCCTTGCAGGCAGATTAAAGATTTGTACTTTGTCCTGAAAGTAGTAGATTTTAAGACATGGTCACATTTGTATTTTACAGACATCATTCACAGCAACCTTTAAGCTGAGTGAAAAAGGTTCTCCATTTTATAGATGATGAAACTGAGCCTTCAGGTCCTTAGTCACCTTGCCAGTAAGATGTAGCAGGAACGAGGTCTCTGTTCTGTAGCACAAGAGGGATGTGCGCAGACCATCATCCCTGCATCAGTTGCTGTGGGGAGAGACCCGCTGGCTATGGGAGACTAAAGCCTGCTATTGAAGTGACATTGCTCTGTCTCTTCTCTGGTTGAGTAAAGAATTGTCACATCCAAAAAAAGATGTAGAGCTAGACCTTGAATCCAGATATTCTCACTCCTAATCTGCTGTGCTTTTTACCACTCCTGCCTCAAAGGCTGTACAATTTAGTACCTTTATTTTTTTAAAGGGAGTGTTGTCAGATTTTTTAATAAGTTAGTAAATTTAGTAAATATTCTTTTAAGCAAGTTTAGGTCTCATATAGGTCACTAACGTAATAAATAAAATAATTTTAGTTTTGTGGATTGCTTGGTCTTTAGGATGTGAATCTAATACTGCTGATGTTGTTATGGTTTATTTAATCATTTTTCTCAAAGTCTTGATCTTAATGGTAGTTTAACGTTATATAGACATAATAAATTTTCACTCTCAGGAAATTATTCCGTTTCCGGATAAGGAATTGTTAGTGAGAAAAGCAAACAAGTTTTATGTCATAACAACTTTGTAAATTGATTATTTTTTTTAAATCTTATTGTGGTAAAATACATGTAACATAAAATTTGCCTTCTTAACCATTTTTAAGTATACGATTCAGTGACGTGAATTACATTCACAATGTTGTATAACCATCACCGCTATCCATTTCCAAAAGTTTTCATTACCCCAAACAGCAACTCAGTACCCACTAGGCAGTAATTTTCCATTCCTCTTATCCCCTAACCTCTTGATCACTAATAACTTTTGCCTCTATGCAGTAGCCTATTCTATATCTAGATATTTCATATAAGTGGAATCCACACTATCTGTCCGTTTGCATTTGGCTGATTTCAATCATTGTAGTGTTTACAATGTTCATCCATGCTGTGGCATGTATCAGAACTTCATTTCTCTTTATGGCTGAATAATATTCCATTTTTGGTAAATACTATATTTTGTTTATGCATTCATCTGTCCAAGGGCACTTTAGTTGTTTCCACCTTAAGACTACTGTGAATCGTACTGCAGTGAACATTTGGTGTACCGAGTATCTGTTTGAGTCCTTGCTTCGTTGAGTCATATGCTAATTCTATGTTTAACTTTTTGTTTTAGTGCCAAACTGTTTTTCCACAGTGGGTGCACCATTTTACATCCCTACCAGCAATGCACAAGGGTTTCCATTTCCCCTCATCCTTGCCAACATTTGTTATTATTGACAATCCTAGTGGGTATGAACTTATTTCTGTTTGAATGTTTAAATCCCTCTCTATTCCATTGCAGGAGCCCTGGTGGCACAGTGGTTAAGAGCTGCTAACCCAAAAGTCGGCAGTTCAAATCTACCAGCCGCTCCTTGGAAACCCTGTAAGGGCACTTCTACTCTATCCTGTAGGGTTGCTATGAGTCAGAATTGACTTGACAGCAATGAATTTGTTTTTTTTTGGTTATACCATTGCAGGAGCCCTGGTGGCACAGTGGTTAAGCATTCAGCTACTAGCCGAAAGGTCAGCAGTTTGCACCCACCAGCTGCTCTGCAGGAGATATGGCAGTTTGCCTCCATAAAGATTACAACCTTGGAAACGCTATGGGACAGTTCTACTCTACCCTGTAGGGTCATTATGAGTTGGAATTGACTCAACAACAGTGGGTTTTTGGTCTCTATAATTGCATGTGTCAAGGTTCATAATTAATTCACAAAAATAGGGTGTAAAAAAATCTTTTCTCTAGAGTTTTGTCCATGTTTTCCACTTTTATAGTCACAAAAGAAGTGATGAGTTTTAAGATGCAACAGAAGAGTAGACCTCCTTTCTGTATCCTTCCAAGTTCCTACTCTTCACATTCAAATATCCCTTTCTGCCTGAAATTTCTGTATCCCAACTAGTTACCCTAATTTAGGAACTAAATAGTTAAGATACTTTTTAGATATCCCTCACTATCCAAACTGTCCTTTCTTAATATCTAAAAGTTAAAAAACTAATTAGCTTTGGGTAATGCCATTTTCCTTGCTAAATGGACTTGCTATCAAACCCTCACTATCTTAATTCAAAAACTGAAATAGAATTGGATGTTCATTGTGCAATGGTACTTTCTAAATCCCTCAATTCCTTACCTCTCATTTTTATCCCGATTTTAGAAAATCCATTTGGTATATGGAATAAATAGTAATACTCTTTGAATGTCCATATCAAGAAATTAGCATCAGCATAGGCTTTTCAGCCATTTGGTTCTTAATGTGCCTTGTCATTTACTCGACATGGGTTGTTTTTTCTCATCTATACCACCATGCCCCTCCTTTCTGTGTCCTTCCAAGTTCCTACTCTTTATGTTCGAATATCCCTTCCTATCTGAAATTTCGCTGTCCCAACTAGTTATCCTGATTTAGGAACCAAACAGTTAAGAATTTTTTTTTAGATATCCCTCACTGTCCAAACTGACCTTTACTAATATCTAAAATATTAATATCTAACAATATTTTTTTATCATCCCTGTATTCTGCCATCTTGTGGGCTTTTTTTTTTTTTTCAGTGCTCATATGACCACCCATATAACTTTTCAGCAATTAGTAAGGTTTTAAGAGTTTTTTTTGTTATAGTCGTTTATATTCATCATACATAACACAAGATGTTTATTCCACTGCTGTCTTATTCTTTATAAGGGCATGAGAACTAATTAATGCTACAAATATTCAAGGGACTTTAAAGTTTAGATGAGTAATTTATTATTATACTGTATTATTCAACTTACACCAGAAACTTGTATTATGACAGGAAAAGTAAAAATATAGGCCTAGAGGGAACTTGAAATAGTCTGTATCAGTGTGTGAACCCCTTAGATGCCAACGTTTAAAATGCTTTCTTTAAAAGAAAAAGTATTCTCCAATAAGAGGTTCTTATACCAAGTAAGTTAGTTTACTTTTTTAGGAGTAAGAACAGCTGATCAAAATCTTCTTTATTAGCATCTAAGAACATATTTTCATCCCTGAAGCCTTCTCGTTTCCATTTTAAATTATGTAGTTTCTTCAGCCTTCCCTTAAGGAAAGTTAATTTTCAACCCTTTAATGGATCTTGCTACTATTCTGAATCTTCTCCAAATGCTCTTTGTCACTGCATTGTGCCATGAACCTGGAAGCAAGCAAGTGCTAAGCAGATGGATTCATTAAGAGGAAAATGATAAAGTCCCCATTACTGTGTTCTAAGAGTTTCATAAAAGAAGTATCAGTTGAAATACAAATAATGTAGAATACTAAGGAATTCCAGTAGAAATTTAACTTTTTTAAGCAATGTAGGAATTTTAGATTGAAAATTCTCTGACTATCCATTCAGATAAGGTTGTGACCTCCAGAAGGTGATATTTTTCTGAACCATGAAATAATCTATGTGTTAACATTCATGTATAACAACAAAATAGTGTTCAAATAGGCCTGCCTTCTAATGATAAAAATGTGGTAAAATGCTCGGATTTACTGCCTGAATAAGGTTTACCATGGGCGTTTTGGTGAAAATATATATGTATGTCTGTTGGTTATGTACTAAGGATTTGCTGAGTCATTGGATATTTTATGTTCAGCTTCAGCACATACCATTGAATAGTTTTCCAAACTGGTTGTACCAGTTCACACTCCCAGCAGTCCATGCAAATCCCAGTGCTTCCACATTTCACCAGTATTTGCTGTTGTTTGTCTTATTTATTTTAGCTACTCTGGTAGGTATTCTGTGATATCACCTTGTGGTTTTAATTTGCACAGCACTGAGAACCAAAGAAATTGAGCACATTTTCCTGTGTTTACTGAGCATTTGGAAATCCACTGTGTGAATGCATGTTCACTTTTGTCTGTTTTTCTCTTGGATTGTCTGTCACTTTCTTAATGGTTTGTAGGAGTGCTTCATGTATTATGGACACAAGTTCTTTGTTGAATATATCTACTGTATAAAGTTTCTCCCAACCACTGGTTTGCCTATTTTCTCTCTTAATGATGCCTTTTGATGAACAGAAATTCTTAATTTTAATGTAGCCTAATGACCAGTTTTTTTCTTTATGGTTAATGCTTTTTGTGCCCTGTGTAAGATACTACTTTCTCCCTAGGTAGTCCCCTGTGTTTTATTCTAGAAGTTTTGTTGTTTTACCTCGTACATTTAGATCTATAGTGCATCAAAATTGACTTCTGTGAATGGTAAGAAGTTAGGATTAAGATTTTTTTCTCCCATATTGACCAATTGACCCATCACCTCTTTCTGAAAAGACCTTACTTTCGCTACTACAATATAGTCATTGTGCTCCGCAGTTAATCAAATTCTTAATGATGGCCTGTATGTTAGGGATCTGTTTCTACATTCATTATTCTGTTCCATTACTCTATTTATCTGTTGTTAGCCTAGCACAACAGTCTCTTCATTGCTATAGTTTTATAGTAAGTCTTGACATCTATATGTTTCCCAGCTTTTTTGTTCTTCAGAATTGTCTTGACTCTTCATGATCCTTTATATTTCCCTTTTAATTTTAGAATCAATTTTTCAGTTTCCACACATACAAAAGAAACTGCCTACTTGGCTTTTGATTGGGAATACATTGAATACATCTATCAGTTTGACGAAGCGACATTTTTTAAATACTGCTTCTTCCAGTCCATAAAGGTGGCCTGTCTATGCTTTGTTTTATTTCGGTCTTCATTAGTTTCTCTCAATGTTTGTTTTTACCACAGAAGACTTGTACATCTTTGCTAGGTTTATTCCTAGGTATTTGATTTTTTTCTAGTGTTATTGAGAATAACATTTAAAATTCTAAGTATGTATTTTTAATTTTATCGTGATAAAGTATATGTAAGTAAAATTGCCATTTTAACCTTTTTAACTATACAGTTTAGGGACATTAATTATATTTACCATGTTGTGCAACCATCACCACTGTCCATTTCCAAAAGTTCTTTATCACTCCAAATAAAAGCTCAGTACTCTTTTAAGCAAGAACTCTCCATTTCTTCCTCCCTGATAATCACTAATAAACTTATGTCTGTGTGTACTTACCTATGCTAGATATTTCATATTAATGGAATCATTCATTATTTGTATGTGTTGTGTATGTAACAGTTTATCATATTTCTTTAGATGCTTTTTTTTTTTTTAAGAAATTAGTAAAACAGTACAATGCAGTTGAATCCCTATACCCCAACCTCCATCCTGTTCTCCTCTGTCATCATCTACGGGTAACCACTTTAATGAAGTAGGTATTTATTCTTCCTGTCCAGGTTTAAGCCATGTATAAATTTAGTTGTACGTGTATATGTATATAAACTATAGATACCCTGATGACGTAGTGGGTAAGTGCTGTGGCTGCTAACCAAAAGGTTGGCAATTCGAATCCACCAGGCACTCCTTGGAAACTCTATGGGGCAGTTCTACTCTGTCCTATAGGGTCGCTATGAGTCGGGATCCACTTGACAGCAACGGGTTTAGGTTTTTTTGGTTTATGCATATAAGCTGTATGTTGTTGTTAGGTGCAGTCGAGTAGGTTCCAACTCATAGCAAACCTACGTACAACAGAACAAAGCACTGCCTGGTTCTGCGCCGTCCTCACAATCAGTGCTATATTGGAGCTCATTGTTGCCGCCTCTTTGTCAATCCATTTCATCGAGGGACTTCCTATTTTTTTGCTGATCCTCTACTTTACCAAGGTTGATGTCCTTCTCTAAGGACTGATCCCTCCTGATAACATGTCCAAAGTACATAAGATGAAGTCTCATCATCCTTGCTTCTAAGGAACATTCTGGCTGTACTTCTTTCAAGGCAGATTTGTTCCTTCTTCTGGCAGTCCATGGTATATTCAATATTCGTCGCCAACACCATAATTCAAATATATCAGTTCTTCTTTGGTCTTCCCTATTCGTTGCCCAGCTCTCACATGCATCTGAGGCAATTGAAAATACCATGGGTTGGGCCAGGCACACCTTGGTCTCCAAAGTGACATCTTTGCTTTTGAATGTTCTAAAGAGGTCTTTTGCAGCAGATTTGCCCAATGTAATATGTCATTTGATTTCTTGACTGCTACTTCCATGAGCATTGATTGTGAATCTAAGTAAAATGAAATCCTTGACAGCATCAATATTTATCATGATGTTGCTTATTTGTCCAGTTGTGAGGATTTTTGTTTTATGTTGAGGTGCACTCCCTAATAAAGGCTATAGTCTTTGATCTTCATCAGTAAATGATTCAAGCCCTCTTCACTTTCAGCTAGCAAGGTCATGCATATCACAGGTTGTTAATGAGTCTTCCTCCAATCCTGATGTCATGTTCTTCTTCGTATAGTCCAGCTTCTCAGCTGTTCAGTATACAGATGAATAAGAATGGTGAAAGAATACAACCCTGATGCACGCCTTTCCTGATTTTAAACCACACAGTATTCCCTTGTTCTGTCCAAACAACTGCCTCTTAGTCTATGTACAGGTTGCTCATGAGCACAATTAAGTGTTCTGAAATTCCTGTTCTTCGCAATGTTATCCATAATTTGTTACGATCCACACTGTCTAAGGCCTTTGCATAGTCAATAAAACCCAGGTAAATGTCTTTCTGGTATTCTCTGCTTTCAGCCAAAATCCGTCTGACATCAGCAGTGATATCCCTCATTCCTAGTCCTCTTCTAAATCCATCTTGAATTTCTGGCAGTTACCGGTTGATATACTACTGCAACCGTTTTGAATTGTCTTCAGCAAAATTTTACTTGTGTGTGATAGTAAACATACTATATGATAATTTTCATATTCTTTTGGGTCACTTTTCTTTGGAATGGGCACAAATATGGATCTTTTCCAGTCAGTTGACCAGGTGGCTGTCTCCGAAATTTCTTGGCATAGACAAGTGAGCACCTCCAGTTTTGCTCTGTTTGCTGAAACGTCTCAATTGGTATCGGTCAGTTCCTGGAGTCTTGTTTTTCGCCAGTGCCTTCAGTGTAGCTTGGACTTCTTCCTTTAATACCATCTGTTCTTGATTACATGTTACTTCGTGAAATGGTTGAATGTTGACCAGTTCTTTTTGGTACAGTGACTCTGTGTATTCCTTCCATCTTCTCTGATGCTTCCTGTGTCAGAATATTTTGCCCATAGAATCCTTCGTTATTGCACCTCGTGGCTTGATTTTTTTTCTAAAGTTCTTTCTGCTTGAGAAATTCTGATCATGTTCTTCCCTTTTGATTTTCTAACTCCAGTTCTTTGCATATTTCATTATAATACCTTACTTTGTCTTGTGGAGCTGTGCTTTGAAATCTTCTGTTTGGATCTTTTACTTTGTCATTTCTTCCATTTGAAGCTACTGTACGTTTAAGAGCAAATTTCAGAGTATCTTCTGACATCCATTTTGGTCTTTTCTTTCCTTTTTTTTTTAAGTTACCTTTTTCTTTCTTCATTTATAATGTCCTTGATGTCATTCCACAACTTGTCTGATAGTTGGTCATTAGTGTTCACTGTGTCAAATTTATTCTTGAGATGGTCTCTAAATTCAGGTGGGATGTACTGAAGGTTCTAGTTTGGCTGTCATGAACTTTCTCTAATTGTCTTCAGTTTCAGCTTGAACTTGTGTATGTGCAATTGATGATCTGTTCTGCAGTCGGGCCCTGGCTTTGTTCTGACTGATGGTATGGAGGCTCTCCATAGTCTCCTTCCACAGATGTAGTCGATTTGATTCCTGTGTATTCCATCTGGTGAGATCCACATTTATAGTTGGTTTCTATTTTGTTGAAAAAAGGTATTACCAATGAATAAGTCATTAGCCTTGCCAAATTCTATCATGTGATCACTGACACTGTTCCTATCACCAAGGGCATATTTTTCAACTATCAGTCCTTCTTCTTTGTTTCTAACTTTTGCATTCTAATCCCCAGTAATTATCAATGCATATTGATTGCATGTTTGACCAATTTCAGACTGCAGAAGTTGGTAAATATCTTTAATTTCTTCATGTTTAGTATTCGTTGTTGGTGCATAAATTTGAATAATAGTCATATTAACTGGTCTTCCTGTAGGCTCATGGATATTATCCTATCACTGACAGTGTTGTACTGCAGGATAGATCTAGGGCTGTTCTTTTTGACAATGAATGCAACACCGTACCTCTTCAATTTGTCATTCCCGGCATAGTAGACCATATGATTGTCCAATTCAAAATAGCCAATACCAGTCCATTTCAGCTCCCTAATTTTAATGCCTAGAATATTGATCTTTATGTGTTACATTTCATTTTCGATGGCTTCCGTTTTTCCTAGATTCATACTTCATACATTCTGTGTTCTACTTAATGGATGTTTGCAGCTGTTTCTTCTCATTTTGAGTCATGCCACATTAGCAAATGAAAGTCCTGAAAGCTTTACCCCATCCGTGTCATAAGGTCACCTTTATTTTGAGAAAGTAGCTCTTCCCCAGTTGTCTTTTGGGTGCCTTTCAACCTGAGCAGCTCATCTCCCAGCACTGTATCAGTGCTCAACTGCTATTCTTAAGGTTTTCACTGGCCAATTTTTTAGAAATAGATCAACAGATCCTTCTTCCTAGCCTGTCTAGTCTGGAAATTTTGCTGAAAGCATTCCAGCATGGGTAACCCTGCTGATACTTGAAAATACCGGTGGCATAGTTTCCAACATCACAGCAACAGGCCAGCCACTACAGTATGACAAACTGACAGGGGAGTAGTGTAAGGTATATATGTATATATATATATATACACACACACACATATATACATACACGTATGTATGTATATGTACATATATGTATGCATACACATACGTATTTATATATAAAATAGTAGCATTGTACCATTTATATAACATGAAAAACACAATAACTATATAATTATATATGTTTTTTTGTATACGTAGTTTTTTATGTGTATAAAATTGTCTGGCTATTGTGTTTTTAGTGTTACGTAAATGGTACCATGTTACTAGTTTTTTTTCAATTCTCTTTTTCCATTCAGTGAGGTATTCAGGATTTTTCTTTGTTGATACATGCAGAACCCTTTATTCATTTTAATTGTTATATGCTATTCCTTTAATTATAGAGCTCTGGTAGTGCAGTGTTTAAGTGCTCAGCTGCTAACTGAAAGGTTGGTGGTTCAAAACCACTAGCTGCTTTGTGGAAAAAGATTTGGCAATCTGCTTTTGTAAAGATTACAGCCTTGGAAACCCTGTGGAACAGTTCTGCTCTGCCCTACAGGGTTGCTCTGAGTTGGAATTGACTCAACGACAATGTGTTTTATTCATTTAATTACTACCCTTTTGGCCCCCCTTCTTGTATTATTGTCATTGTTTTTTGTATGTTTTTTTTTACACAAATATGAGCATACTGTACCTCTGTTCGGAACTTTGTTTCACACAAAGCTCTTTGTTTAAAATATGTGATACCAAGAAGATTTATTTTGCACCCTTCTCTACGTGATGGAACACCAAAAGAGAAATTTTTCTATATTGGAGGACAAGTTTATGAGAGTTTTAATGTCATGGGTGCTGAAGTGAGGTTTGTACAGAACATATTCTAAATGTCCTTTGGTGTGTCTGAAGATTTATAAATAGTCCACTTACAAAAAATTATGTTAGCCTAACCCCTGTTTCTCTACCTGAGTGCTTCATATGTCTCCATGGGTCATATCATACCTCATAACACAGTGTATTTCTTTTTAAAAAGTCCTTCTCTCATTCTTCTTAAAACTTCACCTGAAAATATGCAGTAAGTAGTTAAGTATTTAGCTCTAAACAAGCTTTCTTTTTATCTTTTTATTTAATTTAGCAAATCCTTAGGTGCTTTAAGGATGACCATGTATAATATTCTCTTATTTTTCTTACTGTTTTAAGTCTAGTATTTTGATAGCATTTTAATCAGCTAAAATTTATTGACTCATTTTATGCACCTAGCACTTTGCTAGGTATTATTATAGATATAATGGAAATATCAGACATTTTCTTGGCCTACATGGAGGATAAAATTTAATTGAAGAGAAATAAACTGATCATTAGACCAGAATAAAGTGCTAATGGCATGAGGTGAGATTTGGAGTAGACCATAAAGCATGAGAAAGATTTTATTTTGGAAAAGGGAGGGGGAAGGATCTTTACAAGCAGTAACTCAGAAGTGAGTATAAGATAGGTGAAGAATGAAGAATGTAACCATTGTATAGCTGAAGCTGTATACATTGGGGATAATGAGAAATTAAAAAGAACAAAAGAGAGGGCCACCAATAGTTAGTCCAGGGAGTTTGGAATTGATGAAGTAGACAGTAAGAGGCCCATATCAACTGCAAGTCAGTTAGAGAATGTAATCAGTATTTTAGGAACCTGAGTGAATCAGAGTAAGGTGGGAGGAAGAGACCAACTGGAAAGTTTTTACAGAAATTTTGCAAATCCAACTTAGACATATATAGCTTTCTTCTACTTTCAAAAAATGCCTTTGACTCAGTAATCCATTTCTAAGACTTTTCTTAGGAAAATATTTCAAAATGTGTGATGTCTGCAGGACAGAGAACTAGGTCAAGGCAGCATCTGAAGTTGTTTTTCTTTCGTGTGTCTCTGCCTCTTAGCACTCTTTTCCTCTAGATCCCGGTGAGTCCAGTGGTGGGGCATTTTCCTACCACCTGCAACAGTGAGAACCCAGTGATTGGGTTCCCCTGAGTGGAAGGATCTGGGAATCCTTAGAATAGGCACAAGTTCTTAGTCAGGGGTTCCCAAAGAACGCTAGGGGGTCTGTAGATAGGTTTCTGGGATGCATAAATTTTATGAAATTCTGTGTAAAATGTTGGGGGTATGTGCATTTTCTAGATGGAGTTTCAGATTCTGAAAAAGCCTGTTACACCTCCCCGTCCAAAGTAATAACTATTGCTTTAAAAAAGCGCATGGCACCAAATTGGTAAAATTAGTAAACAAATTAGTAACCATTGCTTTACTTCTTTCAGCTTTCAGTCTTACCTCTTCAGGGACTGCTAGAACCAAGTAGGAGAAGACTGGTGATTATATTAGGTTGAACTGTATGAAATTGCTAATATTTAGTAGTTTGTCACATAAAAAAACATCAATTTTATATAATCCAACCTAATATATCCTTAAATAACTGTTTATACACTTTTTTTTTAAAATAATTTTTGTTGAGCTTTAAGTGAACGTTTACAAATCAAGTCAGTCTGTCACATATAAGCCTATATACACCTTACTCCATACTCCCGCTTACTCTCGCCCTAAAGAGTCAGCACTTCCAGTCTCTCCTTTCGTGGCAATTTTGCCAGTTTCTAACCCTCTCTACCCTCCTATCTCCCCTCCAGACAGGAGATGCCAACACAGTCTCAAGTGTCCACCTGATACAAATAGCTCACTCTTCATCAGCATCTCCCCTACCCACTCCCCAGTCCCTTCCATGTCTGATGAGTTGCCTTCGGGAATGGTTCCTGTCCTGGGCCAACAGAAGTTTTGGGGACCATGACCGCCGAGATTCCTCTAGTCTCAGTCAGACCATTAAGTCTGGTCTTTTTATGAGAATTTGGGGTCTGCATCCCACTGATCTCCTGCTCCCTCAGGGGTTCTCTGTTGTGCTCCCTGTCAGGGCAGTCATCGGTTGTGGCCAGGCACCATCTAGTTCTTCTGGTCTCAGGATGATGTAAGTCTCTGGTTCATGTGGCCCTTTGTGTCTCTTGGGCTCATAGTTATCGTGTGACCTTGGTGTTCTTCATTCTCCTTTGATCCAGGTAGGTTGAGACCAATTGATGCAACTTAGATGGCTGCTTGTTAGCATTTAAGACCCCAGACGCCACATTTGAAAGTGGGATGCAGAATGTTTTCATAATAGTATTATTTTGCCAATTGACTTAGAAGTCCCCTTAAACCATGGTCCCCAAACCCCCGCCCTTGCTCTGCTGACCTTTGTAGCATTCAGTTTATCCCGGAAACTTCTTTGCTTTTGGTCCAGTCCAGTTGAGCTGACCTTCCATGTATTGAGTATTGTCCTTCCCTTCACCTAAAGTAGTTCTTATCTACTAACTAACCAGTAAAAAACCCTCTCCCACCCTCCCTCCCTCCCCCCCTCGTAACCACAAAAGTATGTGTTCTTCTCAGTTTATACTATTTCTCAAGATCTTATAATAGTGGTCTTATACAATATTTGTCCTTTTGCCTCTGACTAATTTCACTCAGCATAATGCCTTCCAGGTTCCTCCATGTTTGTTCATACACTTTTTAAATACAAAAGTATTCAATTTAGAAGTATAAGTTTTATTTAAGGAACGTTCAGTTTTGTGTTTACTTGTGCTTATTTATTTTAATAATGTAACTGAGTTCTTGTTGTATTTTCTCAATTTCTGCATTCCATAAACTTAATGCCTTTAGGTAGATAGGTAGGTAGGCAGACAGTTTCAGGTTGCACATTGTTTCTCAGGAGTATTTTCTTTGTTTACTCCAGGTTTCTACTGTGGTAAAACAAGCACAGGGAAATGATTGAAAAACAAATGAAATATAGGAAACCCCAAACAGTAAACGATATAATATAGGAATGGTCAATAAGTTCAAATTGTACCCTAACTTTGATTGCTGGCTAGGCTCTGCCTGGAGTGTTTTGATGATAAGAACTCATAGACCTCGCCCAGACTGAGGAATAAAAAGCACCAACCATTATGGATTTGCCCTGTCTGCCATAAACACAGGAGGCTAAGGGGTTGAACTCATACCACATGTCTGCTGTTCCTTTAGTTATTTTGGTTTAGTTAGAATTGCTTTGTTAATCAGAGTATTACATCTCTTCAACATGAACAAGTATATGACGTTCATAAGTGTAATTTGGCAGTTTAAACTTCAGCTCAAAAAAACCAAGTTTAACTATAAGCAACTCCTTGGAAAAGTTCTGATAACAGGCAACAATTCAGTTTGAAATCTATTTCTTTCATTTTTTCTCAATTTTTACCATCTTTTCAATTCAGCTATATATATTATGTATATATATATATATATATATAATGAAAATGAGGAAACTTTGAAACCTATGATTTTTTTTCCTTTGTAGGTTACTTTCTGATTCTAAACAGCTCAACATTTTAGGAAAAGCAAGATCTTACATAAAACAGCAAAAATATGATGAAGCAGTAAGTATACAGACCTTCTATGTGTAAATTGCTGGTCATCAATTTGGGGATAGGGTGAGGTATGGAGATGAGCGCAAAGAGGGCAGGCCAGCGAGCTTTCTTGAATCCTCAAGAAAGGATTGAATATCCTGAGTGGCTGCTTTAGCCTTCGACATACTCCTCTTATTTCAGATAGTATTATGGGTAAATTTTCCTAGGTAAATATTGGAAATGAACTTCTATGCCATTTTTTAATATTGAGAAAATATATTCTCAGATTCTGTCACCCTACTTAATGTATGGTGCCCTCGTGGTACAGTGGTTAAAAGCTTGGCTGCTAACCAAAAGGTGAGCAGTTTGAGTCTACCAGCTGCTCCTTGAAAACTATATGGAACAGTTCTACTCTCTCTGATAGAGTTGCTGTAAGTCAGAATCAATTTGATGACAATGATGGCGATGGGTTACTTAGTATGTATTTTGTAACATGACATATTTGTATATTTGGAATTACCTATGTACTATAAGAAGTCTAATGGTTCATATTGGAACTTTCACTCTTCCTACCTCCTACCCTAGTCTGGTTTCATTATTTGTTTCCTTTTTATTAAATGGTCTCATGATTTTAAGGAAAGAAAGAATTTTATGTTTAGTTTCTAAAATGCCTACGTAAAACTATGTATTTCTAATACTTATTTTTTTGTTGTGGTTTTAAAGCAGTAAGCCACTCTTCTCCTCTAAAACATTAAGTGCTATTTTATAACTGATTTGGGTAATATGAGAAGGTAAAAATGATGTAAGCATTGGCATCTCAGTTATGTGGGACCTGTATTAGAGAGCTTTATTTCTTTTCTTGTGCCATGTGAAGATCATTTCCACAAAAGTGAGTAACTTTAAAATACTGCATATAGAAAGATCATTTACATTTAAAATGCCCTTTCTTATGAAGATTGAAAAAAAGTTCATTTTATTCAGGAGTTTTTCTTGTACTTTGCAAGATCCTTGAACAATTGAGACCTGTTCTTGGTCTATCATCTATAGTTATTCACTCTAAATTTAATACAGTGATCTGTAGGAACTTTACAATGTTGCTTTCTTTGAAATTTAGTTTTTCTTATTCTTTCCATGTAGCAAGTTATATTTTCCTTTCTCGTAGGTCTCCCTTTGCAAGGAGCTGATTCATCTTGCATTGAAAGGATTGTCCTATTATCACACTTATGACAGATTTTTTTTGGGCATCAATGTTGTTACTGGTTTTGTGGGATGGACATCTTATGTTTCTTTGTCAATCATCAAGTCTCATTCCAACCTTACAAGAGGTGTCAGTAAAGAAGTTAAGGTAGGTTCAGAGAATATAATAAACATTCAAGTAATAATATGAAATACTAGGAGTAAGGAAAGGGATTTAATCAAATCAATTGTGATGCATTCACATAATGTACAAGTCGTTATATTAAGCTAACTCTTATTTATCTATCTCTTATTTGCTTTTATTGTTTTGGGTCATTTCTTTTTCTCAGTTATCTCTATTTCTTCAGTTGGGAAGAAGTTGTATTAAATTTATTAATAACAATGGCTCTGTAACTTAAAAGGGCTATAATAGCTGTATAAATAATTGAAATTTTCCTATGGTATTAATAGTGTTTATTTTTTGTTATAACCATTTAGTACGTTATAAGTATTCCATAACTTTCTGTTACAGGTGGTCACAAAATTGTCTTAGCACAATATATTTAACTTTATCTGATATTAAAAGTTTAGGAGCTAGAAACTGATAAAATCAATGGCTCAAAATACTCCTTTTTAAATAAAGTGTATTTTTTGTAGTTATTCTCATCTTCTTTCAACTTTCTGATATTCTTATATACGAATTTCCACACTTTGTATTTATCCTCACTGTAAGTATTAGCCCATAGTTCATTGTATTTTCAGTGCAAAAAAAAAAAAAAATCCCAAAACACACAAAGAAAAACTCCTTGGTATGGAACTCCCATTGCTTTCTTTTTTAATCTCCATTTCCAGTGCTATTCTCTGATAGGTTTCTCTAGTCACTGGTGAGGCTAATGCAAGGGAGAACTAGGAGGGAGAGAATAAAAATAAAAGTAATAGTAGCAAACATCATCTATTAAGGAGTAGCATGTTCTGGGCATTTAAAAAAAATCTTTACATAATGTCATCAAGCATTACCAACCTTGATAAGTAGGTATGGAATTATTATTTTCATTTTATAGATGGGGGAAACAAAGTCTCAGAAAAGTTACTCGATTTGCATATGGTTACACAGTGAGCAAGTGGCAGAGCCAGGATTTCAATTCTGATCTATCTGGCTTCAAACTCTTAATCACAACCCTCCTTTTTGCAGCTGTTCCCTAATTGATCCTCATTTCTTACTTCCCTTCTGGTGACATTTTATGCTAATGGAGAGGAAGTAGAAAAAGGAAACCAGCCTCGTGCTTTTCCTCCCTAAATCCCCCTACTCCCAGGATGCAGTTCTTAATCCTTATCTTACTTAGCTTTGGTTAGCAAAGCAGAGAGAAAATAGAGAAAACAAAGAATAGATGCAAAGGGCTGTCACATCACCTCTCCACTCCTGGCTCTCCCCTTTTTTGCCTTCAGGTGGGCTCAACATCTTCTAGAGTTCCCAATTATACTTTGTACCCATTTCTAACTCCTGTGTCATAACCTAGAAATCTTGTTCTTAGAATCACAACTTCTGCAAATATGTGTCCTTATCCCAGTCATTTGTGTTTCTGTTTCTGACCCAGAGCATCCATGAGCTATGCAGGTCCATGGAGGCCGTCTAGTGACTTACATTGAGGAAAACCATTCTTTGTTCCCTGGGTGGTTAGGTGAATGAACCTACTGTAGTTGAGCAACGGAGACAGCAATGTAGGTAGCAGGTCATATTGGAGCTTGAATAGATAGAAGTATTATCCCAAGTGAAGATTATGCCCCTCAGTTTATTGTAGGCTACATAGGCATTTGTGAGCTAGCCAGGGAACGCAATCAACATTTATAAAATTATTTCTAAGGGGAAATGTGTTCAGAGTTCTGAACAAGTTACTTGCAAACAAACTTTAAGAACATAGTGCACTTTTTTTTTTTATTGTACTGTAGATAAGGGTTTACAGAACAAGCTAGCTCCTTATTAAACAATTAGTACACATACAGTTTTATGACATTGGTTACTGACCCCACGACATGTCAATACTCTCCCTTCTCAACCTTGGGTTTTCTCATTATCAGCTTTCCTGTCCCCTCCTGCCTTCTAGTCCTTGCTACTGGGCTGGTGTGCCACTTTAGTCTCGTTTTGTTTTATGGGCCTCTCTAATCTTTGGCTGAAGAGTGAGCCTCAGGAGTGACTTCACTACTGAGTTAAAAGGGTGTCTGGGGGCCGTACTCTCAGGGTTTCTCCAGTCTCTGTCAGGCCAGTAAGTCTGGTCTTTTTTTGTGAGTTAGAATTTTGTTCTACGTTTTTCTCTAGCCCTGTCCAGGACCCTCTATTTTGACCCCTGTCAGAGCAGTCAGTGGTGGTAGCCGAGAGTGATCTAGTTGTGCTGGACTCAGTCTGGTAGAGGCTGTGGTAGTTGTGGTCCACTAGTCTTTTGGACTAATCTTTCCCTTGTGTCTTTGGTTTTCTTCATTTTCCCTTGCTCCCAACAGGGTGAGACCAATGGAGTATCTTAGATAGCCACTCACAAGCTTTTAATACCCTAGACGCTACTCACCAAAGTAGAATGTAGTACATTTTCTTTATAAACTGTGTTATGCCAGCTGAGCTAGATGTTCCCCTAGACGATGATGGTCCCCACAGCCCTCAGCCCAGTAATTCGGTCCCATGGTGCACTTTTAAGTTGACAATTGCCTAATTGCAGAAGTTCCATGCTGTTCAGCTTTCTTTTCTGTAATGGGCTTCTCAAATGACAGATACTTAGATTTTTTTATTTTTTGAATGCAAATCTTTGATTAATCATTTAGTTGTAGAGCCACTGGAAGAAAGTAATGTTTTTTCTTCGCTTTATAAAATCTCTTTAGAAAAACTGTCAATTAGCATGGGTTTGGAACTGTTTCAATGTTTTGTTTGATTTTCAGAAACCAAGCCATCTCCTGCCATGTAGTTTTGTAGCTATTGGCATTTTAGTAGTATTTTTCCTGCTGATTCAAGCCTGTCCCTGGACTTACTATGTGTATTGTTTGTTGCCAGTGCCCATATGGTATGCAGTTCTAAGAGAGTAAGTAATGCATCTTGCTACCTCAGTTTGCATTTCATTTACAGTAAAATCTGTATTTAAAATAGACTAGATTTCTGTAGCATAGTCAGCAAAGACATATTAATGAATGTCTTGATACTCAAATTGTCAAGTTCCCTTTATCCATGTATAGGTATGTAAAACGTTATGTATAAGCATCCTTTTTGTTTTATCTTTCCCTTTTAACGTCTTCTTTATTGCCCTGAGGTAGCAGTGACCTTGTTCCTTTCTTAGTGTATCTTTTATAAGAAAAATCTGGAATAAAAGTAAAATAATTAGTATTGATCGTGCTATGCCTAGAGTAACTTATATTTTGAACTTGCCTCATCATCCCAGATTCCAGCAGAATGTTTAACAAATATTTGCATATTTTATTTCCATACATTTTGCCCTTCCTTTCCTAGCCATTGTGTCAGCCTGGATAAATGAAACCTTTATAATTAAATCCTTTATAACCAGTTGCCGTCTAGTTGATTCCGACTCACAGTGACACCATAGGACAGACTAGAACTGCCCCATAGGGTTTCCAAAGAGTGGCTGATGGATTTGAACTGCCGAACTTTTAGTTAGCAACCTAGCTCTTAACCACTGTGCCACCTGGGCTCCAAATCTTATATAAACCCATTGCCATTGAGTGGACTCCAACCCACAGTAATGTGTAAATACAGAGATTAGTCGATATATATGCTGTGGGTCTACCTTTAAGGGCTTTCTTACAAGTTGGACTAACAGTGGATTCTTAATGTTGTAGACGACATCAGAAGTAAGGGTCTCAGGCAAGTTTCAAGCTCTTTTTAATAACACCACTGAAGTATAGGTGGTTAAATGGTAAAATTCTTGCTTTCCATGAGGAAGACCCAGGTCTCATTCCCCACCGATGCACCTCATGCACAGCCGCCACCCGTCTGTCAGTGGAGGCGTGTGTGTTTCTGTGATACTAAACAGATTTCAGCAGAGCTTTCAGACTAAGAGTGGGAAGAAAGGCCTGGCAATCAATTTCCAGAAATCAGCCAATGTAAATCCTATTGATCACAACAGTCCAAACCCCAGCCAATCATGGGAATGGCACAGGATCAGGCAGTATTTAGTTCCTTTGTACTTGGGGTCACCATGAGTTGGGGGCTACTTGATAGCAGCTAATAACAAAGCATGGTACTGATCATCTTCACAGGGAGCCAGGATCATATTGGAGATCTTGATGATTTTTATATTTGCATCATTAATCTAGCATTCAAAGGTTAGTCTTGGACATCCAAGAATCCTCGGAGAAAACCAAACCCCTAAAGCAGAGCAGGGAGTGAGAGGCCAGAATAAGGGTATTTTTAAGGTTGGCTAGCATGTGCATCCTGACACTGTATGTATTTTTTATCCTGACTTTTGTTAACTACAGCTTTGACCACTTCTTTTGTCCTCTGAAAACAGTAGGTATCAAAAGAATTAAAATTTTTGTTTATATAAAAAAATATATTGAAATGTTTAAAATACTAACTTTTTAAATATAAGGCAAAAAAGACACTGACAAAAGAACATACTTCTGCTTCTCCATCTGAAAGAATAGGGTTGTTGGATATGGATATTTGAATCAGATATTTTTCTATTGTTATTTACTCTAATTTTAAAAATTTTTAGAAGGAAAAGTTTTATCATTTTAGAAAATCCTACCCCACTGAAGAACCCCTCCTGAATTTTTAAATGTCCTAATTATGAAGATGACATGCGTATTTAAATCTCAACGGAAAATGCAATTTTGAAAGTGTATTGTTTTCTATCTTCATCTTCTTCATACTTTATACAGAAAATAAAAGATAAAAATTTACTTTTCTTCTAGAAAGAAAAAAAATCTCCTAAATGATTTTATAAAATCCTGTCTTATTCCTCTGTTCTAATTCACTGTTGAGAACAAAAGAAACATTCTCCTTTTGACTGGAGTTAGCGTTTCTTCTCTACATGGCACCTTAATAGCTTTGATAGCATTATGTAGCCATTCTTTTCAATCAGAGAAAGGTCATAAACCGATACTGACCTTTTATAATTGTGCATTTAATAATACACTAAAAATGCTAAAGTTTCTTTTTTTCTAGTGATGGAATATAAAAAGTACTTAAGTATAAAATACATTCATAATGATCATAAATTTACATTTAATCACAATTAGTGTACAATTAGTGATATATTGGGTTTGGAAAAAGTTATTTAGCTCAGTGAAAAGGGGAAACTAAGATTTCCCCTACTTAGATTAGGAAAATCTATCTTATTTCATTGAGATAGGTGAGATTAAAATATAAGGTTAACCTTGGTGATTTTTTTTTTTTTTTCAAGTTTTCAGTTTGTATACTTTTGGGCTCATTGTATTTTATTTCTGATATTCTATCTGTAATTGTACATATCTACATTTCAAATAAGATCAGACAAGACTCATTTACTGTCAAAACCAAGTAAACCTTTGTAGTCATTATCAAATTAATTCAGAAATTAAAATTTTCCTGAAATACTTCCAGAATTCCAAAAGAAAGTTCAGGTAAATAAAACAAATTTATTAGAGTTGGGAAGCCCTGGTGGCATAGTGGTTAAGAGCAATGGCTTGCTAACCAAAAGGTTGGCAGTTCAAATCTACCAGGCGCTCCTTAGAAACTCTATGGGGCAGTTCTGCTCTGTCCTATTGGGTTGCTGTGAGTTGGAAACGAATCAATAGCAATGGGTTTCTTTCTTTTTTTTTTTTTTTTAGAGCTTATCTTAGTTTTTGAATAATCTATAAATTGAAATTTCCTTGGTTTTTAGATTTGCTCAAAAATTTTATTCTTCACTATATATGACGTAAGATTTTTTTTTTTTCCCTGTATGGAGCATAAGTAGTCTCTTTCTGTAATCTTTTAAACAGATTTCGAGTTATTCAGGACCTTGTTGCATCACTGTTGACCTTTCCCCCGAGTCATTTTGTTGGCTATCTGTTAGCCTTTACCTTGGGAATTGAAGTATTAGTGAGTAATTTACCAGATTACTATATTTTCAGATTTCTCTCGTATTTATGTAACTAGTATTAAATGACCGCTTTTTTAATTTCTCGTTTGCAATTCATGACTAGGTTCTCAGTTTTTTCTACCGCTATATGCTTACAGCTGGACTCATTGCATTTGCGAGTTGGCCATTTTTCACCCGGCTGTGGACTCGAGCAAAGGTATAAGTACTATGTTTTTCATAGGACAGACTAGCAGCTACTTTGTTTGGATGCATGTTTAACTCAAGGAAATGTTCCTCTCTTTCCCCAATGAGGGTAGAAAGCGTCCTTATGTAAAGAGCCTGGTCCTTTTGACAGGAGGACTGAGGCTGTCTTTAAAGTTTCAACGATTCATAGTCTTTCATATCAGAATGAGCCAGTGATGTGATGATTGAAATAACTATAGAAGCAGAGCTGATATGTTATTCTCTGAAGTACTTCCTGAATTCCTTGAACCTCAAATATCTAGATGATGGATCAGTGGAGGAACTGCCAAGAGAAACCCCGAGAAGTGCAGTCTCATAGGCGGTCATGCTGTGGCCTCAAGGCAGAGGCGTCACTCCCTCCTGGCTCTGTGCCCCTTCCCTAGCTCTCTAACAATTTAGCCTTTCTTTTTTTTCTCCTGTAAAGTATGTATTCACGATAAACTATATAAAAATATTTTTACATCTGATTTTCTTTCTTTAACTAGTAGGGAATTATAATGTGCTCCCACAAAGAATACTCTCATGTTTCCAGTTTTTGATGGAGGTAGTGCTGGTGGCGCAGTAGTTAAGAACTCAGCTGCTAACCAACAGGTGGGCAGTTCAAATCCACCAGCTGCTCCTTGTAAACCCTGTGGAGCAGTTCTACTGTGTCCTTTAGGGTTATTATGAGTTGGAATCAACTCAGTGGTACGGGTTTGGTTCTTTGGTTTTAGCGGGAAGATAGAAATACCTTCTTTCTATGTTTGAGAATTTAAAATGGTCTCCAAGTAATGGAATTGCTGATCATTTTTGTCTTAATCTAATTAAAAAAGTATTTTTAATTAGTTCCCATCTGGGCTCAAGTGTTTGATTACTTTTGCAGGCCAGTTTTCTTAGAGATGCCGTTAATAACATAAATTGAATGAAGTACTTGCTTTGAAGTATCGGATCCAGGTTTAAGTCCTGGATGTTTCATTTACTAGTTACAGGCCTTGTATCATACCTTAACTTCTCTGAGCTCAGTGTCCTCATCTGAAATATTGTGAATAATAAAACCTGTCCCTTAAGGTTGTTGTGAGAATTAAATGAGACAATGCTCTGTTACATCCAGTATACTATGTAGTATATGATAGTCTTCCATCAATAGTAACTATATATTACTTTTTCAAATAAATAGTTGTAAGGTTTTGCATTTTCCTTGGACTGGCGTTGCTGGTTTTCTGTACCGTTTTTGTCTGAAGATAACTTTTTTCTCTATTTTAGATCGCTTCACTGAGTTGGACTTTCTTCTCTTTGCTTCTGGCGGTGTTCCCGCTGATGCCTGTTGTAGGACGAAAACCAGATATCTCCCTCGTGTATGAACAGTATTTTAACTTTTATTCCTTTCAACACAATTATTTTTCTCTACCAGTACTATGAAATATGAACCTAATCTTAATCATGAGTTTAAAATCACTTGAAGACACTAGAAGTTAAAATACTATCAAACTACTACTCAGGAGTTTTGGCATTAAGGATCCCTGGAGATGCATCTGGGCCTTCACAAACAATTTGTGCCAGATAGTGATAACAGAAAATGTCAGGAAAGAAAAAAATAGTAGATTTTATTTCTTTTATATAGTAGGGAATCTGGAAAAGGTTTTATATGAAAAAAAATGTTCTGTTACCAAAAAAAAAAAGTTCTAAAACCCGTGATAGAATCCCTATCTCCTCTGCCTTCAAACATGTCCACACTTACAATGTCTTAGAAAAATGAAGTTTTCTACTCTCCTCATCCGAATGTAAAGGTCTTTATGGGAGGAAAATTTATTTACCTTGACACGCAGCTCCTTTCTGTTTAGTCACTCAAACTGCTGCAGAATCCTTCATACCTGAATTCCCTATGCTGCTGTTGTATTTATTTCTCCTCAGCATGACCCAAATAAGTCTATAATATAGACTTTTAACTTTACTCTTAAAAGAAAAAAATACATATAAAGTAGCTGTAATATTCCTGGTACTTCAGTGCTGTAAAGTAAAAACGTATTTGCTAGTGAGTAAAATTCCAAATTATTTAAAAAAGAAAAATAATGTTAATCATACATGGTTATTTTTCATAAAATTTCATAATAGTCTGTTTTGAATATATAATTTTTTTTCCTTATGATTCTCAACAAGAGTATTTAAAGAATCAAAAAAAAAAAAAAAGACAAGTGTTATCCTAGGGTTTTCTGCTTCATATGCTCCTTAGGTGCCCACTCCTGCCTTTTGCTCTTATTTTTCTTTTCTATGAACCAGCTCCTTTTCTCTTAGTTCTGTTATATTGCTAGGGTCCAAAATCTGTCCGAACATAATTTGGGTTGTTCTATAAAGGTCAGCAGTTCAAATTCACCAGCCACTCCTTGGAAACACTATGGGACAGTTCTACTCTTTCCTACAGAGTTGCTATGAGTTGGAATCGACTCGACGGTAACAGGCTCATATTAGATTTTTAGGAGATAATAGAACTTAACAGTAGTACACTGTTTCTTTGATATTGGTCACCTTTGACTTCGGGAACCATACTATGCCTGGTGTGGTCCCATGACTGTACAAATGTCTCATCTTCCTGCTGCTCTTGTGAGGAGATGCTGGTAGTCAAGCCCTGACTGCGTCCTTTCCTTCCTTTAGCCAGGGCACAAGGTCAGTGACAGAAAGGAGCTGTGTGTCCTGCTAGAAGTAATTATTTTAGGTGCCATCGAGTTGGTTCCAACTCATAGAGACTGTACGTACAACAGAACAAAACACTGCCTGGTCCTGGGTCATCCTCACAATCATTTCTTTGTTTGAGCCCCTTGTAGCCATTGTGTCAGTCCATACCATTGAGGGTCTTCCTGTTTTTCACTGAGCTGCTGCTTTACCAAGCATGATGTCCTTCTCCAGGAACTGGTCCCTCCTGATAACATGTTCAAAGTACGTGAGACCAAGTCTTGCCATCTTTGTTTCTAAGGTGCATTTTGGCTATACTTCTTCCAGGACAAATTCATTCCTGCTTCTGGCAGTACATGGTATAGTCAGTATTCTTCGCCAGCATCATAATTCAAAGGCATCAGTTATTCATTGTCTGGCTTTCCCATGCATATGAGGTGACTGAAAATACTATGGCTTGGATAAGGTGCCAGTTCACCCTCAAGGTGACATCTTTGCTTTTTAACCCTTGAAAAAGATCTTTCGCAGCAGGTTTGCCCAACACGATACCTGTTTCTTTTTTTTTTTTAATTGTACTTCAGATGAAAGTTTACAGAGCAAATTAGTTTCTCATAAAATAATTAATACACGTATTGTTTTGTGACATTGGTTGCCACCCCCACAACATGTCAACATTCTCCCCTTCTCGACCTCGGGTTCCCTGTTACCAGCTTTCCTGTCCTGTCCTTACTTCTCATCCTTGCTCCTGAGCTGATGTGTCCATTTAGTCTCATTTTGTTTTATGGCCCTCTCTAATCTTTGGCTGAAGGGTGAACCTCAGGAGTGACTTCATTACTGAGTTAAAAGGACATCCGAGGACATACTCTCGGGGCTTCTCCAGTCTCTGGCAGACCAGTAAGTCTGGTCTTTTTTGTAAGTTAGAATTTTGTTCTACTTTTTTTTCCAGCTCTGTGTGGAACCCTCTATTGTGATCCCTGTCAGAGCAGTCAGTGGTGGTGGCTGGGCACCATCTAGTTGTGCTGGACTCAGTCTGGTAGAGGCTGTCGTAGTTGTGGTCCAGTAGTCCTATGGGCTAATTTTTCCCTTGTATCTTTGGTTTTCTTCATTTTCCCTTGCTCCAGACAGGGTGGGACCAGTGGAGTATATTAGATGGCCACTCACAAGCTGTTAAGACCCCAGACACTACCCACCAAAGTAGGATGTAGAACATTTTCTTTGTAAACTACGTTATGCCAATTGAGCTAGATGTTCCCCAAGACCATGGTCCCCAGCCCTAAGCCCAGTAATTTGGTCCCTCAGGGACTTTGAATGTTTCAGTGAAGCTTCCGTGACCTTGCCTTGGTCAAGTTGTGCTGACTTCCCCAGTATTGTGTAGTATCTTACCCTTCACCAAAGTTACCACTTATCTATTGTCTAGTTAGTGTTTTTCCCTCCCCTCCCTAGTAACTATCAAAGATTGTTTCTTTTTGTGTGTGAACCTTTTCATGAGTTTTTATAATAGTAGTCTCATAGAGTATTCATTATTGTGTGATTCACTTATTTCACTCAGCGTAATGCCCTCCAGATTCATCCAAGTTGTGAGGTTTTTTGCAGATTTATCATTGTTCTTTATTGTCACTTAGTATTCCATTGTGTGTATGTACCATAGGTTGTTTATCCATTTATTTGTTGATAGGCACTTAGGTTGTTTCCATCTTTTTTTTTCAAGGTCATTCTTTTTTTTTTTTTTTTAACTTTTATTGAGCTTCAAGTGAACGTTTACAAATCAAGTCAAACTGTCACATATAAGTTTATATACACCTTACTCCATACTCCCACTTGCTCTCCCACTAATGAGTCAGCCCTTCCAGTCTCTCCTTTCGTGACAATTTTGCCAGCTTCCAACTCTCTCTGTCCTCCCATCCGCCCTCCAGACAGGAGATGCCAACACAGTCTCAAGGGTCCACCTGATACAAATAGCTCACTCTTCATCAGCATCTCTCTCCTACCCACTCCCCAGTCCCTTCCATGTCTGATGAGTTGTCTTCGGGAATGGTTCCTGTCCTGGGCCAACAGAAGTTTTGGGGACCATGACCGCCAGGATTCCTCTAGTCTCAGTCAGACCATTAAGTCTGGTCTTTTTGTGAGAATTTGGGGTCTGCATCCCACTGATCTCCTGCTCCCTCAGGGGTTCTCTGTTGTGCTCCCTGTCAGGGCAGTCATCGATTGTGGCCGGGCACCAACTAGTTCTTCCGGTCTCAGGATGATGTAGGTCTCCGGTTCATGTGGCCCTTTCTGTCTCTTGGGCTCTTAGTTATCGTGTGACCTTGGTGTTCTTCATTCTCCTTTGATCCAGGTGGGTTGAGACCAATTGATGCATCTTAGATGGCCGCTTGTTAGCATTTAAGACCCCAGACGCCACGTTTGAAAGTGGGATGCAGAATGTTTTCATAATAGAATTATTTTGCCAATTGACTTAGAAGTCCCCTTAAACCATGGTCCCCAAACCCCCGCCCTTGCTCCGCTGACCTTTGAAGCATTCGGTTTATCCTGGAAACTTCTTTGCTTTTGGTCCAGTCCAATTGAGCTGACCTTCCATGTATTGAGTATTGTCCTTCCTTTCACTTAAAGCAGTTCTTATCTACTAACTAATCAGTAAAAAACCCTCTCTCACCCTCCCTACCTCCCCCCCTCATAACCACAAAAGTATGTGTTCTTCTCAGTTTATACTATTTCTCAAGATCTTATAATAGTGGTCTTATACAATATTTGTCCTTTTGCCTCTGACTAATTTCACTCAGCATAATGCCTTCCAGGTTCCTCCATGTTATGAAATGTTTCAGATTCGTCACTGTTCTTTATCGATGCGTAGTATTCCATTGTGTGAATATACCACAATTTATTTAACCATTCATCCGTTGATGGACACCTTGGTTGCTTCCAGCTTTTTGCTATTGTAAACAGAGCTGCAATAACATGGGTGAGCATATATCTGTGTGAAGGCTCTTATTTCTCCAGGGTATATTCCGAGGAGTGGGATTTCTGGGTTGTATGGTAGTTCTATTTCTAACTGTTTAAGATAACGCCGGATAGATTTCCAAAGTGGTTGTACCATTTTACATTCCCACCAGCAGTGTATAAGCGTTCCAATCTCTCTGCAGCCTCTCCAACATTTATTATTTTGTGTTTTTTGGATTAATGCCAGCCTTGTTGGAGTTGTTGGAGTGAGACGGAATCTCATCGTAGTTTTAATTTGCATTTTTCTAATGGCTAATGATTGAGAGCATTTTCTCATGTATCTGTTAGCTGCCTGAATATCTTCTTTAGTGAAGTGCGTGTTCATATCCTTTGCCCACTTCTTGATTGGGTTGTTTGTCTTTTTGTGGTTGAGTTTTGACAGAATCATATAGATTTTAGAGATCAGGCGCTGGTCGGAGATGTCATAGCTGAAAATTCTTTCCCAGTCTGTAGGTGGTCTTTTTACTCTTTTGGTGAAGTCTTTAGATGAGCATAGGTGTTTGATTTTTAGGAGCTCCCAGTTACCTGGTTTCTCTTCGTCATTTTTGGTAATGTTTTGTATTCTGTTTATGCGTTGTATTTGGGCTCCTAAGGTTGTCCCTATTTTTTCTTCCATGATCTTTATCGTTTTAGTCTTTATGTTTAGGTCTTTGATCCACTTGGAGATAGTTTTTGTGCATGGTGTTAGGTATGGGTCCTGTTTCATTGTTTTGCAAATGGATATCCAGTTATGCCAGCACCATTTGTTAAAAAGACTATCTTTTCCCCAATTAACTGAAACTGGGCCTTTGTCAAATATCAGCTGCTCATATGTGGATGGATCTATGTCTGGGTTCTCAATTCTGTTCCATTGGTCTATGTGTCTGTTGTTGTACCAGTACCAGGCTGTTTTGACTACTGTGGCTGTATAATAGGTTCTGAAATCAGGTAGAGTGAAGCCTCCCACTTTCTTCTTCTTTTTCAGTAATGCTTTACTTATCTGAGGCTTCTTTCCCTTCCATATGAAGTTGGTGATTTGTTTCTCCATCACATTAAAAAATGACGTTGGAATTTTGTTTCCATCTTTTTGCTGTTGTGAATAATGATGCAATGAACATGGGTGTGCATATGTTTATTCGTGTGATGGCTCTTATTTCTCTTGAATATATTCCAAGGAGTGGGATTACTGGATCATATGGTATTTCTGTTTCTAGCTTTTTAAGGCAATACCATATCACTTAATAAAGTTGTACCATTTTACATTCCCACCAGCAGTGCGTAAGCGTTCCAGTCTCCCTGCAGCCTCTCCAACATTTGTTATTTTCTGTTTTTTTGATTCATTCTAGTAATGTTGGGGTAAGATGGTATCTCTTTGTGGTTTTTGATTTGCATTTCTCTAATGGCTAGTGATCAGGAGCATTTCCTCATGTGTCTGTTAGCACCTGAATGTCTTCTTTGATGAAGTGTCTGTTCATACCTTTTGCCCATTTTTTAACTGGATTTTTTTGTTGTTGTTGTAGAGGTATTGGGTTTTCCTGTAGTTTTTAGAAATTAGACCTTAGTCGGATTTATCATAGCCAAAAAATTTTTCCCAGCCTGTAGTTTTTCTTTTTACTCTTTTGGTGAAATCTTTTGATGAGCATAAGTGTTTAATTTTTTAGAAGATCCCAGTTATCTAGCTTATCTTCTAGTGTTTATGTATTGTTAATTATGATTTATATCCAATTTATGCTATTTATTAGGGCATCTAGCATTGACCCTATTTTTATATCTATGAACTTTATAGTTTTTTGTTTTATATTTAGGTCTCTGATCCATTTTGAATTAGTTTTTGTGTATGGGATGAGGTATGGGTGCTGTTTCATTTTTTTATAGATGGACATCTAGTTTTGTCAGCACCATTTGTTAAAAAGACTGCTTTTCCCCATTTAGTGGACTTTGGGCCTTGGTCAAAGATTAGGTGACTGTAGGTGGATGGATTTACATTTGGATCCTGTTCCCTTGGCCAGTGTGTCTGTTGTTGTGTCAGTACCAGTCTGTTTTGACTGCAGTAGCTGTATAGTAGGTTCTAAGATCAGGTAGTATGAGTCCTCCTCCTATATTCTTTTTTTTCAGTAGTGCTTTACTTATCCGGGGCCTCTTTCCATTCCATATGAAGTTAAGGATTAGTTTTACCATCTCTTTGAAGAATGCTTTTGGTATTTGGATCAAGATTGCATTGTATTAGTAGATTGATTTAGGTAGAATTGACATTTTCACAATGTTGAGTCTACCCATCCATGAGCATGGTGTGTTTTTCTGTTTATATAGGTCTTGTTTGGTTTCTTGCAGTAGTGTTTTGTAGTTTTCTCTGTATACGTCTTTTATATCCCTGATTAGATTTATTCCTACGTATTTTTTTTTTTTAATGGCTGTTATAAATGGTTTTGCTTTGCTGATTTCCTTTCTGAGTCCTCTTTACTGGTGTATAGGAATCCAACTGATTGTTGTATGTTTATCTTGTATCCTGCTGCTCTGCTAAATCTTTCTATTAGTTCCAGTAGTTTTCTTGAGGAGTCCTTTGGATTTTCTACGTATGGCATCATTTTATCCACAAATAGGGACAGTTGTACTTCTTCCTTACCAACTTGAATACACTTTATTTCTTTTTCTTGCCTTATTGCTCTAGCTAGGACTTTCAGCACAATGTTAAATAGAAATGGTGATAAAGGACATCCTTGTCTTCTTTCTGTTCTCAGGGGAAGTGTTTTCAGCCTCTCTCTGTTACTAATGATGTTGGCTGTTGGTTTTGTAGAAATGCCCTTTTTTTATGTTGAGAAATTTCCCTTCTATACCCACTTTATTGAGAGTTTTTGTTAGGAGTGGGTGTCCGACTTTATCAAAAGCCTTTTCTGAGTCAATTGGTATGATCGTGTGATTCTTTTGTTTTATTTATGTGGTGGGTTACGTTGATTGGTTTTCTAATGTTGAACCATCCTTGCATGCTTGGTATGAATCCCACTTGGTCATGATGTATTATTTTTTTGATATGATGGTGAATTCTATTGGCTAGAATTTTGTTGAGAATTTTTGCATCTATATGCCTATAGGATCACTATAGGGTCACTATGAGTCAGAACCAACTCAATGGCAGTGGGTTTGGATTTTTTTTGTTTTTTAATATTCATGAGAGATATTGGTCTGTATGTTTCTTTTTTTGTGGTGTCTTTGTTTGGTTTTGGTATGAGGGTTATGCTGGCTTCACAGAATGAATTTAGAAGTATCCCTTCCTTTTCTGTTTTCTGAAAGAGTTTGAGTAGTCCTGTTGAATTCTCCAGTGAAGCCATCTGGACCAGGGTTTTTTGTTGTTGTTGTTGTTGTTGGGTTTTTTTTTTTTTTAATTCTACTTTAGATGAAGGTTTACAGGTTAAACTAGCTTCTCATTAAACAACTACTACACATATTGTTTTGTGGCATTAGTTGCCAACCCCATGACATGTCGATACTCTCCCCTCCCTGACCCCGGATTCCCTGTTACCAGCGTTCCTGTCCCCTCCTGCCATGTATTTGATTTTTTTTTTTCCTTGCTCTTCCTGTTATTAATTTCTACTTCTGTGGTGTTGTGATCAGAGAAAATACATTGTATTATCTCAATGTTTTGAATTTTGTTGAAAGTTGGTTTGTGGCCTAAGATGTGGTGTATTCTGCAGAATGTTCCACGTGCGTTGGAAAAGAATGTGTACTTTGCTGCTATAGGATGGAGTGTTCCATATATGTCTGTGAGGCCAAGTTGGTTGATTGTGGCCTTTAGGTCTTCTGTATCTATGTTGAGTTTCTAGATGTTCTGTCCTTTATCGAGAGTGATGTGTTGCAGATTCCTACAATTATTATGGAACTGTCAGTTTCTCTTTTCAGTGCTGTCACAGTTTGTTTCATGTATTTTGGAGCCCTTTCATTGGGTGTGTAGATATTTATTATGGTTATGTCCCCATGGTGGATTGTCCCTTTAATCATCATATAATGTCCTTCCCATGTCTTGTATGGTGGATTTTGTTTTGAAGCCTATTTTATCTGAGATTAGTATTGCCACTTCTGCTCTTTTTTGGTTGCTGTTTTTTAATTTTTTTTTCCATTCTTTAATTTTTAATGTATTTATGTCTTTGTTTCTGAGGTGTATCTCTTATAGAGAGCATATTGATTGCTTCTGTTTTTTTTTTTTTCTTTTAAATCCATTCTGTCACTCTTTGTCTCTTTATGTGTGCATTTAAATCATTTACATTCAGTTTGATTATTGATGGGTGTTCTTTTTCATGTAGCCCAGCTTCTTTGATTATTTGCTCAGCATTCAGATAAAATAAGTATGGTGAAAGGATACACCTCTTCTGATTTGCATTAGAAATAATATGAGTTATAGATACTTTTGTATGAATAAGTGCTCATAGTCACAAAATGTATGTTTTTGATATTGATGATTTATTTTAGTTAACTTTTGTGTTGCTTTTTGGAAATTTGTCCAAGTCAGACTAAGAATTATGGTAGGAGTGTCCATGAAATGAAAGGAGCCCTGGTGGTGCAGTGGTTAATGGTTTGGCTGCTAACTGAAAGATCAGCAGTTTGAACCTACCACCTGCTCTGCAGAAAAATGTGGCAGTCTGCTTCCGTAAAGATTTATAGCGTTAGAAACCCTATGGGGCATTTCTACTGTGTCCTGCAGGGTCCCCGGGAGTTAGAATCTACTTGAGAGCAATGGATTTGTTTTTTTGTTTTTGTCCATGAAATATTTAAAATAAATGATCAAAACAAGGTAAAGATATTTTAAAAATTGTGTGGAGAGATTACAAATAACCTTATCCCACAGTATCTTTATCCTCAGATTTTTATTTGTATTATACCCATAGGGCCGCTATGAGTCAGAATCGACTCAATGGCACTGGGTTTGGGTTTTTTTTTGGTTTTATACCTTATGTATCCATTTTGTTGGAAACCCTGGTGGCATAGTGGTTAAGTGCTATGGCTGCTAACCAAAGGGTCGGCAGTTCGAATCTGCCAGGCACTCCTTGGAAACTCTATGGGGCAGCTCTCCTCTGTCCTATAGGGTCGCTATTAGTCGAAATCGGCTTGACGGCACTGGGTTTTGGTATCCATTTTGTTCCTTCATCTTGATTAAGCTAAATGACTGAGATGTTCTGTTAGAGTAAAATGTCTTATTTTGTCATATGTGCTCAATAAATATCTTATGAAAATTATAAATTTTGAATTGTGTTTTGAAACAGAATGGGTGCAGGCTTGCTGGTTCTTCTGCTATCTCTGTTTGTCATAACGTCTCTCATAAAAAGAAAAGATAATTTTGTTAATGAAGAGCTATTGGTACATCTATTACAGGTCAGTAACATTTTCAATGCTGTGTTACAGTAACAATATACCAAAATTTATCTTAAGGTTGTCTCTAATTAGGTTGTTCTTACGATGTCATGGTGTTTAAGTCACCTAATTCCTGCCAGCTGAAAAGAAAGTTTTTTGTTAAAGATATTATATGGAAATAAATATGTTCTCTAAAAAGTATGAAATAGCAAAGTGGTCATCAGGAGAAAGCCTAAAGCAGCCGAGAGAGCAGAGGTTAAAGAGTCCTAAGAGGGAACTGCACCTGACCAAAAAGTTGAGCTGAAAAGGGCCTTCCCTAGACTGAAATCTGCATTGTCCTCTGTTGAGCTGTAAAAGTTAACTTGAACTTGAAAAAGTTAAGTCTTTTTGAAATAAAAGCAGCCTCTAGGTGTGTTTATATGAACAGTAGCCAGTCAAAGCTTCAGATGATGTTCAAGGAGAAAGTAAACTTCAGCTTGGTTGGTGGCTTTGGTGTAATAGAAAAAGCTTTGAACTAGATCTTTCAAAATTGAGTCACTTCCTAGCTATGCTTCATAATAGCTGTGCCATCTTAAGCAATTTAATTCAGTTGTTTTTTTAATATACAAAGTATAGATAATATCTAATAGAGTTGCTAGAATTAGAGATTATATAATGTAATATTCTGTAAACACATCGCTTTTTTGGTAGATAAAAGTGGAACCACATGTTTTTCTTTTAAACAAACAAAACAAAACAAAATAACACATCTAAAACACTGACAAAAGGCAAAACTCATAAAAGTCTTCTCAAAGCATTTATTTCCTCAGGGCTACTTGGGGATAATACACAGGATTTCCAAGAATATTCTGAAAAAAGAAAAAAATACAACACCTAAAAGGTGATGTCTTAAATTTATTCTTGTACAACAATAGGAAAATTATAAAAAGAAATGAAATATTTTGTCAGAGAGCCTGTGAAACTATTGGAATATATATGTTATTTTATATGGCGCACTGACTGGCTTTACACTAAAGTGCACAGTTGCTTTCACAGAATTCTCAGATAATGAGTACTTTGACAGAAGAAAATATTTCTAAATTTCACATGATAGGAGCGAGGAAAATATTAAAATTTTTATGTGCTTTGTCCAAAGTACACCTGAGTATAAAATAAATCCATTACAAAATTCCTCTTTGTATTATCTTTATTAATTTCCATTTAATTCCTGTTGACAAAATTTTTCCTCTTTATTCTTATTTTCTCAAAAAATAAATGCGCTACATATTCTTATATCTCTGTTTTGAAGTTAAGCATTTTACCTTCACAATTACTGATGCTCAAAACTGTGACATTATTTTTGTTAATATTAACATAATTTTCAGTCACTCCCACTCACCCTGTTGACCTGACCACAATAAATATTTATCATATTTTTCTATACTATAAATCCCATTTATTCTTGTATCCTATAATTGTGCAGTCATTCAAGAAGTATTTACTGTGTGCTTTCTATGTGCAAAAACAACTTTTAAGCTACAAAATTTTTCAAATATGACCTGCTATATAGCTCAACACTGTACTGTTAAATTTTTAAAGGTATTTCTGTTTATTTGGTTTCTCTTTTTTTTACTTTTTTTTTCTGAACAGGTACTTTTTATTTTCTTTCGACTGAAATGCATACCTAATTTACCAAATACTGTATGAGAAAACAGTTTCCTTCGTCTAGGCAATTCTCCAAAGTGTACTAATCAAACTGTACACTGTATTTCATCCCTTCCAAGATACACGTCTTTCACATCTTAACATCTCTGAAATGAGAATATGTCTTAAAATTGAGGGATCTTATATGATTGTGCCCTAATTTATTGACAGCAATTTCTTCTTAATTAGCTGATAATATGAGAGTACATTAAATGTATCTCTAAGATTGAGTACTAAAACTCCTGATCTGATCTCTGAGGAATTTACTTTGTTCACAGCCTTAGCTAAGCTCTCAAAACCAAACTCACTGCCCTCAAGTCGATTCCAACTCATAGCAACCTCATGGGGTTTCCAAGGCTATGAAAACAGACTGCCATGTCTGTCTCCCACAAAGCCACTGGTGGTTTCAAACTGTTGATCTTTTGGTTAGCAGTCAAACGCTTCAACCACTGTGCCACCAGGGATCCTTTAGCTAAGCTCATTTATTTAAAATAGCAGTTCATCCACTAGTTCAGGAGTCAGAAAAGTTTTTTCTAAAGAACCAGGTAGTGTATATTTTAGGCCATATGGTGTCAGCCCCAAATTTTCAGCCCTATCACTGTAGCGCAAAGGAAGCTGTAGACAATGCATAAATGAATGAGGGTGACAGTATTCCATTAAAGCAGTGTGTATAAAAATAGGCCATCAGCCTGCAAGCTGTAGTTTGCCACCTCCTACACTAGTTTATAAGGTGCCCTGGTGGTGCAGTGGGTAAGCACTTGGCTGCTAACTGAAATGTTAGTGGTTTAAACCCACTAGCCACTCCATGGGAGAAAGATGTGGCAGTCTGCTTCCATAAGATTTACAGCCTTGGAAATTCTATGGGACAGTTCTACTCTGTCTTACAGGGTTGCTTTGAGTCAGAATTGACTCCACTGCAGTGGATTTGGTTTTGGTTTGACACTAGTTTATAAGTATTCCCTAAAGAGTATTTATACTCATATTTTCAGTGCTAGGTACATACTCAGGTCACAAGTATTTCAATAAATGATGAATGAAAAAATGGATTTTATAGTAGAGGAGGGCCAGAGGTGGAAGGCACTAAACTTTATACACTACACCATATACATCTCACTCTTCGTTTCCATGATTTAAGAAACCTTTAACATTAGTAATGAATGCTTCTAAATAAAAGCAATGTGATAGTATATGCCAAAATACTCTTGAAAGGGTAAAATGTATCATCTCATGCTTATGAAGGAGCACCTTTGTTTGGTACAACAGCACTAACTTGCCTTGGCCACAAGAAGGTGAGTTTGGTCCAATTTCAGTGGCAATTTGGCCATATTCCGTTTGTTCACATCACTTTTCTAGACATTATTTCTAGTATATAAGCTATTCTCACCACCCTCTAAATTATATATCTTTTTTTGGTATTTGTTTTCAGATGCTGAGCACAGTGCTTTCCATGCTTGTTGTCTATAGCACTCACAGCAGTCTACTCAGGAAACAAGGACTGCCCCTTCTGAATCAGATTGTCAGCTGGACAATTCTAGGTGAGCGGTCACACAAACCAAAGGAGAGAACTTTACGTCAAGTCAGTTACCTTGAAGTTGCCCATTTATGTCTATATTATTGTTATTGAAAGAAGTAATTTTATTTTAAGAAAATAGTAATAACCAGCTATTATTTCTATCTTGTTTGAATTTGACAAAGAGAGTTAGAACTGCTGTGAGTATGCATATATTAATAAGAATTACTTGAGAAAATATTCCTGACGTGAGAATAAGGCTGTGTATTTAACATCTGATATAAATCTACTGTGTGATTCCAGAAGAGAAGAGTATTTTATGAAGAGGTTCTTATGGTTAATTTTCATGTTTGTTCATAAATTCTCAGTTTTTCTTCCACAGGGACTAGGAAACAGTTAAAATTTTCTTGTTAAGAATAACATTGATTAGGCACTTCCCAACACATCACACATTTCGTAAAACCTGTTAAATGTTTGAAAACATATTCTTATAGGTAGTACTCTTACTTAGGAAGAGGAGCCCTGGTGGCACAGTGGTTAAAGTGCTCAATTGCTAACCAGAAAGCACTCGGCGGTTTGAACCTACCAACCTGCTCCACAGGAGAAAGATGTGGCAATACGCTTCCATAAAGACTACAGCCTTGGAAACCCTATGGGGCAGTTCTACACTGTCCTAATAGGGTCACTATGAGTCAGAATCAACTTGACAACAATGGATATTTAAGAAAGCTGGAATGTGTATGTGTGGTGCCTTTTAATTTCCAGGTTGAAAGGCCTTTTTATTTTTTAGTTTCATTTTTAATTTTCTAGTTCTGTTGCATCATGATCTGCAAGTATTGTTTGTAATATTTCTATTTTATGGGACCTACTGGTAGTAGGGGACTAATCTTTGTGCCCCAGTATTTGTATCAATTTTGTGAATGTTCCATGTGTACTTGAGACTACCCTTTATGAAACAGTAACAAAAAACCAAACCCTCTGCCGTCAAGTTGATTCCAACTCATAGTGACCCTATAGGACAAAGTAGAACTGCCCCATTGGGTTTCCAAGGCCGAAATCTTTGTAGAAGCAGACTGCCACATCTTTATTCCAAAGGGCAGCTGGTGAGTTTGAACCACTGACCTTTTGGTTAGCAGCCAAACAGTGTTTAATATATATATTGAAAATCTCTACTTTGCTGATTATGTTGTTTTATATTTTTACTTATTTTTTGTCCATCTGTTCTGTCTAATATTGAGAGTGGTACATTCAAGTTTCCTATTATTAGTATGTTTCTGTATATTTATTCTCTTGGTGACATAGTGGTTAAAAGCTTGGCTGCTAACCAAAAGGTCAGCAGTTCAAATCCACCAGCCACTCCTTGGAAACCCTATGGGGTAATTTTACTCTGTTACTATGAGTTGGAATCAACTCAGCGGCAACAGGTTTGGTTTTGGTTTTACATCTCCTATGGTTTTTATTTTATCTAGGTTAACAAACTTGCCCATGACCACACAGTTGATGAATGATTGAGGTAGGATCCATCCCAAGTTGTCTGTCTCCATGTTCTGAGCACTTCCCCAGCATACATATTGCCATCCTAAATAGAGAGATTAACTAGAAAAGTAAAAACGAAGCTAAAAAATAAAAGCAGTGATGGGGAGAGTTTACATTTTGCTGTCCCCTTTCACGTACCCTTCCCCCACTGAAATAGTTGCTTTTTTCTTATCCTCTGGAGAAAGATTAAAAATGCTCTTATTACATCTTTTGATCATAGTGAAGTTATTCTCTCTTGCCTCTGATTTCCCAAGTGACACGCTGTAACTGTCATTGCATACTTTGTAGTACAGAGAACTTTTTTCAGGAGGAGGTATACTAGTCAGGGTTGCTCATGTGATTGTGGGGCTGGCAAGTCTGAAATCTGTAGGGCAGGCCAGTAGGCTGGAAGCTCAGGCAGGAGATGATGCTGCAGTCTTGAGGCAGAATTTTTTATTCTCTTGAAACCTTGGTTTTTGCTCTCAGGGCCTTCAGCTGATTAGATAAAGCCCACCCACAGTGTTGAGAATAATCCCCTTTACTGTGATGTCAACTGTAATGTTAACCACATCTTCTAACTTTCACAGCATCACCTAGACTAGTATTTTATGAAATAACCGGGTACCATAGGCTAGCCAAGTTGAAACAAAACTAACCTCATAGGGCAGTTTAGGGAAAATCAGTTTCCAGGGAGTGAGTTGTCTTTGAACTAAGATATAAATTCCTAATAAAGGGAAAAGTTGCTGGATCTTGAGTAATATTTCATTAGAAAATAATGAATTATTCATTTAGCCATGAATATTATTACAGTGAGCTAGGCTGAATAGAAATTGAGAAAATCTGAATTATTTAAGCCAAAATACACTTAAAATAATTAAATGTAATTTTAATCAAAGTTGTCAAGTATCAGATTTCTTAAAAAGTGATTAGGGTAGATATAACTCATGTTAAAGGACCATAACCAAAAAAACCAAACCCGTTGCCATCGAGTTGATTCTGACTCATAGCGACCCTGTAGGATAGAGTGGAACTGCCCCATATGGTTTCCAAGGAGCACCTGGTGGATTCAAACTGCCGACCTTTTGGTTAGCAGCCGTAGCTCTTAACCACTGTGGCACCAGGGTTTCGTAAAGGACCATATAAACAATAATAAACTATTCAGTGGTTCTACAGTAGTATATTTTCTGTCTCTTGTACTGACATAGGACCTGGTTTGTTTTATTGCAGCGTCCTCCTTGGTTGTGCCACTGCTGAGTCCCACGATTCTCTTTCAGCGACTGTTTAGCATACTGCTTTCCTTGATGTCCACCTACCTACTACTAAGCACAGGGTATAAACGTTTAAAAATTTTTAATCTAATGGTAGCAAATTTTAAATGAAATATTGACATTTTCTCTACCAGCACTTAACCTCTAGAAGTAAAAAGTGTTCAGTAAATCTTGAGAAACTATAAATTTTTTTTACTCTGTAAGAATTGCACATGACAGTCCATAGTCTTCTAGTTTTGTTTTTCTCATCATTTTCATAGTATTGGTTTTTGTCTTTGTCTTCCTATTTATTTCCTGAAGTTGCTAAAAATGTCATTTTGCTACAGTGTTAGAAAATTCTGATTGATTATGCAGGAATTTTAAGTTTCAAACAGTGACTTAGAATGATTTTAGTTTATGTTGCATTCTTTTCATGCACTTTGAATTATGGCTTTGATTTGTTCTTCAAATTTAATTTTTTATTTTTTTATTTTTATTCTTACATGTACAAATATTGCTTTGATTCAGGATACTTTCAGAATATTTTTTCCCAAAGTTAAAGAACCAATTTTTATTTACTGTTGAAACTTTCTTAAAACAAAGAGCAGCAACTTGATTTGGGCTAGACCTTGAAGCATTCCCTAGGGTTCAGTGAAGATAGCAGTCTATTCCCTCCATTTATTTTGAACAGTTCTTTGCTTGCTTTTGAATTTTACTTCATCCCTTTTTAAATCTTTATGAGGGTGAAAAATATGCACATTATAACAAACACTGACTGGGTCAGACAGATTGAATAAATACTACACATCGTTTGAATTTTGACCCAAATATGGGATCTTGGTCCAATTTAGACTAAACCTAAGAAGTTAATCACTGTGCTATCAACAGATTATTCTCAGTTATTTTTTATTTTGTAAAAATATTTGGGTTCAAGACTTGCATTGACTCTGGGAAACTTAGTTGTCCTAATTCAGGATCAGTATGTTCTCAAAATCTTCTGGTATTGTTGTCGAGTGCTGTCAAGTCAATTCCAACTCATAGCGACCCCATGTGACAGAGTAGAACTGCCCCATAGGGTTTCTTAGGCTATAATCGTTATGGAAGCAGATCTGTGGGCCTTTCTCCTGTGGAGCCGCTGGATGGCTTTGAACTGCCAACCTTTTGGTTAACAGCCAAGCACGTAGCCACTGCTCCAAATCTTCTAAGTGACCTAGACCCCAGGCATTTTTGTAGCCCCCGGATAGGAGATGATCCAGAGGGGCACTACACCTCCTTCCCTCACCAGAGCTCCCCACACCTCCTGTCTTTTGCCTTCTCCCTGCATAACCAGATCTGGGCCACACCTATGAAGGTGTGATATAAACAACATGGAAATTTTTCCCAGTTTCCTAATAAGATCTTAAAATGGGCTTGCCTTGAGATTTTGAAATTTGAGTTTTCAAATAAAGCTTGAAGTCTGTGAGCATCCAGCTGTTCTTGATCAAGTGTGGTAAACATCCTGAGTCCTTAAAACCCTTTAGTCTTTTCTTCTTTACTGGTGAAATTTCAGGATCCCAAAAACCAACCCAGTGCCATCGAAAAATTTCAGGATAAATAATTTTATTATATTAGAATCCATTATCAAAATATATGTAATTTAGAATTTATACACACTTTTTGGGGGGGGGGTTTAGTCTAGATAAGAAAGCCAGATGATAAACTCTTCTAGTCTAACCCATCATTTTGGGGTGACACACAAGTTTCATTAAGAGATCACATCCAGGGGTTGGCTTAAGGAAATAAATGTTTGAAGGGTTCTAGAAGTATGTGCTAACTTCTGTGCCCAAGCCAAGCCCAGTGCCACTGAGTCGATACCGACTCATAGTGACCCTATAGGACAGAGCAGAGCTGCCCCATAGAGTTTCCAAGGAGTGCCTGGTGGATTCAAACTGCCGACCCTTTGGTTAGCAGCCATAGCACGTAACCACTTATGCCACCAGGGTTTCCAAACTTCTATGCAGTCACCTAATAATCAATTAAAAAAAGGAAAAGAAACCTTTTGCCATCAAGTTGATGCTGTCTCAACGCAACGTATAGGGCAGAGTAGAACTGCCCCATATGGTTTCCATGGAGCAGCTGCTGGATTCGAACTGCTGACCTGTTGGTTAGCAGCCATAGCTCTTAACTACTATGCCACCAGGGTTTCCAGTAATCAATAAGCCCTTTTCTTTTTTGAACCTTCATATTCTAAAGTAATAAATAAATAGATCCAAAGAAATATATAGTAGATTTAACAATATAGCAAACCTAGCAATGGATCTGGTTCCCTGAATTAGAAAGAAAGAAAGAAGGAAGGGAGGGAGAGACAAAAGCAGAGAGGAAAGAAGGTAGGCAGGCAGGTAGAAAGGAAGGAAAGAAAGAAAATTATGAGTGGAAAAAATATTTCATAATGTGCAGTGAGTTAATCATGTAACTTACATTGAGGATAAGTATTATAGTATTTTAAATAATCTAGTAGTCATGAGTGATACTAAAACAAATTATGAACACATTTAACTTGTTTTAAGCAAATCTAGAAAATGAAAAGTCAAGCCAAAGTTAAAATATTAATGCTGAGTATGACCCTACTAATAAATGCATTAAGGGATATATTATTCAACATCAGAAGGTATACTTAGCTTTACAAAAAAATCAACAGGGGTACTAACTTTAAATAAAAAAAAAAAACACAGTCTAATAATTTCAATTAGTGCATTTTTTTCAGTGTCAGATCAGTTTTGCAAAATAGAGTCCACCTGTTATGGTTCAGCATCACTATTTTGGATGGAGGGATATTTATGTAAATTAGTGAAATGCAGTTTTATTACTTTTCAGAACTACAGTACAGTAATCCTGACAATACACCCTTGATTTGATGAATAAAGGAGATTCATTTTTAATCAGTACTTAATCATTTTTATGCAAATGGAGCTACCATAATACTTGAAAATAGTTTGTTCTCTTAAGTTGGTTAAGCATTTCCCTCTGAAATTTTGTTTCCATTATCCATTTGCTTAGCAAACTCTCCAAAGCTAAATGCTTTTCCAGCCCTATTCAGTTTGCACAGAGACCAAATAGATCCTCATTTAGTAGGGTTTCATTGTATACTCTCAGAGCCCATAACATTTTATTGGTATTTCAGTTTATTAATTCAGATATGCAGATGGTATGCGAGGTATTGTCTAATAAAGTACAGGTTGTCTGATTTGTCCATCTACATTTTACAAAAGAAAGCGATCATAATTTATAGTTTTTTGAAAGGGAACTAAGTCTGTAGCATTATTTGTAGAACTATGAAAGTTGCGTTTTTATATGTTAGAAAAGAATTTCGTATATCATTGCAAATGTTTAAAAAATCATGGTCCCTGTTTGCTCGGAGTATACCTTCTTATTTCAGTTAATCAACAATTGTGTTTTCTTTAACCTGTACTGTCCTAGGAGCCCTGGTGGCACAGCGTTTGAAGAGTTTGCCTGCTAACCAAAGGGTCTGTAGTATGAATCCACCAGCCCATCCTTGGAAACCCTATGGGGCAGTTCTGCTCTGTTCTGTAGGGTTGCTATGAGTCAGAATCAGCTTGATGGCAATGGGTTTATAGTATCCCAAGCACTATATAGGCATACGGACAGTACCATCAGCACCGCAGGCGTGTAAAAGAGTTGTAGGCTGCTGTAAAATAAGAACTATATTTTACAGTGTTAGACAATTACAAAATGAAACAATTAAGTTATTGTGGGTTAATGAAGTTTTGAGTTGGATGATATAAAGAAAGAGTAGGAAGAGTTTGAGTAGGTGAGCTGGATTGGTACCATCAAGGATTCATGTCGGTCTTGAAATAAGCTTTAAAGAATGCCAGGATACAGGCATTCTAAGTCTTTGTTTTTCAATTATTTTTTTTATGATTGTAAAAATCATATAATCACATTTTGGAAGGTAGGGATAAGTGGGAAAAATCATTTATTAACCCTACCTCCCACTGACATTTTGGTCTATTGTACTTTTTTTTTTAATTTGGTGTGTTATCTTACTCTTCTACATATATTTATCTTAACTCAAGAGTTGTCTTCCTGCCTTTGTCTTAACATTTTCTTTCTTTTTGGTGTGTATCTGTCATTTTATGAATGATTTTTAAATTCATACTATTTTAAATATATAATGATCTCAATAAGTTTCAAAAAAAAAACAGTATTGAAGTTGAAATTCAAATGTTAATTTCCTTTTCTACTCTCTTCTCCTGGAAAGCCTAGAGAAAATTTAGATTTTGTGATATTGTGACCTAGAAGTATTACCAAGATTATTCTAATTTTGAGAAAGACCTCTCAGTATAAATTTGCAGGTTTTATTTACTTAAGTTTTTTTTTTTTTCTTTCCATTTCTTCACCTTCTCTCCACAAGCAGATATGAAGCCCTATTTCCATTAGTATTGTCATGCTTGATGTTTGCCTGGATATACATGGAACAGGAAACCCTACAACAGTCTGTTGTTTCCCATAAACAGAAGGTAACTTATCAAAATCATTGTCTAGTTTACCTGAGAATATTAAAATATTCTCTGTCTTATAAGGAAATTGCAATGTTATTTCATCAAATATTTTTTCTTCTAAAAGTTTTACAGTGTATAAGAAACTTGAGTAAATTTTATTTGGCATTGGCCATTAAGTTAAACAATTTATAAGGAAATTTTTCACATATCACAGAAAAGGGCACTTTTATTATTTTATGGGCTTTTTTTTTTTTTTAAATAGGTTGAGCTTTTCTTTAGCAATCACTTAGGAGAGTCACTAATATGAAAAACATCAATATAGGTGAAGGAATGAAGAAAAAAAGAAAGCTCTTCATCTTATTTTCCTCTATTTTCATGTCCAGTTATTCCTTCACTCAATTTATTTTAGTCAGAGAATATTCATGTTGTCACATTTATGAATTTGATCATAAGGTGACATATAAATTCCCAGTATTATTTTTTTCTCTTTCTAGTCATATTAATCTAAGATGTTTATTCTGTCACCTCAGTGATTGTGGCCTTGGTTCATTCCTTAGACCCCTGTTCAACGTGGTATGCTTTGAATTTGTTAAAACCCAACTAGATTTTAAGGGTACCTTTATCATGTTATGCTAGAGAGTAAAACTGATGTCTCTTGCTTTTTTTGTTATTGTTTTCCAACTATAGGTTATTATGAGGAATTCATGATAGAATATTTACAATTTTCCTGGGGTCAGATAAAATTAATATTGCAGAAAAACACCATACTTTATCCTTAACTGGTTCCAATTGAGTTCACTGTAAATGATAATTCAGAAAAAGTTAATTTCAATTAATAAGAAACTTAATGAAGTATATTGAATAATTACTGTTTTTTAACTTGCAACCTTAGAATATTAAAACAATAGGTAAAAAGCAGTTTCGATCAGATTCAAATAAATTGTTAGAGCCTGTGTCCTTAATATTAAATATTTCAGTAGGCTAGCTGAGATTCATTGTGTCACTTGATAAATTTTTTTTCAACTGAAAGCAGATCTATCTTTCTCAAGAAAAGAGTAGTAAGGCATCCTAGGACCTTGTTGTTGTTGTTGTTGTGTGCCATTGAGTCAATTCCAACTCATAGCGATCCTATGTGACAGAGTAGAGATTCCCTAAAGGGTTTCCTAGGCTGTAGTCTTTATGGGAACAACTGCCAGGTCAATGTGGTGTGGCAGATGGGGAAAGTCTCCCTTTTACACTCACCCATGATTCTTCTTTTTTCAGGAAGTGGGATTAAGTAAGAAGTACACCTATCTTGTTGGATTGAGTAGTTTTCTATTTACCAAAGACAAGAATATTTTGCTTTTTTATAGAGAGAAAATAATTTCTCTGCAAATAGAATTAACAGAAGAACAAAGAAATAGAGTTTTATTTTATTTTATTTTACCATGGTTTTCAATACCGTACCATACTTTGAGAAGATCAGGATACTCTCTGTGAAATTAGAGTCTTTGAAAAGGGAAGAATTATATAGGGAATTAAAAAGAAGCATTTGATAAAAAGTTCAATTCTCACTTTTATTACACATATAGCAGTATTACAACAACCATGATCAGTTTATTATTAGCAACATATTTTACCTTTTGGCAGATTTTACTTAGGGGTAATTAAGCTATAGGAAAAAAATTATCGTCAGTTTGTTTGTCAGTATGAGGCATCTTTCTAGCCATTTTAACTTAGACTAAGTTTTCCTTTAGAGTGTAGAAGTAAGCCAACTTTTATTGAGTATTAATATTTTTCTTATTATCTCACAGCTCACCAGTATTGAATTTTCCTGTAATATGGATATAACTCAGTTTCGACAGCTCTATCTGGATGATATCCGCAGGGCCTTTTTCCTTGTATCCTTTGTTGGGACTTTTATTTTAAGGAGCTGCTGCCTCCCGTTTAATGGAGTAAGAAGACATAGAAGGGTGTTTCTGCCCATTCACTGTCTTCACAATAAAGTTTGAGGCTTTTGATTAATATTTCACAAATCTATATTTATATCCTTCGATAAACCCTAAGCTTTAATCAGACTGGTATGCTGTTCCTTGAATGTGCCACTTACTTTCCCAATGTTTCTTTACCTTCAAATCCCTTCCATCTACTTCTACATGTTATTATAATCTTAGTCACCATATGAGCAGTTCAAGACTATTTTATTCACATTTGTGTTCTTAGTGCCTAGCTCTGTCTCTGACGTATACTGGGCAGTAAGTGCTGGTTGGTTAGTTGATTGGCTGAATGGATGTATCCATGAATATTTTTAAGGCTCAACTCACCAACTGAAATGCCAGTTTTTCCTTGAAAGTTTTTATGATTCATAGTGCCTCTTGATGTTTCTGTACAACTTTTGTACATGTGCATGTTTGTGTGTATGTATGATAATAAAATAACATTATTGAGCCCTTTCAATGGGCCAGGCAGTATTTTAAGTACTAGTAGGAAGTTCTTGGCTATCAAGAGGATTAATGTCTATACCTTTTGTTACTGTACTAATACACTTGTAAGTTTAAAAAATGTTGAAGAGATGTTCAGCATTTTCTTATGTCCCATTTTCTACTGAACTATTTTAAAACATGATATCTTATTTCTGATACTTCCAAAGAGCCTAGCATGTGATTCACATGTAGTGGGCACACTAGCAATTAACACAATTAATACAGTACAGGCAGTCCCAGGTTACAAACGTTGGACTTACAGACAACTCTTACTTGCCCTTTAATGTTACATAAACTTGCCCTCACTTGGAAACGATTGAACTAACCCCTTTGCAACAAATTCTTCATCGCAGTCACCTTCAGTTGCTGCATATGCAGCTTTTAAATCATTGAAAAAAGGCTTCAAGCCTTTTCTTGCTCTAAAGTAAGGCTTAATAAGAACCTATGTACCTGTTGTGACTTTCCTACCAATTCAACTTGAAGACTTAAGCCACATTTAGGAACGGATCTCATTTGCAACCTGGGGACTCCTGTAGTGCAACTCTCCATGTTAGAGAAGAAGAAAATAGTAACCTTCCTAAGGTAACTAGTGACCAAGTGAGTACAGCCTCCCAGGCCTCATTGTCCTCAGTACATTGTCTGTTCTGTCTGGCTCTTACAAAATGCATTTACAAGTAGATGCAACAGAACCTTCATTTAAAACAATTTTCAGATCAACTGTAAAGGTTAAGAAGCAAATTACCCTCATGACAGGGTTGGTATATCTTCTATAATTGGAAAGGAAATTTGTTACGAATTCTGACTTGTTTTGGCATTTCCTTGACTCTATTTAGGTTTTCTTCCTAGTGACAGCATTTTTTGGAACTGGTAATATAGCATCTATTAACAGGTAATTTTAAATGAATATATCATATATATTTACCTAAAACCAAAAATATGCAAATTAAAATCTTTAACCTTTTATTCGTACCTAGCTTTGTACACTGTAGATGTGTTTTGGAGATTGTTATATATTGGCACATACAGATCTACTTCGTTCTTTTGAGAGACTTCATGATATTCATTGATATGATGTGTGTTGGTGTTTTAGTGAGATTAGATTTCAAAAAATTCATTTAAACTTCCCTTTTAGAACAATGTTCTTTTAAAGTTACGGTGTAGATTCTAACGTCCTTTTTCTTCATGTTATGACTCCTTAGCTTCGACCTTGCCTCTGTCTATTGCTTTCTGACCGTGTTTAATCCTTTTATGATGGGAGCCCTGATGATGTGGAAGGTTAGTTTTCCTATTTGTATTAAAAGAGTGATTGATTAACATTATGAGCCCATTGTGACATTAAGACTATGTAATGTTATGTGACATTAAGATCATAAAGTCATTGTGACAGAGACAAATAGCAATGGAGAGAGACAGTGTCAGATTTGGCTTTGATACCACTGCTGGATTGGAGATGGGACTCCCTAGCCCTTACCTCAACACACAATTAATCTTTTTACTCTTAAACCCATTTGACTTCAAGAGGGTAAGGATTTCATATTAGTCCCAGAAAGTCCTGTTAAAATTGACTAAAGCCTATGGGGAAGCTGTGGTCAAAACTGCATGTTCTGAGACATCCTAAGGCTCCCTGAACCGATGTTCCCCACCCACAAGACTACCAACATGTTATAAACTCACAGTCTTTTCTCATAATCCATGTACCTAGAATGGATTCATTCATTCAACAAATGTCATTGAGTGGTTTCATGCAATAATGTGCCAGGCACCCTGTTGGGTGCTGAGAATACAAAGAAGATAATGACTCATTCTCTGCTCTCCAGGGATTCAGACTCTCCACTGGAACATAATTCATATTCTTCCCCTTTGTCTTAGGGTCATTGTGCTCATCTTATTTCCTCCATTTACCTCTACCAGATTATCTCTACCATTGTGCCTTCACTTTTTATGTGGTTAGTACATATTTGCTTAAATAAAGTAACTAATCCCTCCCTAAAAATCTGATTACCTGCTGTTTAGATCACAAGTAATTATTGTTAAAGAATATGCCTTTCTTAATAGGATCAATATCTACTTTTTGTTACCACACTAATGGAAATGTAAGTTTAAGAAATGTTGAAAAAGATGTTCAAAATTCTCTCATGTCTCATTCTTTATTGAATTATTTTAACAACATTATCGTTTCCTTTATTTTCATTCACAGTCTTTTTGGTAGTTCTTTTCTCAATTTATTAAAGACTATCAGTCTTTAATTAAAAGCGAGAGAAAAGGAATAAAAAGAAAGCCTTAAATTAGAATGCTAGTAGATCTTTAATCTCTAGCATAGTTCAGTGAACTTTAATGACATAATGTTGTTGATGACTTCTGTTGACTGATGTAGAAGGAAAGGTCCTCCTGAACTCTATTTTATTCATGTACCCTTTACTTGAAAAAGATTTGCATGCAACTTTGAGTATCAGTTCTTTTCCATATTTTCCTTCCCTTTTTTGAAACATCAAGGTATATATATGTTTTAAGAATTGATCATTGAAAAGTATATCTCAAAATGTTAATAGTATTTCTGAATTGTGGATTTTCAACCAGTTTAAATTTTAATATGCCTTTCTGTATTTTTTCAGAAGTTTTACAATGAGTATGAATTTTATAATCAGACATAAATTAGTATTTAAAAACCAAAAAGCAATATAAAGCAGTTGGATCATGTTTATAGTGTTCTAGTATCAAATAGGGAGCCCTGGTGGTACAGTGGTTAAATATTCAGCTGCTAGCCAAAAGGTTGGCAGTTTGAACCCACCAGTCACTCCTGGGGTGAAGACCTGGTGATCTGTTCCCATAAAAATTATAGCCTAGGGAGCCCTATGGGGCAGCTCTACTCTGTCACATAGGGTTGTGATGAGTCAGGATCAACTCGTCAGCACACAACAGGAAGTATCAAATAACCAGATGGGTTCAGGGATCTATGAATCAAGTTATCAGGCTACATTTTTTTTTTTTTTGATTTGGGGATGCTGAGCCATTCACACCCTCTTGGAAACATTTGAACATTGTCATTAATTATTAGAATGAGTTAAAAAGAATAAAATTTTATAATAGACTCGTTTGAAGTGTGTATTTTTTTTATATTCTATATGTTATTAATGTAGATTTTCTGAATCAGTTTTATTGCTGTTCTGTATGTCATTGGTATCATGCTTTTATTTCATCCAGTGTTTGCTGTTCACTAATATACAAGTTATTTGAAAAGTTGAAAATATTTCTATAAGCAAAAATAGTATTGTTTCAATAAGTTTCAAATGCTTCATTTGCTCATTTACCATTCTTTTAAACAGATTTTAATCCCGTTTGTTCTTGTGATGTGTGCTTTTGAAGCAGTTCAGTTAACTACACAGTTGTCATCAAAAAGGTAAGGTAAATGTTTAAGAAGCATGTGGTATGCCCGTTTTTAGGAAATGAGAGTAGATATTTGAGGGTATTTCCTGTGATGGCTGTTAAATCACTGTAACATAGATTGTTTATTACAAAAATGAGAAAAAGTTTTACCCTTTTAATCAGAGTTTAGTTGTCATTAGAGGAATTTAGTTGATTAGGGCCTCTCACAGACTAGTATGCTTTCTCAGCAATAATATATTATTAGAATATTATTAAAGAAAACAGTGAAACATGAATGTTAAATTATTGTTATAGATAGAACTATGCTGACAAAAAACAAGGGTTATCATTCTAACTTATCTTTTGACTTATTTCTTAAATATATATTGGGCAAATGTATTAACATTTATTTCATGCTACATGGCTTCAAATTAACTTTTCTAAATGTCAATAATTTACATAGTCTCTCAGTCTTGATTTCTACACACTTGACAAATGGAAGTCTTCAGAGTTTTGAGGAATTTCTGGAGCAGTCAGTTGTAAGCAATCAAGACTTTTAAGGAAAAGCTGTCAACTCAGCTGTTTGCTCTTTTTAAACAATGAAATTGCCTCATCAGCACACAGGACTGATCAGCCTCCCTGAAAAACACTTTAGATAAATATGAAGCTTCTTAGCAGTTTTGTTATTCTTGAAATAAATCAGCATATTTAGTGCTGAAAGGAATAACTAATATCAGTGTAAATTTGCATGTTATTCTTGATGAATTTAAGCTAGAACTGTGTCACATATTATTATCATATGGCATAATTTTTAAAAAATGTTTTCTTTTACTAAGAATAGTAGAAATCTCATTTCTATTTTAATTTAGTGTATTTTGCAGGATAGTTTATGAATTTAACATTGAAAGCATTTAAACCTTGCCCATATCACATAAAAGGTATAGTCTCTTCCCCTTAGTTACATAGGTACATTAAAAACTAGTGTTGTTCTTTGAAATGTGGCGTCTGGGGTCTTAAATGCTATCAAGTGGCCATCTAAGATGCATTAATTGGTCTCAACCCACCTGGATCAAAGGAGAATGAAGAACACAAAGGTCACACGATAACTAAGAGCCCAAGAGACAGAAAGGGCCACATGAACCAGAGACCTACATCATCCTGAGACCAGAAGAACTAGATGGTGCCCGGCCACAATCGATGACTGCCCTGACAGGGAGCACAACAGAGAACCCCTGAGGGAGCAGGAGATCAGTGGGATGCAGACCCCAAATTCTCACAAAAAGACCAGACTTAATGGTCTGACTGAGACTAGAGGAATCCTGGCGGTCATGGTCCCCAAACCTTCTGCTGGCCCAGGACAGGAACCATTCCCGAAGATAACTCATCAGACATGGAAGGGACTGGGGAGTGGGTAGGAGAGAGATGCTGATGAAGAGTGAGCTATTTGTATCAGGTGGACACTTGAGACTGTGTTGGCATCTCCTGTTTAGAGGGGGGATGGGAGGGTAGAGAGGGTTGGAAGCTGGCAAAATTGTCACGAAAGGAGAGACTGGAAGGGCTGACTCATTAGGGGGAGATTAAGTGGGAGTACGGAGTAAGGTGTATATAAACTTATATGTGACAGTTTGACTTGATTTGTAAACGTTCACTTGAAGCTCAATAAAAGTTAATTTAAAAAAAAAAAAAACTAGTGTTGTTGTTATTGTTAGTTGCCGTGATCAATTCTGACTCATGGCAACCCCATGTGTTACAGAGTAGAACTGTTCCATAGGGTCTTCTTGGCTATAATCTTTATGGAAGCAGATTGCCAACCTTTTCAGTTAGCAAAAGAATTGTAGGAAATAATGTTTTAGAGGTAGGCAGAGGTCAGAGCATATGGCGTGGATTCTGGTTACTGAAAGAATTAAAGCTAGTGCTAGACAATGCACTCTCAGGATTGATACATTGGAAATTCACACTTTGAGTGTATTTGTTTCTAGATGACATTGCATTCTTTCAAACCTCTAGTTAGAAAGACAGTTATTTCTTAAAGCAAATCATGAACCACCACCAGAACCTCATACTTTATTAAAAAAAAAAAATTCAAAATGGATCATGAACTTAAGACTTTTAGAGAAAACCTCTGGGTTCTAGAGCTGGGCAGAGTTAAATGTGACACCAAAATAACGATCCATAAAAGGGAAAGTCAGTAAATTGAGTTCATCAAAATTAAAAGCTTTTGCTCTGCAAAAGATCCTGTTAAGAGGATGAAAAGACAGTCACAGACTAGGAGAAAATATTTGCAAATCATGTATTTGATGGAAGACTACAATGTATAAAACCTCTGAAACTCAACAGTAAAAAACAAATAATTCAATTAGAAAAATGGACAGAAGAACTGGAAAGGATATATAAATGGAAAATAAGCTGATGAAATGAAGTTCAGTATCATTAGCCATTAAGGAAATGCATATAAAACAACAATGAGATATCATTACACACTATCAACATGGCTAAAATGAAAAAGAGTGATATCACCAAATGTTGGCGAGAATACAGAGAAACTGGATCATTTGTACATTGCTGATGGGAATGTAAAATGGTACGTTCATTCCGGAAGAGTTTGGCGGTTTCTTAGAACACTAAACATGCAGTTGCCATAGGATCTAGCAATTGCTGGATTTTTCCTAGAAAAATGAAAACTTAAATTTATAGTAAAACCTGTACACAAATGTTTATAGCAGCTTTGTTTGTAAAAGCCACAAAGTGGAAGCAACCTTGATGCCCTTCAATGGTTGAATGTTAAAAAAAAAAAACTTAATACAAGCAACAACCTGGATGAATCTCCAGAGAATTCTGCTGAGTGGAAAAGCCTATCTCAAATGGTTACACACTGTATGATTCTATATAATATTCTTGAAATGACAAAATTAAATTTAGAATAGACTAGTGGTGGCCAACGAGGGTGGTAGTGGTTGTTAGAGGATGGATGTGTCTGTCAAAGGAGATCCTGAGGGACCCTTGTGGTGATCAAAATGCTGTGTATCCTGACTGTATCAATGTCAATGCCCTGGTTGTAATGTTTATGGTATAATAGCTTTACAAGATGTTGCCACTGACAGAAACTGGGAGAAGGGTACATGGGATCTCTCTGTATTATTTCTTACAACTTCATGTGAATCTAAAACTATCTTAAAATTAAAAATTTAAGTAAAAAATCATAACTCATGTCCTTTGTGTCCTACTGAAAAAAATATTCAAAGTGTTCAATAACATATTTGAAGTCTAGCCCATCACACAGGGTAATGTAAAAATAGTTCTGTTGAAAGTAGTATTTTCAGAAGCAGAAATACTGGGTTATTTGATTATTCTTACTTGATTTTAATGTGTTTGAAAAAAAATGCCTGTTGTATTACACCTAATTTTTGTTTTGTTTTGTTTTGTTTTCAGCCTTTTTCTCATTGTTCTCGTTATATCGGACATTATGGCTCTGGTAAGGCTTTATTGGATATACAGGGTAAATACGATCAAGAAACTAAGTGCTGAGTTAATTTAATCATGAAATGTGACTGCATTTTTATACATGAAATCTTTAGATATTAAGTTATAAGTGTTGGCATAATTTACACATACAAATTACTTCTTTATGACTTATCATACAGTAAGTGTTCTCCTTCAGGTGTCAAAGGCCTTACTACTTGATTTGTTCTCATCCATCATTTTCGTATTCCATGTTGCTTTGAGGTCATGAATAGAAAAAAGCTAAGTTTAGCTTTAGGTAAATACCTCATTTTCCTACTTGAGATGTTGATTTTTAAACCATTCTTTCAGATTAAAAAAGAAGGAAAAAGGAGAGAAGAAGGGAGGGAGAAAGGGAAAGAGGGAGATGGAGAGGAAGGAGGGGAGAAAGGAAAGAGGAAATACAGCTTTTCAAGTGAGTAGATGTTACCAAGGTGATAACTATATTAATTGAGTTCTGAGTGAGGAGCATGTAGGTAGGCTCTGTTATATGCAGTGTATCACCAAATTTGGGAACCTTTTTTTAACATCTGCAAGTTTGAGAAGGCTCCAAGACCACCTTGGGTCAGAAATCTGAAACACACATTCTTAGAACAACTTTGTTTTTAGGCTTAATCTAAGCTACTTTTAATTAATGGAACCATGTTTTTTATCTTACAGCATTTTTTCTTCTTGGTCAAGGATGAGGGCAGCTGGCTTGACATTGGAACAAGGTATAGTATATATTCACTTAAAAGTTCTTAAGAGTACAGTGAAGAAAAGTAACTTGGTATCTTAGTATAAAAGGTACTAAAATGATTTTGAGGGAAGCATGGCAAGTAGAAATTGTTTGAAGCCTCTGAAGGTGAGACTTGTCATCTTCTCCATTCTTCTTGCTATTGACACATTAGCAAGTGTTTTCTTGGGATGATGTGAGGAGGAAGATAGATGCTAAGTCTGGAGAGGACAGCGGGAAGGTACAAGAGGAACTACCTGAACTGAGGTTTCAGGGTAGATCACTCCACTGTCCTTGTGTTCTCTCTCTGCCTCTCTCTCAAAATGAGGCTGTACAGATTGCAGCATGAATTTTATGTGGTGACTTAAAACCCATGTAATCATTATCTACCTCTCAGAATCTTTAATATGGGAACATTTTAACATGTGATACCTCGTTATTTAAAGTATATCAGAACAGTCACTGTTTCCTCTTTATTGTGATTTGAATGTCAGTAATTGCTATAATCTGTTAAATTTATTTTCTTTGAGAAGAAAGCAGATAGATTTGATTCTTTAGCTTTTTTGTTTTCAAATGTTTTCTGAGACAAAATACATTTTGACAGACCTGTTTTATTTCATTAACTGATATTTATTCATCACTTTGTGTTGCCAGGAATTTTGATAGGTTTGGGTGAGACACTCCCTGTCAGACAGCCTCTCCCCATTCATACCTTTCTCAGGCAGCTCACTGCTTGTTATTTGTGCACATATCTGCCTCCCCAACAGACTGTGGGTTCCCTGACTCTGGGGTCTGATTCAAATCTCTTACATTCCATACGTGCTAGGCACGTAAGGGGTACTCCATAGATCATTGATTTGTTTTCATAGTCTCTTAAGTTTGAAAGCTTAGAGAAAGTTTTGATATCTCCTCCTTCATATCAGCCATCCAATCCCAAAAGTGTCCAGTCATATGGTGGGTCTGAATGTGGGCTTTACATCAGATCGCCTGTGTTTGAATCCTGGTTCTGCCACTTTTTAGCTGTGAGACCACAGGCCAGTGACTTAGTCTCCCTAAACTCCCCTTTCCCTTTTACGTAGTCGATTTGAATGAATTCGTCTGTGTAAAACATTCAGCACGGCGCCTGGCATCTAATAGAGTGAAAAAAAAATTTTTTTTTTCACTCTATTAAGCACTCAGTAAATATCAACCACTACTACTGTTGTTACTCAACAGTTCTTTTTTTTTTTTTTTCAATCCTTTATGGTATTTCTTGGATTTGATGTACCTCTCTTTACTCTCTCTATATTTTAATTAATTTATTTTCATCGTAGACATAGGTCAGAATTTTATTTGCTTGGAAAATAATTCAGATAAAATAAATCAATTTTGTGTGTGAAACTTTTTTGACAAGAGAAATCTATTTTGGTTTTTATACTAAAAAGGTGCCAAGGAATAAAAAGGACATAATTTTCACTTGAAAGTGTACATCATTAATTTATGCACAGCATCATTAATTTCTATTGCACTAATTAAGAATTTCAGATTTTCTCTGAGTAGCTTGAGGTTTATCTTGGAAAATTTTTTCTTTAAAGTGCACATTTTTACTGTAATTACTATTAATAACATATAAAATGCAAAGCATTTTTTTATATCAATGATCTCAGTTATATCCAGCAAGTTTTTATTGAGTTCCAACTGTGTGCCGGGGGGGTTGCTGGTGAGGAAAAGCATGCAGCCCTGGGCCCTCAGGGAGTTTAAGGCTGGTAGAGGAAACAAATACATGAGTAGGCAATGTGGTACAGTGTGAGAAGTTCTAGTATAACTCTTAGTTGCTATGGGAGTGCTTAGTCCAGGGCACCTACCTCACCCTTGCAGGGTAAGGGAAGACTTCTCAAGGGAGGGTCTGGCTAAAACATCACAGGTCTGGGCTTTAGAAGAACACTTTGGGTCACAAGATTTAGGAAGAACTTGTAGAATGAGAAAAGAAGATCTAAGATGGAGCCTTAGGAACCACTGATGTTTAAGACAGAGTACAGGAAGTAGGAAATGAGACTGAAGGAAGTGGCCAAAAGGCAAGAGAAAACCAGGAGAGAATAAACCAAAACCTGTTGCCACCGAGTCATTTCCTACTCATAGTGACCCTATAGGACCGAGTAGAACTGTCCAGTATGGTTCACTAGGCTGAAATCTTTACAGAAGCAGGCTGCCACATCTTCCTCTCACAGAGCTGCTAGTGGTTCGAACTGCAGACCTTTTGGTTAGCAGCCAAGCACTTAACCATGCACCACCAGGGCTCCTAGGAGAGAATAGTATTGTGGAACTCGAAGAAGTGTTTCAGGAAGGAGGGGGGTTATACCATATCAGATGTTACAGAAAATTTGTATAAGACATAAAAGTGTGCATTGGGTTAAGCAGCAGTGATCACTCTATTTGTGGTGAAAGACAGGCTGGAGGAGCATTATGCTGCTCAAACACTAAAGGACTTTTGCTAGAGCTGTAGACCAAAAACCAAACCTACTGCCGTCGAGTCGATTCTGACTCATAGTGACCTATAGGACAGAGTAGAACTGCCCCATAGGGTTTCCAAGGAGCACCTGGTGGATTTGAACTGCTGACCTTTTGGTTAGCAGCTGTAGCTCTTAACCACTACACCACCAGGGTTTCCAGAGCTATAGAGTCAGGGCAAATTCAAGCAAGTAGTGATAAAGCAAGATACCCATAAGCCAGCACCTAAACAGAAGTTTCCCTTAGCTGGAGCATCACCTTACTTACCCAGATTATTTTTATACTCTTACCACCCAGGACTCAAGAAGAAGAGGTTTCTTTTCAGCAGCTGTATCCCTGAATTCATGGCGGTTTACCTCTTACTGACTTTAGTCTTTCTTGCTTTCATTCAGTGACTATTGAGCAACTACTGTATGCCAGTCTTTCTAATTATATGCATACTGTTCCTTATTCAGTTCTCTAAATTAAATAATCAATCTCTTGTCAGTTTATCATGGGTTCCATTCTATTTATCACTGTTTTTTCTTGTTTCCTTTCTGTTACCTTCTGTCTTTCATATAAAACTTCATTGCCAAAATTCTCCTCAATACCAGATCAAAACTCATCTTTCCTTTTTCTACCTCTCATGTATTATCCTGTTTCATCAGCAAGAAGAAAGGATGAAATATGGATTAGTGGATAGTTAGAAGGGACGGAGGAAGGGATAAAAAGAGAACGTCTTTTAGCCTTCTGTTTTTCTACCTTCTGGCATCATCATCAGCCTTTGATCCATTCTGTAAGTTCTGCATCTGTCTTTGCCCGGAAGAAGTTACTTACTTAATCCTCTTCATGGTCTTTACGGTTGCGTATTTAAAGATAGTACCATTTCTCCCTGGAAAGCTCTGGAATGTCTTTCTTTAGAAATGTTAAGGTAAGCAGTTTTAAGTGATTTAATACAATCCTGTTTATCTCTTCTCCCTTCTGAGACCACCAGAAGTTTCCAGATACTGTTTTGCCACAGAAAAAGTTCTACCCAAACCTGGGAAATCTCCAGGTTAAACAGTGATTAAGGAAAATTAAGGATTACTGAAAAATTTAATAACTACTATTAAAATAATATTTATCGCATGCAATGTTTCAGAAGTAGTACATGTTATTTCATTAGTTCTCATGATAATGATGGGAAGAAAATATAGCTTCCATTTTGCAGAAGAATCTGGCTTAGAAAGACTAAGATTATACAGTAATATGGCATAGCTAAATCTCATTTTTTTATTGTATATTCGTTTGTTATATAGCTCATTTCCTCAGGAAAAAATAGATATATACCGAGTACTCACCATACATACAGCATTGTGAAGCGCTCAAAGGTGAATGGGATTGCCTGCCTAAGACTTAATGATGCCCCATCTCTGGAGATAACTCTTTCATCAAAATATTGGGTAGGGAATTCAAGCACTGTGTGGAAGATCCCAATATAAAACTTGGAAAGGACACACCGGTCCTGGAATTATGGCCCCTGCATTCAGCGAGATTGTAGTCTAACACAGGATGTAAGACATAATAATAACTATAATACAAGACAGCGTGTGGTTAAGGGCTAGATGAATACAGGTGGGAGGTGGCTTCACCTCAGGCTTCAGTGACTGAGGAAACATTGTGCAATGTCTGGTATTTGAGCTGGCCCTTGAATGAAGGGTATAATTTCAATCAGGGTACTTAGTGGTTTGGGAAGAATATTTTAGACAGAGGGAATGGACATAAGCAAAGTTACAGAGGTGAGGAAGTCCAATGTATATGTATATGTGATAAATAATTTGGATTTCAGAAACCATAGATTTTAGATGAAGAAGTTTCTAGAAAGCAGTCTTTTGGTCCTCATCTTTGAGTACTTCACAACACTTAGGAATGCTTTATGCATGGTGAGTACTCAATATGTATATTTTTTCCTGAAGAAATGATCTATATGGTAAATGCATAGACGGTGCAAATAATGAGATCTAGCTGTGCCACATTACTATGTAATCGTAGTCTCCTTAATTTGGAGAACCTTGACTACAAGCCACAGAGCACATCCTTTTGACATATAAGTAAGGAGCCGTATTCTTTGGTTCCACTTTTTTAGTATGTTAAGTGTTGCTTCCATAAGTGGACCACTGTCTAGAATTTAGGAATCTTGATTGCCGTTTTTACGCAAGTTTATCCAGTGGGGTTAGGGCGTGGGGTGGGTGCGTGGCTGGAAGTGGAGGCACTAACCGAATCAGCCCTGTCATGGTCGTTGTGTATTCCTGGCATCAGACCTTGGTAACCAGTCTTCAATTCTCTCTTGATCCCCGGAAGTCATTATGTGCCTCCAGGCATAGTTTTTTTTTTTCCTGTTCCCTTCAAGTTCAGTTTTCCCAGGCCGCAGTGAGGTTGAAAATGCTCTTCACAATGTCATAGGACTTTGCATGAAGCCCAGATTGCCAGCTCTTACCTTCTTTTTCCTCGATAGCTTTTAAAAGATTCTCTAAGCTCTTGTAAAACTTGCATTTGGCATCCAGCATGACATTCTTGGCACTTTTGTGGCACCTCCAGCCCCATTCCTCGCATGCCTTTACACATCATCATGAGAATAAAGTGTTCATCATAGCACAAAATAGTAGTAAAACAAAGAGACTAGAGAGGCATGGTGAGTGATGTCATTCAAACTAAAGAAAACAGAATGGTGCGTTCGCACTTACTGGCTGAGAATTTTGATAATGCCCACTCTGCAGTACTCTCTGCCAGCTATCAGACAGGTATGTTAACTCCATGATTTAGTTCCAAAATTGATTTGTGTATTTATATTAAAATGTTATATAATTAATGTATTATGAGATAAATAAAAAATACTATGGAAACATTTTGTGGTAGTAGTATTTTTTATAATTGGAGCTGCCATGTACATACAGCGACCGTATGTCCTGGTTTACCTGGGACAGTGTGCCTGTTATCTTGATGTAATTATTATGTCCCCATCTATACAACATTAAAAATCTAAAGTGGATGGGAAGATGATAAAGGCATAACCAGTTAATAAGTTATGTTAAACCTTAGTTTATCTCCATCAGGGATCTAACTCCCAAGGTTAAATGGGTGCTTGCTTTGGGAGACTCCTAGAAGCCAGGGGCCCACAGAGCTCTGTTCTGTTCATCAGGCTGAGGGCATTGGACCATCCTACATACATTTTCCACATATTCTTCTGTTATTTCTGCTGAAATATATCTATTCTCTGTTTATCTTCTTTGTCTCTTATTTTATCATCCAAAAGATCCCATTTTAAGAAAGGAAGCTGACAACTGGACTGGACCAAAAGCAAAGAAGTTTCCGGGATAAACTGAATGCTTCAAAGGTCAGCGGAGCAAGGGCGGGGGTTTGGGGACCATGGTTTAAGGGGACTTCTAAGTCAATTGGCAAAATAATACTATTATGAAAACATTCTGCATCCCACTTTGAAATGTGGCGTCTGGGGTCTTAAATGCTATCAAGCAGCCATCTAAGATGCATCAATTGGTCTCAACCCACCTGGATCAAAGGAGAATGAAGAACACCAAGGTCACACGACAACTAAGAGCCCAAGAGACAGAAAGGGCCACATGAACCAGAGACCTACATCATCCTGAGACCGGAAGAACTAGTTGGTGCCCGGCCACAATCGATGACTGCCCTGACAGGGAGCACAACAGAGAACCCCTGAGGGAGCAGGAGATCAGTGGGATGCAGACCCCAAATTCTTACAAAAAGACCAGACTTAATGGTCTGACTGAGACTAGAGGAATCCTGGCGGTCATGGTCCCCAAACCTTCTTTTGGCCCAGGACAGGAACCATTCCCAAAGACAACTCATCAGACATGGAAGGGACTGGACAGTGGGTAGGAGAGAGATGCTGATAAAGAGTGAGCTATTTGTGTCAGGTAGACACTTGAGACTGTGTTGGCATCTCCTGTCTGGAGGGGGGATGGGAGGATAGAGAGAGTTGGAAGCTGGCAAAATTGTCATGAAAGGAGAGACTGGAAGGGCTGACTCATTGGGGTAGAGCAAGTGGGAGTAAGGAGTAAGGTGTATGTAAACTTATATGTGACAGATTGACTTGATTTGTAAACGTTCACTTGAAGCTCAATAAAAATTAAAAAGAAAAATTTGGAAACTTGTAAAAAAAAAAAAAGAAAGAAAGCTGATTGGGGAGGAGAGGGTGTGGGGGGTACAGAAAAAAAAAGATATGAATTAAGTTAGGCTTTCTAAATGGAATTGCCCAGATTAGTGCTGCAGCATGAGATTTTGTTCTTGCTGCTGCTCTTGTTGGTGAGTTAGAATTCTAAAACCTTCCCTTATAGCCTCTGAAGCAATAATGACATACATTGTAGCAGCTAACCATGTAGTTAACTAATGGGCAGGAATGGTTCATACATCTTCATAAGCATCTAATTTATTGTCAGGAAAGGGCTTGGATAGTGGGGGAAATATGCTCCAAGAGTCAACACGAAAGCACTACATGATATGGTTCCTCCATTGAAAACTTCATTATTGTGTATTTTTTCAGCTTTCTATTTGTGAGAATGTTACTTTTAAGTTTTGAGTTTCTAATTATCCCTATATGAAAGTATATTCGAACAGCTAGGATGTTTCTTGTCATGTTGCTAATTTTGTTTAACTTGCTAAAAAGCAGAGTTCTTTTAATGGGAATCAGATTTACTTGAATTGTGTTCCTGCAGTGATTTTCCTTTGTGAAAAATTTTATTTTTAAACTCCTTTGTTTTGGTAATATAGTGAATAACTTCAGCCACTCTATGCCTCTTACTCACAGTACCGGAATGATGTCCTTTTGTCCTTGCTGTTTTATTGCTTTATGAATACTGAAATGGTAAATATCTATCCCAGAATTTTAAAGAAGATTGCAGATAGCTAACTCCATGAATATAGTCTGGCATATTTTATAATGTTTATACTGTCATGGTGGCGAGTGCAGTGGGTTTTCAAAATAATTTTGAGAGATTCCTCACCCACCGGTTTCAAGTTAATAAATACATAGCAGTTTATTTTAAAAAAAAATTGCATTAGTAGAACATGAGGCAGTATTTCTTCACGTGTATTTTAGTCTGTTTAAAATGCATCTTCAGAGCAGCTTTACCAAAGTTAAACTGAGACTCTTCAGGGATTGTTCTGGAGTCAGTGTGTTCTACTGAAGCTGTGCAGTTCCAAGTGGCATCAGGTTTTGTGGTGGCAGCTGGGTGAAAAATATCCTGCTCAGACCATAAAACTGTGTAGGGATGACAGAGCTGATTTAGTATTTTCTTCTTTTGATCTTTTACACTTTATCTTCATCTATAGCAAGAAGAGTATTTTTACAGAGTATTGCCTTTTATATGGCATACTGAAAGAAGTGCATTTTTAAGTCTAGAGAAAAAACTTCTTTGAGGTAATTTTCATAACTGTAAAAACATGTATTTCATTAAATTTACGTTCTGTAGTGAGATGAGTAGAATCAACATCATCAGTTTGATTGAGCTGCAGTTTCATTTGTTTTGATAGTGTTGTTCATTTGGGCTTTAATTGCTTCCTATATGGACTCTTATTATACCTTATTAAAATAGAAATGATAACTAAAGTATTTAGCATTTCTCTTTAGATATGATGAAAACTCAGGATTCTGTTCAATAAATTTTAAATATTCTCTGAAAAGTAATTAATAAATGTCATAAAATATCTTTACGCTTATAATGAATATCAAGCTTCATTAAAATCGATGATTCGCCACCTTTTTTCTGCAGTACTTCTGACAGGTATGAGGTATGACCCACCTCTATTGCCCATCATTCTGGTTGGGAAGAGGTACAATCAACCTTTTATCACCTGTTGTACAACTTGAAAAGGCCTCCTTGGTGATTCTGTTTGCACCTCTGCACCCCTTTCTACCAGCACACAGGCACACCTTGATATTCGCTGCTTTAAATGATATTAAAGCTGTGATGGGTGTGGTGTAGGAGCAGCTAGGCCTGTTTCAAGTTGAGATTTGATGATCCTTTTAAGTCTGCCATGCTGAGATGACACCAACACTTGACTGATGAAAAGTTTCACAAGCTGAATGCCTTAGGGCTCAATTGCATGAAGATGATGAGCTTCGTAACTGTTTCCTGCCAGTAATGTCAGCTTAAATAGCCAGGAGTCAGTAATTTCAGCCTGTTGAAAAAAAAAAAAAAAATTTTTTTTTTTTTTGTAAGACTGTTGAGCAATGTCCTTTATAAATAGACTTTCCATTATATTTGAGAATGGGTCACGTACTGGCTTTTACAAAACTTATTTTTATTAAGAGATCAAATCAGATTTAATATTTCGGCCTAAAAGTGGTAACAAAATTTAACAGAACAAAAATCTGCTAGAATGTAATCTTTTTTCTTTTTTTTAATAATGTTACTGAGGTATAATTTGCATACTGTAAAATTCATCCATTTTAAAGGTACAGTTCAATTAGTTTTAGCAAATTTATAGTTATGCAACTATCACCACAGTCTAGTTTTTGAACATTTCCACCAACCCCCCCAGAAAAAATCCCCCATGACCAATGTATGCTCTAGAAGAGAGGGGAGAAGTAAAGGTAAAGGAGAGGGAGGGGATAGTTGGAAAACTCCTTTAGTAAGGAAGTTTGGATGGAACCCAATATGGAAGTAGAGGGGCTCGTTTTAGACAGGAGCAAGGGTAGGGATAAATATGAGCACAGATATGGGTAGGTTTCTGGCCTCTCATAGTTATTAAAACTTATTTTAGAGTGCTGACACATTGCAGGGATTGCAGCCATTGTCACAGAACAATTTGCATGTAAAGTTTTGAATGAGAAACTAACTTGTGCTGTAAGCTTTCACCTAAAGCACAATTTAAAAAAAAAAAAAAAGAAAATGTGGAAAACCAAAAAACAAGATAAAACTTATTTTAAAGCTTAAAAACCTGTTATTAAAATGTAATCCTTTGTTAATGGATAAATGATTATACCTTTCCTCATGTGTATTCTCTTTGCCTATAACATGTTTCCTTTTCCTCTTTTGTAGCATCAGCCACTATGTGATTGTCATGTCCATGACCATATTTCTGGTGTTTCTCAATGGCCTGGCACAGCTACTCACGACAAAGGAACTCAAACTGTGTGGCAAATCCAAAAGCCATCTTATATGATGTTGCTGAAGTCATCATTCAGCGTCTGGATCCTATTTTCTCATTCTCCTTGTAAACTCTGGCATGCCATAAAATCCCATCTAGGATTCAGTGGGAAGATGGATATTGATGTGTATACCATATTCTGTTCCAATAAGGGAAATTATGTTTGGAATTCTGAATTTACAGTTTATGGGCAATAAAGGAGTTTCCTTTTTCTTTTGTGTTTTGCATGGAGGAAATAGTAAGTCTGGGCACGAGCATAAGAAAGCATTTCCTATTTTCCTTTACCGGGCAGCTCTTCTCACTGATGTTTCATAGCTTCACCAGCAGCAATCTATCCCCCACTGTACAGCTTCCCATATACCCCGAGGAGAATGTGGTCCTGTGGGGGCGGTATGATGCATCCCAAATCAATGCTCTGGCTGAGCTTGAAGGGAATCTGCAGGTGGTGTTAGGAATATTTATCAGCTCTCAGCACTAGGTTTGCTGGTAGTTGTAACTACTAAGCCATATCACTAAAAAGACAACCAGAGTTTTATATTTACTAAAGCTTCAGTAGAAAAAAGGCTAGCAGGTGTTTGTCATTTTTCTTCAGTATACACTTTTTTTTTTATACAATAATACTACCTTATGCATCTTAATGCTGTTTAATTGATGAAATTTTCATAGTTAACCAGCCGAACAAAGGTTTTACCTTCACTTTCCCCCCCCCCCCCCCCATTTCTGGATTCTCAAGGAATTTTTGGCAATAGAAGAGTAGAAAGTGCTTGATATTTGTGTTTAGCCCACTGGGGGAAAAATTAAAAAAGAAGAAGTTTCTAGTTGTAGACTCAATATCTGTTATACCTATAGCATTGTTTCAACAGGATTTTTTAAGTCAATGCTTAAACTTTTTGACAGTATCCTAAGAATTAGTATTAAAATTGCTTTTTTTCTGGTTGGGAAATTCTAACCGAAAGCCCTAAAATCCTCTCATTAAATTTAGATTTCCATTTGTAAAACAATTCTAATAGACATAATATTTGGAGAGCAATTTTTCTGTGAATTTTCCATAAAGTGACCTTTACATATCACTGTAGACTGGCATTTTGCCCTGGTGGTGGCATTGTCTGACCTCCTCTAACTTCAGGAGAGGGAACCCTAATCAAGATCAACAGCCCAAGGCTTATTCCCATGAGGCAGCGGTCAGACGTGCCTTTACTCTCCAACACTTTTACTAATTATGACACCAACTGTCCCTTCCATGGCACTCTCTACTTCTCTGCTGGGTTCGATAAAATTGTTACAACGGCCACACAGAACTCACAGACAATACTCACAATTATGGGGTTTATTAGGGAAGTAACAGGTTACATTTTAGGTTTAGGAATGCTCAGGATACAGTTCTTTGATCAGGACAGCCTCTTCTTAGCTGTGCCCACAGACAACGTCTCTCTCTGGCCCCTCAATCTCTGCCCTGAAAGTGTTACAAGGCTCTTTTAGCTGTGCTGATAAACGCCTGGAGGCACCCTGCTACACCACCAGTAAGCCTTGGCCCGAAGGCGCTCAGCTCTCCCACGGGTCGGCATACCCACCCCCTGTAACTGCCTTGCCCCAAGGGCCAGGAAGCACTGTGCATCGCCTGCTGGTCTTCTGGTTTGGCTGCCTCTGCTGTAGCTGTTTCTCTTTTGCTGCTTCTCGTCTCTCGCTGTCTCTAGTGTTACAGCTCACTCTTTCTGTCTCCTTGGTCTAGGAGGTCTTGGCACCGGGATCCCAGACCCAATGGACATGCTCTACTCCTAACTTTTCTTTCTTGGCCATGCTCTACGCTTAGCTCCACTTCCCCTCTGCTCTGGGATTGACTGTTCTTTTAAGCCTAGCAGGATGGCAAAACTGACCAAATAAGGGTTCCATATACCTTATTTGCATGGCCCCACCCCCACATGGGTGCCATGCACCTAATTTACATTATTAGTAATCTATCTAATCCCCTTGGTGGGCCACGAGTGCCTAATTTGCGTAGACCTCACTCAGTCATTTGGTGAGAGTTACGACGACTATGGTTAAAAAAGGAGCTATATTAAGTAATTGACTGTACCACACCTGGGCATTTATTGTTTTTCTGGCACAACATATGTAGAGTGCTGGTAGCTTTCTGCTGATGCTAAGCTTTGCTGGTATGAGTTCCATTTTTTAAAAATAATTGCTTTTGAATTAAATTCTAGCATTACTAACTCACATTAATGACTAGGAAGCTCTCTACAAATTACTAGATTTTTCAAATTGGTGGGTGAGTGAACAAATATAATTTAAAAGACTCAAAAGATCAGTTTTACAAAATGTGCTGTCTTAATTTCTAGTTACGATGAAGTTTAGTTGTGCATTATTTGTGTTAATACTTTATGATACAGCAGTGAAACGTAGTACAAAGAAAGGAAGACGTGTTGATGTTACTGTAAGACTTCATGCATCAGCCTGTAATATAAAATCTAGGTGGACAATTAAGAAGCTACTGCAGCAAACAATGACATTGGCAGATAGAGAATCTGTGAGCTTTTATATTAAAGGATTTTTTATTAGTTTTTCACAAGCCAGAAGAAACTAATTTTATAAGCACTTACTATTTAACTCCTTTTACATCTAGTTTTCCCTTTTGTCTGTTCCCAGATTCTCACACAGGAGTTTTTATTGCCACATTGTACATGGTGCTCAGCGCTCTTCTATATTTTGCTTCTTGAGGCATGCTTTGTCTTGGAATTGCTGTGTAGACTTCGTGTGAGTTTACAAAAGGAGAAAACATACCTGCAGCGACAGCCTGGCCTTGCTGCACTGTTACCAGACCTCTCAGACTCACTGGGGAACAGAGCTTGCTACAGGGCCTTTGCTCTTACATTGTTTGTCAAATACCTTAACATGTTTTGCAATGTCTATTTTTATACTGAATACAGAGAAAAATAAGATTTAGGTAAACTTTATTTCTACTTAATTTTTTATTCTGTGTCATATTAGATTTCCACATCAGGACTTAAGACATCTGCTGACTGTTTTTATGTTGGAATTAAAGTGGGCATATCAAATTGAAAAAATACTGAACAACAAGAGACTCATGTATATCGCATGGGCCGTGGATAAAAGAACAACAGGATCTAACTGCAGCCTGTCTATAATTTACCAATGGGTTGAGAATCTGTATTTTATAGTTAATGTACAATATTTAGAACACAAAATGCTTTTTTTATTATTAGGGAAATAGTGTTATACATGGTCATAATATTTTCACAATCATCTCTTCAAAATGATTTATCTGTGATGGAACTGAACTATAGGAGTTCTAGACATCATTTATAATATTCTTTCTCATGGAAAATTCATTCCAATTTCAGCTGACCAAACAAAATACTAGGAACATATATGCCACCAGGGTTTCCTTTTTTTTTTTTCTATATGTCAACCCTCATCCCCCCTATACACACATTTACACACTGGGTTTAGCAGAATGGGGACTCCTTTGTGGTCTTTCTCAAAACCAATGTCGTTGTTGTTGTTGTTAGTTGCCCTTGAGTCGGCTCTGACTCATGGTGTAAGGAAACGAGGGTTCTTGTCCTGTCCTATTAGCCAATGGAAATAAGATGGACGCCACATCACCAGTTGCAAGGGAAACAAAATGGAAATTTATTGTTTGTGCAAACAAGGAACAACATGGGGCCTAGCAGCTGAAAGACCCCAAGCTCCTTGTCTGAGGGAGTTGGGGAGCTTTTTATTTCCAGTGGCGTCTGGGGGTTGGGTTTGGTGCCCGGAACTCTCTGCCCTTACCCCTCCCATGTCCACGTTTTGAGGTCTGGATGCTGAATCATGTCTGCGATGCTCAGGTCCAAGGACCGATTGAGGACACAGCTCTTCAAGTCCTGCGCATGCTCCAAAATCCTGGTTCGCACATGCATGGGATTCTGGCGCCAAGTTCAAACTGTGGTTAGCGCCGTGGTGTGGTCCAGCCAAACCGCAGTTAGAAGCTGTGGCTTGGTAGGGCTGTGCGGGTTCGGGGGGAACCGCGGTGGAATGGGGGAAGTCTCTGTGGAGACTTTAATGGAAACCTTATGTATAACGTTGGCTGATTCTGCACCATGAGAAAAACAGACAAATCCCAATACGGGGTAGTCTACAAAATACCTGACCAGTAGTCCTCAAGACTGTCAATGTCATCAAAAACAAGGAAAACCTGAGGAATTGCTATAGCCAAGAGATTCCTAAGGAGACCTGACAATTCAATGTAATGTAGTATCCTGGATGGGATCCTGGAAGAGAAAGAGACAGAAGGTAAAAGGAAAACTGAATGAAGTATGAGCTTTAGTTAATAAAAGTGTATCAATAGGAGTTCGTTAACTGTGACAAAATAAATCTCAATAATGTAACATATTAGTAATAGGGGAAACTGAGTGAGGGGGTATATGGGAACTCTTACCATCTTCACAATTTTTCTGTAAACCTAAAAATTTTTAAATGAAAAGATTGTTTTAAAAATTAATTGTAATTTTATGTTTTTAAAATGTATACTATATGCAAAAATTTTACATATATGCATCCAAAAAACAAAAACCAAACTTATTGCTATTGAGTCGATTCCAACTCAGTGACCCTATAGCACAGAGTAGAACTGCCCCATAGGGTTTCCAAGTAGTGCCTGGTGGATTTGAACCGTCAACATTTGGTTAGCAGCCATAGCTCTTAACCTCTATGCCACCAGGGTTTCCAATATATGCATTAAGTGGTATCATATCAGATAAGCCTGGGAGTTGAGGGAGTAGTTTGTGCATGCCTTGGTTTTTCTGTTTTACTTATCTCCCTCTTCCCTTCTCTCTCTTTTCTCTCATCATCCCCCTGACTTAGCTATATTAGCAATCCTGTACGTATAAACCAAAAGACCAAACCTGTTGGCATCGAGTTGATTCCGACTTAAAGTGACCCTATAGGACAGAGTAGTACTGCCCAGTAGGGTTTCCAAGGAACGACTGGTAGATTCGAACTGCTGACGTTTTGGTTAGTAGCAGAGCTCTTAACCACTGAGCAACAAGGGCTCCCCAGTACGTATACTAATGTATTTTCTTCGTGAATTAGCATCCATCAATTATTATGTTCAATATAAATATAATGTGGGTCTGTAGTGTCAGCTGTGTGATTGTCTGCTTAGTACTTCTCTTTTCTTGAGGTAGCTGTTCCTCCATTCCTAACGTTGTGTCTCTGACAGGGTATAACACGATTTGGTAAGACTTCTCTCACCACGGTTCACTAATTTAGGTGTGTACATCTGACCCAAGCCCCGCCAGTCTGAGTTCTTTGCAAGATTTTCAAGTTGAAACTGAGAGAAAACTTCTAAGATGCAAAGAGCAGCGGCTGTTGGTGGCCAGGTTCTCTATCATGTGCAGGAAGCGAGGCTGGAGAAACCAGTATGCAGGCAAAAACAGAAATGACTCCTGGTGGGGTTGGAGTCACCGACTTAAGTTGTTCACCTAACTGCATCTGTGACTTTCTTATAGTTTGGTTGTTTATTTCTTCCTTTAATTAAGTGAAATACTCAAGTAACCTTTTGATAATGTCCCCTTTTCTTATGCTAGTTCAAGTTGGATTTCCATCACTTGCAATTTAGAGTCCTAAGCAATGGAGAATGCATGTAGGCTTACTTGCCACAAGGGAAATTTCTTGTTCTTCATAACTTCTGGTGGTGTGACGTCCTTCTTCTAGATGTAAACTTGGGAGAAAAAGAAGCAGTGAGGGCAAGGAAATAGGAAGACAGATTTTATGTTTGAGGCTGAGTTATTGAAAATTTTTTAATGTTCCTGAGCCAAACATAAAGGAATGTATGCATATTTCAATGGAAAAATAAGCCTTCTAGGTCCAGTTAATAGTTAATGTGCAATACTTAGAACACAAAAAGCTTTTCTATTTATTAGGGAAGTAGTGCCATGCCTATCAGTGTGTATTCCTTAGTTGAGTAACAGAGATCATACTGATCACATACTTACCCAATAAGGAGAGGGAGATAGTTTACGGCTCTTTCTAACACCTTGAGGAGATGATGATACATTCAGAGTTCCACCTAAAATGTTGATTTTAGTGTATGCTCTTTTTATTTTATGCTGCGTTGGAATTGATGGGGCAGAATGGTTCAGTGAAAGCCAGTTCAAACTTCACAGCCCTGACTCAGTATTACAATCATACCTAATATTTTAAAAAATGTTTAAGTGCCCTCTTTTGATATTATATAGTGCAAACAGTAATTAAAAACCTTTGCTTTACAGAGCTTCTATCTCCAACAAATGTGAAGAGCTTTTACACATCCATCCCTACAAAAACAACAATTCTGTCATTCTTCCTAAACTGGAGGAAAAAATCTCATGAATAATCACTTATTTATGGAGAACCTACCGGTACCAAGTGCTGTAACAGGAGCTTTACATTCATTGACTCATTTAAATGAGTCATTACAACCACTGTGCTCAGTCAGCCCTCAGGGAGTCTGGTTTGGGCTCCAGACTGTCAAGAGGGCATCTTAGACTCTGCTCAAGTTTGGTTTTACCCATACATATCTAACTTGGTTATAGCAAACATTGCTGGTTATCCGCCCAATATCCATTCTTCCCTTTTTGACATTTAGGACCCTGATTTTGTTTACAGCAAAAATGTACCAGATTTTAAAAATTCCCAGCCTCCTTTGCAGTGAGGGATGCCAAATGTAACAGCTCTGGTCAATGGGAGGTAAGCCGAAGTCTCTGGGCGGGGTGTCTGGGAAAGGTCGTAAGTCAGTTGGTGTTCCTTTAAGCCCTTTGCCCATCTTTTTCATGTCTGTAATAGACATGATGCTGGAGGTGGAGCAGTTATTTTGTGACCTTGGCATCCACAGCAGCGGTGGTCATGGCTGCAGTGATATTCCCTGCAGGTCCCCTTGGCTGTGTCCTTGGCTGCCCGGCTTCCCTTGGTTCCCATTTTTTAAGCTTTCTCAGTTTCTTTATGAACATTTCAAGGTCCTCAACAATTTTTCTGCATCTCTGTTGCTGGCAACCAAAAGGTTTAATTGATATGCAACCCTGGAATGTTTTTCTAAGTGTATCTCTTCAGTGTTTAGTGTTGTTTCTGATGGCTTTTAAATTTTTTATAAACACTTATATAGTAGCCCTGTTTTAGTGGGTTACCATGTGCCAAATGTTGTTTTAAATGCTTTACAAACACTGACCTATTTAACCCTCTTAACAACCCTGTGAGGTAGGTGTTATTATGACATTTTGTTGTTAGTTGCAGTTCTGACTCATGGTGACCCCATGTGTGCAGGGAAGAACCGTTCCATAGGGCTTTCAAGGCTGTGGTCTTTCAAAAGCAAATTGCCAGGCCTAACTTCCAAGGCACCTCTGGGTGGGTTTGAACGACCAAGCTTTTGGCTCGTGGTTGAATGTTTAACCATTTGCAACACCCAGGGACTCCTTATACCATTTTACAGATGGGGAAACTGAAACACAAGATGATAATAAATAACTTGCCCAAGTTCACACAGCTAGTACATGATGGGTTTTTTTTGTTTTGCTTTTACTGACCACTACGCCACCAGGGTTTCCTTATGCCTGTTACAGGTAGAATATTTGGAGAAAATATCCATTTCAAGGGACCCTTGTGGCACAATGGTTAAGAGCTTGGCTGCTAGCTGAAAGGTCAGCAGTTCAAATCTACCAGCAACTCCTCGGGAACCCTATGGAGCAGTTCTATTCTATCCTATAGGGTTGTTATGAGTCGGAATAGACTCTGCTCCAATGGGTTTGGTTTTTTTGGTTTTTAATCTGCATGAGGACCTTTGTTGATTTTTGCTTCTGAAAACATAGTTCTGTACCTAAGCAGGAGACGTATAAACTACTTTTTCAGCTGTGTGTATAACCAAATGTACACAGTATAACTAGAAAACATGCTTTTGATGCTGCTACATGTGTGCGGTCTGCTTGGGGCCATGCGCACCGGATTCTTAGCATTCACCTTTGAGGCATTGCTCAGCTGTCTTCCAAATGGTGTGTGAAGCAAAAAAAAAAAAAAGAAGTTTTCCTCATTTATCCTCTGATTACCATTAAGGAATAAAGGTAAATATTGGTAGTCTATTTTCAAGCAAAGGAGCCATAGTGGTGAGTGGTTAAACACTCAGTTGCTAACCAAAAGGTCAGCGGTTCAAACCCAGCAGCCACTCCATGGAAGAAAAGGCCTGGCAATCTGCTCCCCTAAAGATTATAGCCTAGGAAACCCTCTGGGGCAGTTCTGCTCTGCCCTCTAGGGTCACTATAAGTTAGAATTGACTCAACAGCGTACAACAACAATTTTCAAAAAATTGGAATTTTGTAAAGACCTGGAAATCCATAGTATACTTGATGTAGTGGATTGAATGGTGGCTCCTCCAAAAGATGAGTCTACATCCTAACCTGCAGGCAAGGAAGGATTCAGGGGTCCTCCCATGCCTCTGGAGGGAGTGCGGCCCTGCCAACACCATGATTTCAGACTTCTGGCCTCCAGAACTATGAAGAATAAGCTTCTGTGGTTTTGACCCACCAATTCTGTGGTAATTTGTTACAGCAGCCTAGGAAACTAATGTACTTAAGGAGGTGAGTTTTACAGAATAGCCAGCCACTCTTCTGACTGTTAAGTGCTTTGACACATATCACTCGAGTTCTTACCATAACAGATGACTTATAGAAACATGAAAATAGAAGAAGAGGAAAAAAAAAAAAAAAAACAATTTTTCCCCATTTCTTTTGAATATTCATTTTGAGGCAAGATCTGAATTGTGTTTGTATGTTTGGGAAACATTGTCCTTATTCTCTAGACTGCATCTGGAGAGATCGTTGACTTTTAGGAAAGCCAGCCTTCTTCCTTGAGCCGAAGCATCACTCAAGTTTCTAATTCCTCTCAAAGAAACTTCCATCTGCTCAACCGTGTTTCAGCGGACTCAGAAGGTGGATTCTTACTTTCTTTTCCAGTGTTTCCATTAATATTTTTGAACAAATTTGTCCCATGAAGTTTTCCCAGTCCTGGTTAAAAAGGTATGCAAAAACTCATGTGTCTACTTTTTTTAAAAAGTCATGTTTAGTGCTTAGAATCCTCAAATGCACGTGTGGAACCACACAGAGAGGGGAAATCCATTATCTTTTTTTGTCATTTTGAAACCATGAATCATAGCACTTGCATGGCTAACTTACAAAGTTTACAGAGCCACGAGTTTAAGTTGTATAGTTCACCTGGAAAAGTGAATATTATAAAAATATTAGCACACAAAGCTGAAGGTGAAGTTAATGACTCTTTTATGTCAAGATTTCTGGTGGCTTGGCTGTTCTGGAACATCCCTGCCATAGTTTTCTGGAAGAGGTAAAGAAATCTGGAGATTCTCCTTTTCCCTTCAATATTTTTGGTATCTATCTATGTGTCTGGATTCACTTGAAACTAGAAAGTTAAAAGCTTGCGATGAACCTGGTTGTCCTTTAAATCCTTGCTCTCAGGGGTTTACTTGAGAAGAGCAGCACCCTTGATAATTCCTTGCCATCTATGACCTAATCCAGAATGCAGGAGGAAATTTTCCCACAGGAGCCTGCACAGGGCCTCTTAGTCCAGGTCCAGACTCGGCATAACTTAGACATGCTACTGCAGGCTGCCGAGACAGGCCCTGGCGCCATGACAAGAACATTCCCTGAATCTTGGAGTGAAGAAGCCTTTGAGTGGCTTTTTGTGTGTTCACCCACAAGTCTTGTGTAATACTAACTGACATTCTGGTTTAGGAGATCCTATCACACGTCAGGCTGATGGCTGGAGCTGCTGTTCTTAATGATTCCAGGGCCTCTGAGGCTGACAGAACTTGTTGCAATCTGGGGCAGGAGAATAATGAGGTGAGGACCTGTTATCCATACCCTGGGTTTCCTTGCATTGAGAGCTTGTGCAGCTGGTGGTTCTCAGGGCCCCCTATTTTATCTGATAGACCTGCTCCTCCAGCAGGCTGCTGACATCGGGAACAAAGCTGATGAGGCCTGAATCTGGCTTTATGAGATTGACCCAGTGCAATTAATGCTTTGATGTGAACTGCAGAAGCGTGTGACTCCTGCCACTGCGTTAGATGAAGTCTAATAAAGGCCAGTATTTCGCTCCTGATAGTGGCTCTGTTCCCATTTCCCACCCCCATCTCTGCTTTTATTATTGCTTTTCTGACTGACAATTTGAAGTTCTGACCTTGCTCCCCAATGTATCCTGGGGTGTGGCAGCCACCAGTAGTACTAAGCAACCCACTCCTCTCCTCATCAAATTTAACTTTTTCAGAAAGAGGCAGTTCAACTGGCTGTCAAAGGAACAAATGTGTTTTTCTCCCCAAAAGGAGTTTCACTTCCTTTCACACATCCATCTACCCAGCCATCCTTCCCTCCCTCTCTCTGTCCTTATCTCCCTTCCAAAAGCTTTATTGGAGCCCTTGTGTTTCAGCTCTGAGGTTGGATAAGGGGACCTGAAGTTGTTAGGGACCCAAACACTGGCCCCTGCCACCACATTCTCTCCAGGCTTTGCAGGTGGGGAGAAAGGATAGGATTCTGAGAAAGAAAGAAAAAGAGGGTGAAATCCAAAGGGTCCTCTGGGTCAGTTTGTTTACCCAAAAGAGGCATGAAAAGTGAAAAGTAGTGTAAAACTGCCAGAAGAATGGAGCAGTCCTTGCTCTTCTTCCAATACTTCTTACTCCCCCTGCCTCTGTCCCCTGTCAAAATGTTACCACTACACAGGAGAACTCTGTGGGAGGAAGACTAAGAGGCAGCAGATTCATCAAAAAGACTCTCGCCAAAGCCACCAGCAGCCTCCGTATTGCTGGATCCAGTGGCTTTTCCTTGTTGGTGTCTTACTAGAACATTCTGCGACTTTTGACCTTGGTGGCCATTTTATAGCTGCATGATGTCTGTGACGTTTTTCACATGGAGAGATGATGTAGCAGATCTCCTGACCCAGGAGATGCACACATTTAATTGCTTTTTAGGAAGCAGGGTAGTATTTCCTATCGCTATCAGTGAAGATTTCTTTCTTTCTCCCTCTAATGGTGACTTCCTTACCTAGGAAGCAAACCCAAAACCTTGGCCTTGTCAGCTCCATATTTGAGGGAACTAAGAAAAGTAGGCAGTGGCTATAAAAGGAACAAATGACATCTCTTACTTGGAAAACTGATTTTGATCTACACTTTCCTTTCCAAATGGTACTTTCTTCAGAATTGTTATCCTTAACTGCACAATGCCTTTCAGTTTGAATAATTAGAATCATAATATGGATGAGTAGAAACTTGCTTTATACCCTTCTAAAAACATTAAAGAAGTCCCGAAGTTTTGTTAAGTACACTATTTTTGCTTGCTACTGCCACCTAAATAATAGCATTTACCTCAACTAAAAATATTTTAAAGCCTACCTATTTTCATTTCTTCAGTTTTACAGCAGATGGTCTCAGTGGCCTCAGCCAAGATGGTTAGACTCATTTTTTCTGAGATGCTGGCACCTTGGAAGAATGAATAGATGAAAGGCTCAGAGTTATAATGCCAGTGGGTGTCCCTCTGCTATATTGATGCTGTTGCGGATTTCTGTTGTCACAACTGGCAAAGAGACATTCTGCCAGGAGGATCAGGTATGTAAAGGCATGAAGCACCTTACATCTGTCACACATCCTTGTCATCACCATCGTCGTTACTAGGACAGAGCAAAGGAGTTGAAGTGCATTTGCCAACTGCTCTGGACTGTAGAACTCAGTGCTAGCAATGGTCTTGCTGCAGAAGAGCAAAGTTTAAGGGATGATATTGAAATGCAATATGTGCTGATGGAAAAAAAATTTTCGTTTAAATAGAAATAAGTATTCATCATTGTACTGTCTTTTTTAAAAGCTTGACCCTTAAGGGAAAATCCTTCTCAGACCACACTGATTCGCCCATTTGCAATATTTATGGTTCCACATCGTTCTGTGATGGCAAAAGTGCCACCTTCTTCCTACTTCCCTGGCAACTTCCGATGTGTCTGTCAAATCCCCAAAGCAAATTCATTCTGGAATGTCTTTTGACAGGAGTGACAGTTGCAGATCCAGAGCTATGAGGGCTGTTGGGATTCTCCGTGTGAGGAAAGCATATTAGGTACATTTTAAAGTAATAACACACATCAAACTTTTTATAACTGTTACCCAAGACATTTTTTAAGTAGATTACTCTCCAACCTGAAAGAATTGGCTTTTTAAGAGGCCTGTAGGCTGCTATTTTTCTTTGCTCTTGTAGCAGTATCAAAAAAAAAAAAAAAAAAAAATGTGTCATTGGTTAGTTCTTGGGTCTGTAGAGCTTGTAGTAATCAGACACAATGAAATTTTTCGTCGGCTTTTGAAATTCAAGACAGACTCAGATTGCTTAAACATATACCATTCTTTAGAACTTATAACTCTGGGTCTTGTTCAAATTGGTCCTTCCGGTCTTTTGTTTTCTGCCTACTTTTAAATTATGTATTGAAAGGGGATTTAAATAGCATAAATATTATCCTATCATTTATATCTCAATATTCACATTTCTGGAACCTAGAATACTTCCTTATTATCTAAGTATTCTGTGTAATTCTCCTATTTGTTCCTTTAACAAAAATTTACTGAGCTCTTACTACGGGCCATGCACGTTCCAGTGAATGACAGGATCTATAAACAGGTAATTGGCTATCATGATACAAGTGATATAACAGATATAGGTCCCAAGCTCTGTGAGAGCCCAGAGAGAAACTCATAACTTCTGAGAAGGTGGGGAAACTGGAGGAGATTTCACAGCTGTGATATTTGAAGTAGGCCTTGTTGGAACAGTGATCATTAACTTGGAGGGATTAAAGACCAGATACATGGAAACCAGCAGTGGTCCAGGCAAAAGTTGAATTGAACTCGAATTAAGACAGAGGCAGTGGCAGAAAGTGTATTTGAAATATTTTGCAGTCTGGTTGAATTGAATGGATGTAGGGGTTCAGTGCCAGGGGGTGGGGGGAGGAGGGAAAGATGGTAGCTATTTCTACTTGCAGACTGAACACTGAAGGTTGAGGAAAGAAACCCAAGGGGAACAGGGCATTTGAGGGCAAGATAATGAATTTCATTGAGGATGTGCTGAATGTGAGGTGTCTAAATGTAACCCTGGAGAATGCCCACTGGGGGTTTTCATACTTAGGACTTAGGAAACAAGACTGGGCTGAATCAGCACGTATGGGCATCGTCCTAAACACGGCATGTAAGACCTTTTGTGAAATACTCTCTGACTATGTTTCTGGAGTGATCTATTGCTACTCACCACTCTCACTGAGTTTTCCAGGCTTACTCAATCGCTGTGGCTACACCCTCTCTCCTCTGGTCTTGACATGTACCCTTCATTATGCCTGAAACCCCCTATCTCTGTAATTGAGAAAAATTAAAAAGGGAACAAATCAGGGAAATAAATAAATAAACTGGTTTCTTCGTGTAGTGGAATACTATTCAATATTTATACATTTATCAACATGAATAAATTGCAAAATCAAAATGTTACTTGAAAATAACCAAGTTATACCAGATTTATACAGCATGATAAAAATTTTTTAATTGCAATAAAATATATATAGCATAAAATTTGCCGTATTACCCATTTTTAAGTGTCCAATTCAGTAGCATTAATGTTGTGCAATCACCACTACTGTTTATTTTCAAAACTTTTTCATCACAGACAGAAACACTGTGCCCCTTAAGCAATAACTTCCCATTTTCCCTTGCTCTCAGCCACTGGTAACCGCTGATCTACTTTCTCTATGCATTTGCTTATTTGATTCCATTTTTATGGTATCATGTACAATACATATGTAGTAAATACATATACAGTAAAAGTACTGATGACTTTATGTTAAACCTTCTCATCCATGAACATAATGTTTCTATTTATTCAGGCCTATTTTTTTATGCACTTTAATAGAAATGTGACATTTTTCAATAGAAATCTTGTGCAATTTTATTAGCATCCATTCCCAACCTCCCTCCATCCATCATAGGCTCAGACCACATGTCTTCCTCTGGGAAGGTTTCTCCCACTTGTACCCAAAAAAGTGGTTGAGGTTTCTCACCTCGGTGTTTCCATGGCATCTCAAAAATGGTGGGCTCTGTCTTATGAACTGTGACTTTCCAGCATTGTAACCATGGTCTGGCACATAGTCAGATCATAATCAATATTGAATGATGAGCTTAAGGGTGATAATTGAAGCCATGGGAGTTGATGAGCTCTTCTAAGGAATGTGTATGAATACAGCAAGAAACAAGGAGGGTATTATTCAGCCATATGGAAAAATTCAGCTCATATGTGCTTACAACATGAGAGAGCCTTGAAAACATTACACACAGTGAAAGAAGCCAGACACAAAAGGGCAAATATTATATGAACCCACTTACGTGAAATATCTAGAATAAGCAAATATATAATCACAGAAAGTAGTTAGTGGTTATTAGGGGCTTGGGGGAGAAGGAAATTATTGCTTAAGTGATACTGAGTTTCTGTTTGGGGTAATGAAAATGTTTTGGAAGTAAATAGTGATGGTTGTCCAACATTGTGAATGTAGTTAGTGCCACAAAACTGTGCACTTAAATATGGTTAAAATGGTAATATTTTTTTTTGTTATATGTGTTTTACACAAGAAAAATTTTCAAAGGAAAAAAACAAAGTGGAACCCTGACAAGTACCAAAATTGGGAGGCGAAGGCTGGAGTTGTTTTGTTAGTGTGGTTAAAACAATGTCTTGAAGGAACAGTTAAGTTTGAAAATAATGTCCATTTCTGACAAAAAGTAGAATTTAGTCCCTCCAAAGTACTACAGGCAGCAGTTACTTAGGCTCTAGGTTTGTGTGAAAGAAGTGAGATAGGGACTCAGGAGACGATTCAAATCTTTGCCATGGTTTTTCAAACTATGTGCCTTGGACAGATCCCTTGACAGCTGTGGGCCGTGTGTGTGTGTCTGGATGTGTGTGTGTGTCTGGATGTGTGTGTGTGTCTGGATGTGTGTGTGTGCTCATCTGTAAATGAAGAAGTCAGACTAGCTCCTCTCTGACTTGAAGGCATTGAGTAGAGAGCTTACGTTACCTGCACCTAGTCCCAGAATCAGTCAGGCTGACATAGATTTGAACCAGGGCTTCAAACTGTTTGTTCTGGTTAGAACCCCTGCTGAGAATATTCATTTCCACCCCAGATATACTGAATCTATAGTTACACAAGATCCCCAGGTGATTCTTATGTATAATAAATTTTGAGAACCACTGCTCTACTAGTGGTTCTCAGAATCAGTCCCTAACCAGTAACATTAGCATCTTCTGGGAACTTTTAGAAATGCAAATTCTCAGCAGGGGTTCGAGCTTGAAGGTAAGGGTTTGAAGCCCTGATTTAAACATTGACTCTGCTACCCATAATCTGTGAGACTTTGGAGAAAGCACTGATCCCTCTGGAGCCCCAGGTTTCTCATCTTTAAACTGGAAACATGTTCAGGTTATGAATATAAATAATATAACAAGAAATGTGTCAGTCCAGGGCCTGGCTCAAGGTAGAAGTATGAGATAGGCCACAAAAATGAAACTCCTAGAATTTAAGTGATGAGTAAGCACTGTAGGAGGATCCTTGATGGCACAGTAGTTAAAGTGCTTGACTGCTAACAAAAAGGTTCAAACCCACCAGCTGCTCCTCAGAAGAAAGATGTGCCAGGCTGCTTCTGTAAAGATTTACAGCTTTGGAAACCCTGTGGGGCAGTTCTACTCTGTCCTATAGGGTTGTGATGAGTTGGATTTGACTTGATGGCAGTGGGTTTGGTTTTGTGTTGAAAGCACTCTGTAGGTTTTGTTTGCACTGTCATGTGGTGATTCTACAAGCTCAAGCCGATACCCCTGTGTTGACCAACGAAAACTAAATCCAAACCCACTGCCATTGAGCCAATTCCGACTCATAGCGACCCTATAGGACAGAGTAGAACTGCCCCATAGAGTTTCCAAGGAAGGCCTGGCAAATTTGAACTGACAACCTCTTGGTTAGCAGCCGTAGCACTTAACCACTATACCACTGAGGTTTCCCTGTGTCAACCAAGTGAGTGTAAATCTTAAATAGAGAAAGAATTCCAAGCATCTGAAAAATGTAGTACACAATGATTTTCACATGTGTATGGATCAAATGGAATTGTTCCACAAATGTGCGTAATCCCCTCGGGGCTGCAGAGGCAGCCAGCAGCTATTTCTATTTTAGGTCTTCAACTTGCGCTCTCCCACTCTAGCCTCCCAGCTGTGCCAGACCCACTGGAGGTCCTCCGGAGTCTTTGGTTAAACTCCCTTTCCCAGGGAAAGCAGGAGCTTATTCTGCTTTCCTCATATGGTCTCTGTGACTCCTCTGTTCTTGACTTAATGCTTTTAGTTTCCAGACAGGCCAGAGTTGACCTTTGAGCTTTGAGCTACTGGTCAAACCTCTGATTGCTCCTCTTTCAATCTGGAAAGGAATAAAACAACAGTTGCTGTTGAGTCCAGTGGGTGTTGCTGTGGGTGACCCCATGAGTGTTAGAGTAGAACGGGGTTTCACTCCATTTGGTTTTTAATGGCTGCTTTTTCAGAAGTAGGTGGCCAAGCCTATCTTCTGAGGCACTTCTGGGTGGCCTCAACCTCCAATACAACCTTTCAGTTAACAGCCAAATGTGTTAACTGTTTGCACCATGCAGGGATTCCCATGGGAAGGAATACATATGGGGAAATAGGGTGAACTGTTGTGGAGCACACTGTGGGTTGTTGGCTCACTATCCATTGTCCTTGTTTTACTAATGGAACCTCTGCATTGTTCAGGGTTGTTTCATGTGTCTGATAAAACATTCACCCCTTGTGGCTTGGCATTTGTTGCTGTTGTTAGTTGTGGTACACTCTCTTGTGACTCATGCCATCCTTACATATAACAGAAAGATGAGATCCTGAGCCATCTTCACAAACGTGTGTATGTGATAGGTGTGGCCAAGTGAGATGCTGCCCATGGAAGATAGAAGAGGAAGTTGGGGAAAATTTTTTATAATGGGTCACCTCCAAAGTCCCATTTCCAGCACTTTCCCTTCACCAGCCTGGAATGCAGATATGAAAGTCCCTCTTGGAGGCAATGGTGAGTTCTTACACACCTCGGGCTGCAGGCCATGGTCTAAGAAGGAAGGTGCAGTATAATGGTTGACCTTATGTGTCAGCTTGGCCAGAAGGTCCAGTTATTTAATCATACACTAATTAGGTGCTGCTGGTAAGGTATTTTGTAGCCGTGGTTAATATCTACAATCAATTGGCTTTAAATAAAGAGATCAGACTGTGGGTGGGCTTCATCTAATCAGTTGCAGGACTTACAAAAGCCAAGGTTTCAGGAGAAGGAGAAATTCCTCCTCAAGACTGCAGTGTCACCTCCTGCCTGAGTTGTCCTCTATATCCTTGCCAATACTTGGTATGATCAGTTTTTTTAAATTTTACCCGTTCTAATAGTTGTGTAATACTATTTCATTATAGTTTTAATTTGCATTTCCCTAAATAGGAAACCCTGATGGTATAGTGGTTAAGTGCTATGGCTGCTAACCAAAGGGTCGGCAGTTTGAATCTGACAGGCACTCCTTGGAAACTCTATGGGGCAGTTCCACTCTGTCCTATAGGGTCGCTACGAGTCGTAATCAACTGGACGGCACTGGGTTTGGTTCGGTAATGACAAATAGGAGCCCTGGTGACACAGTGGTTAAGAGCTCGGCTGCCAACCAAATGGTCTGCAGTTTGAATTCACCAGTCACTCCTTGGAAACCCTATGGGGCAGTACTATTCTGTCCTTTAGGGTGGCTATGAGTCAGAAGCAACTCAATGGCAACGGGTCGGAATGACAAATAGTGAATGAATTCGATGGCAACTAGTAATGACAGATAAGGTTGAGCATCTTTTCATGTTCTTATTTTTTATCTCTATATATTTCTTGGTAAATGAGTGTTCATATCTTTTGACCACATTTTAATGGGATTGTTTGTTTTCTTATTACTGAGATTGATATTTATGTATATTCAAAACACAAGCCCTTCATTGAATATATGATCTGCAAATATTTTCTCCAGTTTGTGGTTTGTCTTTTCATTCTAACAATGTCTTTCTTTTGAAAAGCAGAATTTCTTCATTTTGATGAGTTCCAATTTAATTGTCCAATTAAATTGTTCTCTTATAGATTGTGCCTTTGGTGTTGGATCTAAGAAATTTTTGCTTAACCCAAGGTCGCAAAGATTTTCTCTTTCCTTCTATAAGTTTTATCATTTTTGGTTTTACACTTAGATTCATATTCCATTTTAAGTTAATTATATGGATTGACGTTCTTTTTTTGCACATGAATATCCAATTGTGCCAGCATTGTTTGTTGAAGATTATCCTTTTTCCACTGAAATGTCTTAGCATCTTTGTCAAAATCAGTTGTCTAAATATGTGTTGGTCTATTTCTGGACTTATTCTGTTCCACTCATTTGTCTGTCTTGAGGCCAGATCCACACTTTCTTGATTAGAGTACCTTTATAATAAGTTTTGAAATCGGAAAGAGATGGCACTGGGTCTGGGATAATCAGTTTTGAAATCAGAAAGAGACAGTCCTACAACTTTGTTCTTTTTCCAAGTTATTTTGTCTATTTTAGGTCCTTTGAATTTCCATATAAATTTTAGAATCAGATTGTTCAAAAAGGCCAGCTGGGATTTTGATTTGAATTGAACTGAATCAATAGACCAATTTGAGGAGAATTGGCATATTAACAACATTAAGTCTTCTAATCCGTAAACAGCAGTATATAGCTCCATTTATTTAGGTCTACTTTAGTTTCTCTCAGCAATGTTTCCTAATGTTTAGCACACAAATCTTGTAAATCTTTTGTGTTTATCCATAAATATTTCATATTTTTGATGCTTTTCTAAATGATGTTTTTCTTGAATTTCCTTTTTAGGTTGTTCATTGCTATTATGTAGAAATACATATGATTTTTTAAAGTGATCTTACATTCTGCAATGTGGTTAAACTCACTTTTAAGTTCTAGTAGCCTTTTTGTAGATTGCATCAGATTTTCTCCAGAGATGATCATGTTGTCTGCAAATATAGTTTTGCTTCTTCCTTTTCAGTCTATAGAAAAGTATCAAAGATGGGTATTTATACCTGCCTGCTTTTTTGGTGGGTGGGCCCTCCTAATAGAACTGGGAAGATCAAATGAAGTAATGAATAAAAATAAGCTTTAAAAATTATAAAAAGTTATATAACTCTGAGTTGTTTATTATTGTTTTTTGGGAAGTTTTGTTATAGCATCAAATCTTTTCTATCAAACTATAGCTTTTTGAGGGCAGAGCATAAAGTGGGTATTCAATAAATATTCATCAAAGAATGCATGTTGGCATTTCTAATGATATTAGATATGCTTTGGAACTCCTAATTGTGAAACCTTCAAAATTGTGCCACTTAAAAGACCTCTCTGATGAGAATTCTGTTTTCTAATTAAAGCATAATTTTATTTATTAGGTGATGAAATCTGTAACTCATTCATGAGCTGCAAAGATTTCAATTTGAGTCAACAAATACACTGTCATTGTTTTTTTCAACACTGGGATTTCAGTTCAACAATGATAGCAAATAGAGTCATGTAAATATACTATTTTCTCCAAATTAAAAAAAGAAAATTAAACCCATGGTGATTGCTTAAGATTCATTTACATGGAGAAAAAAATAATTTGTTAAACCAATAAAAATCATGGTATTTTATTTCTAAGTTTTCTGTGTTAGTGATTAAAATCTTTTGTGATTACTTTTGCAATTCTCCATAGTTGTTTTTAAAAAGATGGAATTAAAAACATGTTTATTTTCTGTCTCTGACAGAAAATCACAATGTTAATTCATAAAAGAAAATTATTTGAGATAAAGGTGGCTTATGGCAGGTGAACTAAAAATGCAATTCCAATTACTGTGAAATATTTTTTTAATTATTTTAGCACTTAAGGAAGCTATAATTCTATGTGTATGATGTATTTCTTTTCCCCACATTTTGCTAATTTATGAAGATTAAAAAAAGTTTTAAAAAATCTGCTAATTTAGGAAACACAGCACAACTTTCATCCAGTGTATCATGTACCATGCAAAAAAAAAAACCAAACCCATTGCCATCAAGTCAATTCCAACTCATAATGACCCTGTAGGATAGAGTAGAACTGGCCCATAGGATTTCCAAGGCTGTAATCTTTACAGAAGCAGGCTGCCACATCTTTCTCTCTCAGAACAGCTGGTGGGTTCAAACCACTGACCTTTCAGTTAGCAGCTGAGAGCTTAACCACCGTGTCATTGGGGTTCCTATCAAGTACACCTTAGTTAAAAAATGGATTGTTTCATGTCTACCCTTGTGAGATTTCTAATTAGGTATGGTAGGTCGAACACATGTTTATCTTGATTCCTTCTTGAAACCTCACTAAAATTAAATAACAAATGTATACACCAACAAAGATAGTATAAGAAGTGAGAAGAGCAGGTAACAGAAGTTAACAAATTTATAGAAGATGGAGAAAGGAGGGAAGAGTAATAGTAAACTTAGTAGAGGAGACAACTTCCCCACCAAAAAAAAAAAAAAAAAAACCCAGACCCATTGCCATTGAGCCGATTCCGACTCATAAAGACCCTGTAGGACAGAGTAGAACTGCCCCATACAGTTTCCAAGCAGCACCTGGTAAATTAACTGCTAACCTTTTGGTTAACCATTAGGCTACCAGGGTTTCCAACAGAGGAGAAGGAAGTAAAAATTAGTGTCTGCAGAGAAGAAGTCTACAGTAACCATACAGATCAGTGCTGTAAAATCCAGCAAAGCCTTAGGAATTGGAAATATCAGAGATTGTGGAAGATGGGTGAGTTGTAGTACTGAAAATGGGAAGTTTGACGACAAAGCCCTGAGACTGCCAATTTCCTTTTTTTTTTTACCCAGTGCAGCCAGGTGACTATCCTGCCCAGCAGCTAGGAAGAGGAGCTGGATGTAGATGGGGAAGAGCAAGAATAAGCTGGAATCCACAAGCACTTCCGTGTCTGCCTCTTTCAGCAACCAACCAGACACCCTTCAGAGAGTAGTAACTGGGGCTTCACTTCCACCTTCTGAGCTCATGCAGATTTCTTTTTCAGCCAACTCTAATCTGGAACTGGGGGCAGTGGTGGTTCAGTGGTAAAACTCTCGCCTTCCATGTGGGAGACCCATGTTGAATTCCCAGCCAGTGTACCTCGTATGCAGCCCGCCCCTCTGTCAGTGGTGGACTGAGTGTCGCTAAAATGCCGAAGACATTTTAGTGGCACTTCCAGATTAAGACAGACTAGGAAGAAAGGCCTAGCATTATACTTCTGAAAATCAGTTACTGAAAACTCTATGAATTGCAATGGTCTGCTCCGCAACTGATCATGGGGATGGCACAGGACCAAGCAGCATTTCGTTCTGTTGTCCGTGGGGTCACCACAAATCGGGGGCTGACCTCTTGGCAGCAAACAATAACAATATGGAACTGTACAAGGAAAGAGATTCCAGTTTAGCCATATTTACACAGTTTAAACCATTATGTGATATAACTTCATTTTGTGTCATGGCTTTAAATTCCACATGTATCGTGATGACTCATGAATGTATAACCCTTGTCTAGCTTTTAGAAGTCCTCTAAAATCTAGATTTATACCTAATTTCCTATTTAAATCACCACTTGAATAATTAATAGGATTTTCAAACTATATATCCAAAACTAAGATCCTTCTTCTTCGATCTTATTCTTTCCAAAATCTTCCTCTGAGGAAGATTCTTGGTGCCCAGGCCAAAAATCTTGGGACCAACATTGATACTTCTCTTTCTCTCCCACCCTACAAGTAATTTATCAGAAAAATCCCACTGGCTTCCTTCAAAGTATACAAATTCCTTCAAAATATATTCACTATCTGGCCACTTCTGTGGTAGGCTGAGAAATGCCTCCTCCCCACCCCCCACCCCCCCAAAAGTTATCCGTGTCGTAATCCCTGGAACCTGTGAATGTTTCCTTATACAGAAACAGAGTCTTTGCAGATGTGATTAAGTTAAAGATCTTGAGTTGAGGAGATTATCCTGGATTATCTGGGTGGGACCTAAATGCAATCACATGCATCCTTACAAGAGGAAAGCAGAGGGAGATTTGACACACAGAGAGGAAAAGGCAATGTGAAGATAGCAGAGTAAGACTTAGAGATGCTGGCTTTGAAGATTGGAATGACGATGCCACAAGGTAAGGAATGCCAGCCACCACTAGAATTTGGAAGAGGCAAGGAACGGATTCTCCCCTAGAGCCTCTGAGGGAACACAGCCCTGTCAACACTTTGATTTCAGTCCAGTGATACAAAGTTTGAACTTCTGACCTCCAGAACTATGAGAGGATAAATTTCTGTTGTTTTAAGTCACCAAATTTGTGGTAATTTATTACAGAAGCCACAGGAAATGGATATAACTTACTAACTCCTCTATGATAGCTGTGCTTCAGAGCCCCATCATCTCTTGCTTGGATTATGGCAATAACCCCCTGTCTATCTGGTCTCCCTGCTCTGCTTTTGTCCCACTCCCTATAGCCTAGCCTCAACACAGCAGCCAGAGTGAACCTTTAAAGATACAATCAGACCATGTCACTCCTAACTCAAAATCCCATCTTATACAGAGCAAAATCCGAAGTCCTCATGCTAGATACAAAGCCCCACATGATTTGACTTCCTTTTTTATTTTTTCAGGCATACAATTTAGTGATATCAATGACATTACCATGTTTTTTTCCGCAAATAATGCATCCACGTAAATAACCCAGGCACACATATAACACACATAGTACACTTAGGAAAACAATGCACAAGAGGGATGTGCTGTTGGCAAAAAAAAGTATAGCTTGCATAAAAATATGGTAATCATTTTATGCAACCATCACACATAATTTGGCTTCTTTTTTACCTGTCTGACTTTGTCTCCTACTTTCCTCTTCAGTAACATTTCCTTCCTTGATGCTTCTCCAACAACTGTGTTACTGCCTCGGGAATTTTGTACTTGCTTTTCCAGCTACTTGGGGTGTTGTCCTTACCCCTCCCATAGCTACATGGCTCACTTCTTTATCTGATTGATGAGACCTTCTCTGATCCTCCTGTTCAAAATAACAGCCTCCCATATTTCCTGTTCTCCTTTCTTACGCCCTTTGTGGTACATGATAAATTCTGATGTATATATTCTTGCTTACTTGTTTAATTGTCTGTCCTTCCCCACTAAAATGTAAGGTCCATAAGGGCAGGGATATCTGTTTTTTTCACTACTTTATCCCCAATAGGGTCGCTATGAGTTGGAGTTGACTCGATGGCACTGGGTTTGGTTTTGGTTTGGTATCCCCAATGCCTGGAAAAGACTATGCCCCGTAATAAAAACAAAACAACAACAACAAAAAATCCATTGCTATCAAGTCAATTCTGCCTCATAGTGACCCTATAGGTCAGAGTAGAACTAACTGCTGATAAGATTTCCTAGGTTGTAATCTTTATGGAAGCAGACTGCAACATCTTTCTCCCACAGAACAGCTGCTGGGTTTGAACCACTGACCTTTTGGTTTGCAGCCTAACACTTTACCATTGTGCCACCAGGGCTCCTATGGCTCATATTTAAAAAAAAAAAAAAAAAAAAACTCGACCTGTTGCCCTCGGGTCAATTCTGACGCATACTGACCCTATAGGACAGAGTAGATCTGCCCCATGGGGTTTCCAAGGGGTGGCTGGTGGATTAGAAAGGCCAACCTTTTGGTTAGCAGCCAAGCTCTTAACCACTGTGCCACCAGGGCTCATACTAGATGCTGAATAATATTTTTTTAATAATTTTTTATTGAGCTTTAAGTGAACGTTTACAAATCAAGTCAGTCACATATAAGCTTATATACACCTTACTCTATACTCCCACTTACTCTCCCCCTAATGAGTCAGCCTGCTCCCTCCTTCTAGTCTCTCCTTTCGTGACAATTTTGCCAGTTTCTAACCCTCTCTACCCTCCCATCTCCCCTCCAGACAGGAAATGCCAATACAGTCTCAAGTGTCCACCTGATACAAGTAGCTCACTTTTCACCAGCATCTCTTTCCAACCTATTGTCCAGTCCCTTCCATGTCTGATGAGTTGTCTTCGGGAATGGTTCCTGTCCTGGGCCAACAGAAGTTTTGGGGACCATGACCACCAGGATTCCTCTAGTCTCAGTCACACCATTAAGTCTGGTCTTTTTATGAGAATTTGGGGTCTGCATCCCACTGATCTCCTGCTCCCTCAGGGATTCTCTGTTGTGCTCCCTGTCAGGGCAGTCATGGGTTGTGGCTGGGCACCATCTAGTTCTTCTGGTCTCAGGATGATGTAAGTCTCTGGTTCACGTGGCCCTTTGTGTCTCTTGGGCTCATAGTTATCGTGTGACCTTGGTGTTCTTCATTCTCCTTTGATCCAGGTGGATTGAGACCAATTGATGCTAGATGCTGAATAATATTTGCTGAATGAATAAATCACTTAAGAATGTCAAGTTAGTTTAATATTCCAAACGTTTTCCTCTATTAAAATGTCATGCACTGAGTTATAATAAGCAGCAGAAGTTATCACCCAACTCATTCCTTGATCTCATTAATACTCTCTGGAGACAGTGTGCTTCAACTTTTTGAAATGTCGCCCTGGTCAGCTACTGCACCAGACATAGGATTCAGTTGTAATGTAAAAAATGGGACTATCCTGCATTCCTGAATTGGAGGCCTCATCTCCATTTCTCTGCTTTCTCCACTCTTCCCTACTTTGAACTGGAAGGAAGGGATCCTTTAAAGGGCTTTTCTAATCCAACAGTCTTTGAGTTCCATCGGTGAGTTTAATAAGTAGCACACAGCTCATCTATGGCCCTCAGTTCCCTGGTCTCTCTCTTCAGTCACTTCCTGTCACAGCAACAGCTTCAAAATTAAACTCCAATTTGAAAGCAAATGAAGCAAAGGCAGGAGTGGGGAATGAATCACGAACATATGGGAACAGTTTTGTTTGGAAGCATGATCAGCATTCTTTGCAAACAAGCTGTGGCCATATGTGGTAGGGTGGGAGTAGAAGGATTTTTAAAACACAAGGGATAAACTGTGGTAAACGTCTGAGTTATAAAGAGAAAGCACACTAATGACTGGCTTGCTAGTATGAAGGGATACCTTAAATGTAGGCTCTGTCTAAGGAGACAGGGTATTTCTGTCCCTCCCCCGCCCTTTTTTTTTTTTAAATCAAAAGATTCCCTAAGAGGTAGCCCTGTGGTGAGCTGAAATTCTTCCCATATATTAGATAAACTGTGGACAATTGGTTGGGACTTGTTTCTTGGCTAAAACTTAAAAAAAAAAAAAAAATTAGGCGCCTCAAATTCAAATGTATTGGTATATCATCAGAAAGTTACTTGTAGGCTGATCTATTGGTTCTAGGTACTCATCCCTAAAGGAAGAGAGGAAGACATGTAAGAGAGATGTGTGTGAATTTCATTTATTGATTGGTTCATTCAATAAATGTAGAGTTCTGACCAAATGCCAGGCACAGTGCTAAGCCTGGGGAATTAAGTGGTGAGCAAAAATTGTCACAATTCTGCCTTCATGGAGATTACAGTCCAGTGGGGACATAGTCATTAACCAAATGATCATAAAAATAAATAAAAAGTAACTGTGGTTTGTGCTACCAAGGGGCACAATAGGCGGTTACCTGAGAGACAGCCATGGGAAGCCTGCCGGAATCAAGGGAGTCAGGAAAAGCTTCTCTGAGGTGATGATTGACTTGCAGCTAGAAGGTGAGTAGTTTAAGCCAGGAGAAGGGGGTGCATGGAAAGTGTTCAGGGCAGAAGGGGCAACACAAGCAATGGCTCCTGGACAGGAGGGGTTGCAGTGTGTTCAAGGAACTGAAAGAGGGGCAATGCACCCAGAGTACAGAGTATGACAGCAAGTATCAAGAGATGAGGAAAAAGAGATAAGAAGGGGCATGACCATGCAGGGTCTTGTAGGTAATGTTAAGGATTTTTAATAGCAATGAGAAGCCATAGGAAAGGAGGTAGGGCAGCTAATGAAGAGCACCCCTGTGCTGTCTCCAGCACCCCTCCATTCTGGAGTGCAGAGAGATGACTTTAGGGAGATTCCCATTGCTGTAGAGTTCATTCAGACTCACATGACCCTATAGGACAAAGTAGAGCTGAGCCAAAGGGTTTCCTAGGCTGTAATCTTTACAGAAGCAGACTGCTGTATCTTTCACCACAGACTGGCTGGTGAGTTCAAACCACCAGCATTTTGGTTAGCAGCTGAGCTTTTGTTGTCATTAGGTGCCATCAAGTTGGTTCTGACTCATAATGACCTTATGTACAACAGAACAAAACACTGCCTGTTCCTGTGCCATCCTTACAATCGTTGCTATGTTTGAGCCTATTGTTGCAGCCACCATGTCAATCCTTCTTGTTGAGGATCTTCCTCTTTTTTGCTAACCGTCTACTTTACCAAGCATGATGTCCTTCTTCAGGGAGTGATCCCTCCTAATAACATGTCCAAAGTATGTGAGACGAGGTCTCGCCATCCTCATTTCCAAGGAGAATTCTGGCTGTACTTCGTCCAAGACAGATTTTTCTGTTCTTCTGGCAGTCCAAGGTATATTTAGTATTCTTCACCAGCACCATAGGAAAGCCTGGTGGCGTAGTGGTTGAGTGCTATGGCTGCTAACCAAGAGGTCAGCAGTTCGAATCCGCCAGGCGTTCCTTGGAAACTCTATGCGGCAGTTCTACTCTGTCCTATAGGGTCGCTATGAGTTGAAATTGACTCGACGGCAATGGGTTTGGTTTTTTTTGGGTTTTCACCAGCACGGTAATTCAAATGCATCAATTCTTCTTTAGTCTTCCTTATTCCTTGTCCAGCTTTCGCATGCATACGAGGTGATTCCAAATACCATAGCTTGGGTCAGGAGTACCTTAGTCCTCAGAGTAACGTCTTTGCTCTTGAATACTTTAAGGAGGTCTTTTGCAGCAGATTTGCCCAATGCAGTACACCGTTTGATTTCTCGACTACTGTTTCCATGGGCATTGATTGTGGATCCAAGTAAACTGAAATCCTTGACAACTTCAATATTTTCTCTCTTTATCATGAGGTTACTTATTGATCCAGTTGTGAGGATTTTTCTTTTCTTTTATTTTCTTTATGTTGAGGTTGTGGTCTTTGATTTTCATCAGTAAGTGCCTCAAGTCCTCTTCACTTTCAGCAAGCAAGGTTGTGTCATTTGCATTTTGCAGGTTTAATGCCAAGTTCTAGAAGTGGTAAATGTTGGTTACTTTGAATCATTCTTTTGTTCTATGTGGCAAGCATTATTCTAGGTGCTAGGATACCAAGAGGGACCAGAAACTTATTGATCTCCCTTCATAAAGTTTATAACCGAATGCAACATACATTAAAAATATAGTCCCATGAATAAATAATAAGTTGCAATTGACATAATGCTACAAAGAACAGTGTAGGATGCTCTGAGATCATATAACAGGTATCCAAACAAGGGTGGGAGTGGCAGGGGAGCCTTGGGGAAGTTTCCACAAAGGGTAGGTTGGCTGAGAGTTGTGGGTGTAATTATCGGAAAGTTATTGGGCCCTTCAGTTAGCCTTTCAGTTCTCTACCCCCAATTCCTATTTCATTTGGTGACCTTGACTTTCATGCTTTCTACTTCTGTATATAAATGGAGGTACGTAGATAAATAGATAGGAAGGCACCATTGTTTCTGGCAGAAAAACAAAAGCCAACATATCCTGAGTACCATGTCTGAGACATACGTGGTGGTAAGTGAAACAATGAACTATCGAATCATTAGGGAGCTCCTATTTTGTTCTGTCTATAAAGTAATGCACCAGGAGGGTAGTTGTATTGATGTTTCTAAATTAACACCCTTTTCCTTACTAAACCAATTACTTCTAACATGTTACAGTTCATCACTTCAAACTGGGGTTTTTTCAATCAGTTGAAGACAGAAAATCTATAAGGAGTTTATCAGCTTGTGATGCTGTTTGCATTTCAGTGCTGTCACTAATTTGAATTTTCATAATTCTTTGTTCTCTCAGCCCATTCTCTTCACAAATTAATGTGTTTATTTAAAAATAAGCAGCAACTCTCATTTATGTATGTAGACTAGAAACGAGCCAAAGCCAACTTCTCAGAAACTCTGAGTGTGGTTGGTTGTTTCTGAAGATAAAACCCAATGTCAGGGGTTGTTCTTCTGAATTGGCCTAGCCCTTTACTGAAAACACCCCAACCCTATGCCATTATATGTGGTAATCCACAAAGAGCTATTGTATCAGATGTTTGAATTCTATCTCAATCACTTAATAACGTGTATTCTCGGAAGGCTTCTTAAACTCTCCAAGTTTCCCTTTTTTATTCAGTGAAGTGTTGTTGTTAGGTGCTGTCGAGTTGGCTCCAACTCATAGCAACCCTATGTACAACAGAACAAAACACTGCCTGGTCCTGAGCCATCCTTAAAATTGTTGTTATGCTTGAGCCCCTTGTTGCAGCCACTGTGTCAATCTACCTCACAGAGGATCTTCCTCTTTTCCACTGACCCTGTAATTTGCCAAGCAGGATGTCCTTCTCCAGAGCCTGATCCCTCCTGACAACATGTCCAAAGTATGTAAGATGCAGTCTCGCCATCCATGCTTCTAAGGAGCATTCTGGTTGTACTTTCTCCAAGACAGATTTATTCGTTCTTCTGGCAGTCTATGGTATATTCAATATTCTTCACCAACACCACAATTCAAAGGCATCAATTCTTCTTCAGTCTTCCTTATTCATTGTCCAACTTTCACATGCATTCAGTGAAGTAGGGACGATTATATTTGCTCTTCCTGCCTAGTTGTGAAAATTAAATGAAAAAATACTCATAAATATACATTGTGAACTCTAAATCGATATTTATGGGTAGGATGCCATTACTATCATAAACGGTAGAATTGTATCATTGGCCCCAATTTTTCATCTTTTCCTATGACTATGCCCTTTGGCATGTGACTTTGCAAGTCCTCTTCTACAGTTGTTCTTGTTAGGTGCCATGGAGTTGGTTCCGACTCTTAGCGATCCTGTGTGCAGCAGAACGAAACACTGCCGGGTCCTGTGCCATCTTCACAATTGTTGCTATGTTTGAGCCAACTGTTGCAGCCACTGCATCATTTGAGGGTTTTCCTTTTGTTTTTTTACTGACCCTCTACTAAACGTGATGTCGCTTTCCAGGGACTGGTCCCTCCTAATAACATATCCAAACTATGTGAGACGCGGTCTCACCATCCTTGCTTCCAAGGAGCATTCTGGCTGTACTTCTTCCAAGACAGATTTGTTCATTCTTCTGGCTGTCTGTGGTATATTCAATATTCTTTGCCAACACCATAATTCAAATGCATCAATTCTTCTTTGGTCTTCCTTATTCCTTGTTCAGCTTGCACATGCATATGAGGTGATTGAAAATACCGTAGCTTTGTTCAGGCACACCTTAGTCTTCAAAGTGACGTCTTTGCTTTTGAACACTTTAAAGAGGTCTCTTGCAGCAGATTTGCCCGTTGCAATGTGTCTTTTGATTTCTTGACTGCTGCTTCCATGGGCATTGACTGTGGATCCAAGTAAAATGAAAACTTTAACAACTTTATTATTTTCTCCATTTATCATGATATCGCTTACTGGTCCGCTTTTGAGAATTTTGCTCATGCAGGACCTATACATAGACCAGGAGGTAGCTGTTCGAACAGAACAAGGGGATACTGCATTGTTTAAAATCAGGAAAGGTGTGCATCAGAGTTGTATCCTTTTACCATACTTGTTCAATCTGTAGGCTGAGCAAATAATCCCAGAGATTGGATTATGTGAAGAAGAATGCAGCATCAGAATTGGAGGAAGACTCATTAACAACCTGGGATGTGCAGGTGACACAACCTTGCTTGTTGAAAGTGAAAAGGACTTGAAGCACTTACTGATGAAGATCATAGTATGGATTACACCTCAACATAAGGAAAACAAAAATCCTCTTCTAAAAGGCAGACATATTTTCCCACCTCTTGATTTTAATTTGGTGATATTACTTTCTTTGGTCAATAGAATGTGGCAAAACTTTAAAGTGTGTGGTTCTGAGGCCAGGCCTTAGTTTTTGCTTTGTCTCATGTGCTCTGCAAATTGCCATGAGCAGAATATGCCCAACCTGCGCCATCCTCACAACCATAGTTATGCTTGAGCCCGTTGTTGCAGCCACTGTGTCAGCCCATCTTGTTGAGGATCTTCCTTTTTTGCTGACCCTCTACTTTACCAAGCATAATGTCCTTCTCCAGGGACTGGTCCCTCCTGATAACATGCCCACAGTATATGAGATGAAGTCTCACCATCCTCACTCCTAAGGAACATTCTGGCTGTACTTCTTCCAAGATAGATTTGTTCATTTGAGGAAAGTAGGGTGATATTATTCCCTTTTTCCAAATGAGGAATGAGAAACCCCAAATGACAAAGGAACTATCTAATACTTATGGTTGGTAAGTGGAAAGGACTCTTATCTTTTGACTTACACTTGAGACTACTATGTCCCTGTTCCTATATGAAGACTATATCACAATCCATCCCCAAGGAGTCCTGGTAGTGCAGTACTTAAGCACTCAGTTGCTAACCAAGAGGTCGGTGGTTCGTACCCACCAGCTATTCTGAGGGAGAAAGATGTGGCAGTCTGTTTCCATAAAGATTACAGCCTTGGATACCCTTTGGGGCAGTTCTACTCTGTCCTGTGGGGTTGCTATGAGTCAGAATTGACTTGACAGCAATGGGTGTTATTTACCCCATTTTATATTTTCTTACTCAGCAGGTTTGTATCAGAGTCTGCTGATAACACAGCTTTTTTTGATTTTAGGGTTGCAAGAAACTAAATTTTATAACTTTTCATCTTGCATGTTTTTTCGAGGCTGTTTTAGAAAATTGGCAGCACATTACTTTCTTCATCTGGTTTGATCCAAGGCTTTCAGAAGAAGCAGACTTGAACTTCTTGTCTCCCTGAGTGAGATGAGGGTTGAACTATTGAACACCTGGTCAGAGCCAGGTCTCATTTTTTCACACCTTATAAATATTTTATTTTTAAGTCTGTTAACGTTTGAATCTTTACAGAGTAGGTCACAATCGATTCCCTTCCTTTCTCTTTTCCAGGGGCTTTTTTACTTTTTTTATCCCACATACCACAATCTCTGCCCTTCACAAGAGATACTTTCCTGTGGTTCAGAGGACTTCACGTTCCTTCCGTGTTATTCAGCCTTGTACGGTCACTTTGTGGCATAGGAACTCCTCCCCCGACCCCCTTATTTTTCCTTCTGATTTTAGACATGAAGTCACCCCTCAGAAACCCTTGAATGAAGACAATTTAATGAAATCATATGTAGGACATCTCATGAAAGTTGTAATAGCTCTTTGCAAAAACCTCAGCATTCTCATTTCATTTTGTTAGTTGATGATTGAGCAGATCACATGTCATGTTTCACAAGGACTGTTTTGTTCCTTATGCTGTATAACAAAAAATCCCAAAACAGTGACTTAAAACAACCATTTATTTGCTTATAACTGCAATTTGCAAGAACTGTTGGGCAGTTCTACTCATCTCTCTGGGAGTCTCTAATGCATTTGTCTGGAAGCTTGACTGGGGCAAGAATGTTCAAGGCTCACTCACATGGCCAGAGCCCCAGCCGGGATGGCTGGAACAGCTGGGGCCTGACCAGGCCTCTCTCTGACCACATGGTCTTTCCACCTGAGTAGCCAGACTTTTTAATCTGAGAGTGAAAACAGAAGCCGCCAGGCCTCTTATGGGTTGGGCCCAGAGCTATCACTAGTTTACTTCTGAGATTCTGTTGATCAAATTTCAGGGCCAGCTCAGATGCAAGAGGAGGAAATAGCTCAACCTTTTGATGGTAGAATTGTAGAAAGACACAGAGTTGGGAAAAATCATGGGTATCCATCTTTGGAGTCAAAGGAGCCCAGGTGGTGCAGTAGTTAAGCACTCAGCTGCCTTCAGTCATTCAAACCCACCAGCCACTCCATGGAAGAAAGAGGTGGCAGTCTGCTTCCATAAAGATTACAGCCTTGGAAGCCCTATAGGGCAGTTCTACTCTGTCCAATATGGTCGCTATAAGTGGAATCTACTCAACAGAAGCGGGTATCTTTGGAGTCAGTCTAGCACAAGGACGGAGGCTACCTGAGTTTGAGAGAATATTTTATTACATGATAGACCCTCTTAGCTTGGGTGAAATATAGGCTTAATAAGACTTCTTTCACTAATGAGCTTCTGAACTCTCAAGTTATGTTTTTGAATGTCAGCTAGCCCAAGTCTTCATATCTTCCCTCCCAGCTGGGCAAGGGGAGATCCAGAGGGCAGTGCATGCTGAGGTTCCAGGATCTATTCCTTGTGGAAGAAATAATTGTTTCTGTGAGGTCAGCTCTGACCATAGTACACACCACTATCTAAACTAGAATTTATAAGATGAATGGGTCTTTCTTGAAAGGCAGTAACTGTTGACACAATCAAGGCAATGCATATGAACAAGTGAAAAGAGGCAAGAAGTAACTATAGTTATAAAGACTTACAGCTGAAACTGGGCTTGAGAGTTTGCGAGACCACAGGTGTTAAACTTAAGTTGGTTTGATTCTAAATCCTTGCTCTTCCACTATACACAGCACAGTATTTTTTGAAGCATTAAAATATTTGTGGAAGAGCTTGAAAGGTGGGTAAGAAGATGGGTAAACAAGGAAGATAGAAGTTAATATACTAAGGAAATGAAATGATATAGGATAATGCAATTGGTTTCTCTTTCTTAGGCAACTTGATATTTTTTTCTGTTTTACTGTATGATTTCTAATACATTCATAAGAATATATGTAATACATATGTGAATTATGAAGCATAACAATAGTTGTAAACTCCTGTGAACACACCACCTAAGAATTGGAACATTGACAATATCATTACACTAACCTTACTCTCTCTTGTAGAAGATCTCTATCTGATTTTCTCTAACCACTATCCTGAATTTTTTAATATTCATTCCCTTCCTTATTAGGTAAGTAGGTCTTCAGATTTGAATCAAAAGGGGAAATCTAGCTTGGTTCCTTACTAGTTCTAAAGCAATTTTCTGGTTAATAACATAACAACTCATCTGCTTTTCATGAGGTCTATATAAGATTGCAATACTCTGTGATGATAGTGATCTCATGAATGCTGGTGCACTTGTAGGATAATTCCTCAGGGTTCACCAGATGCAGTGGTTTCCTTCTTACAGTCTCGTATAGGCATTGTGAACCCAGAGGACCTTCAAAACCCTTTCTTCTCATGCTTTTCCTGCTCATAAATTGTACCTCTTTATCGCTTCCTGCTTGGGTGTCTGGGTCAGCTGTACTGGGACTCGATCTGTGGCTTCTGGAAGTCTGTAGAGTCTAGGTCCTTCAGGCCAGAAAATGTGGCAGTTGTGGAGTTGTACCAGCAGAAATGTGTGAAATTATTTGCATAATCAGTTTTAAGAAAATTGCAGAAGCTTGGAAAGGCCTTTTCAGGGCTATGCAAAATCTCCAAGGTGAAGATTCCACTTGGGGTATATTTGCTGTTGAATTACTTCAGGGGCACATAAATCATGCAGATTTTGTCATGATCATTTTCATTGTAGACAAATGCGTTTTTTTTTTTTTTTTTCCACCTGGAGAGTTTTTAATTTCATTTTCCTTTTATCAAAGTGAAATTTATATGCAAATAGTTGCATGTGGGTATGTAAGATTTCATAATAAAGTGCAATGGTTCCTGTCCTTTAATCCCCAGTCCAATTTCCTTGAGGGAACTAGTTTTAACAGCTTTCATTTTTAGGTCTTCTGGTGGCTACTTGAACATCTTTAAATAATATGTTATTTCTTGGTTTATTAGAAACATGGTTTATTCATTCATCCCTACCCAATTTTGATATTATATTAGTTTTTCTAATGGTTACAAGTATACCTTTAGATAACATATATTCTGTTTCTTATCATGTTCCACTTTAGACAATGTCTCTTAGCTCTCTACTATATTAGATCAATGTATTTGTATTCCCATCTTCCATCCATCTCTCCTCCCTGACTATTTACCACTTATGTGAACTCTTACTTTGTCAATGATTATGATAGGCAGAATTTCTAAAATGACCCCCAAACATGTTCCACCCTAATCTCCAGAACTGTATGATGAGATATCACTCTTTTGATTATGATATACTATATGCCACAGTTGGCTTTAACATAGGAGATTATCTGGATGGGCCTAATCTAATCAAATTGGCCCGTTAAAAGCAGAGCATTTTCTCCCGCTAGTGGCAAAAGGAAAAGTCAGAGAATTCAAAGCATGAGGAGGATGCTATTGTTGGCTTTGAAGATTAAGGGGATCACGTGAGAAAGAATGCTACTAGTTGAAAGTGATTCCTGACTAACAGCCAGCAAGGAAATGGAAACCTCCATCCTACCAGTTATCAGTTGGTACGGAGCTGATTCTGACTCTTGGCAATCCTATATGTGTCAGAGTAGAACTGTGCTTTGTTGGTTTTTTGTGTGTGTGTGTGTGGTGAAAATATATACATCATGACGTTATCCAAAGGGACTTCATGGCTGTGACCTTTCAGAAGCAAATTGCAGGCTTTTCTTATGAGGTGTCTCTGGATGGGTTAGAACTGTCAACCTTTTAGTTAGTAGCCCAGGCTTAACCTTTGCACCACCTAGGGAAACCCTGTCCTGTGAAACTCCCCATGGGACTGAATTTTGCCAACACCCTGAATGAGTTGGAAGTGGATATTTCCCAGAGAAGCTAGATAAGAGCCCAACCAGGTGGACATGTTGGTTTTAGCCTTGTGAGACCCAGAGCACAGAGCCCAGTAGAACTTGCAGGGGCTTCTCTCTACAGCACTGTGAGCTAATAGGTGGGTGTTGTTTTAAGTTGCTAAGTTTGTGGTAATTTGTTAGATAGCAATAGAAAGCTCGTACAATGTTATTAAACTTTCCAGAAGACTCACTCTTCTTAGCACTTTATATGTATTAGCTGATTTAATTTTCGTAATAAACTGATGAAGTGAGAACTCTTGATATCCCCATTTTGCTGATAGGAAGCTAGCACAGAGAGATCCTGGAAGTTGTCCAAAGTCACACAGAAGATATATGTCCTTGTGTTTATTATCTTGAAAGGATATTTAACTTTTCTTCTTTTTGAAATTTTATTTATTTTGTTGTTGAGAATGTGCACAGCGAAATATACACCAATTCAACAGTTTCTGCATGTACAATTCAGTGACATTGATTACATTCTTTGAGTTGTAAAACCATTCTCACCTTCCATTTCTGAGTTGTTCCTCCTCCATTAACATAAACGCACTGCCCCCCTAAGTTTCCTGTCTAATCTTTTGAGCTGCTGCTGTCGATTTGATCCCATATAGATAGATCTTAAAAGAGCATAATGTTCAAGAGAGACATTTTTTTACTAGTTATGCCAAGCTATTGTATGGTTTTAAAAAGACTTCAGGGGATATTTTTGGTTTAAGTTTTAAAGATTATCTCAGGGCAATAGTTTAAGGGTTTCATCCAGCCTCCATGGCTCCAGAAAGTCTGGAGAGCATGAGAATTAGAAATTCTGTTCCCCATTTTTTCTCTTTGATTAGGATTCATCTATGGAATCTATGATCAAAATGTTCAGTAATGGTAGCTGGGCAACATCCAGTTCTTCTGGTCTCATGGCAAAAGAGGCAACTGTTCATGGAGGCAGTTAGCCACACATTAACTTTTCTTTTTGAGGGGTAAAAAACAGATACCATTTGTGCCTTAATATTTTCGGAAATAATTTCATAAAACGATTACCTTACAGGCCTCTAAAAGAAACCTGAGGATAACTTCTGATACACATGTGGTTTACAGTTCATTGGATTAACAACTTGTTCAAAATTTCCTAAAATAAATTAAGAAGACTTGGAAACCCCTAAAAACATGACCAAGCTCTGTCATTACTAGTAATATTCTGATAGTTCCTGTGAAGAACCATGGGTACAGGGAGACATATTTCCCCAACTGCAGGGCTCTTTCTTTCCATCAAGACCAGTTATGATGTGAAAGCCCTGGCCTAAGATACAGCTGGAACCATAGAAACAAAAACTAGTGTATTTTGGAAAACCCTCAGGCAAGTGCAGAATTCTATTTTGTAGCAAACACGTTAAAGTTGCCTCCGATCCGTGTGTTGTGGGGAAAATGAATTATTTCTGTGCTGTCTTCAGAAACTCAAATTAAGTCTTTCTTTTTTCAAAGGGGAAGGAAGTTGCATAAATGCTAAGGTTGACTACTTCCTGATGAGCTTTGTTCCCAAGCAAGCAAGTTGTACTGGAATTACTTTAGGAAGGCTCGTTGTCAGCTTTTCCTTGTTTTGGTTGAAATAAACTCCTAATATAAAAATGTTCCTGATTTAGACCTTGGCAGTCCCCAGATTACAAATGGGTTGAATTCCCAAGTGGATTCTAAGCCAGTTGTTTGGAAACAAGAATATGCTTTCCCAATGAAATGATGTTACAGATGATGGTTAGAGTCCCAGGCCAGCACACAAAACTTTATATAACTCCTAACGTTCTAAAAAGAATGTTATAGACCAGTGTTTTCCAAAGTGGGTCTAAAACTAGATTATTGGCAAGTATGGGGCGGGTGGGGTATGGTGCTTAGAAACACTCAGGTCTTGTTTTTCTTGTTACAGTTCTAGCTTCCCATCATCTGGTGCCTTTGAGACCTTGATAAACTGGGAAATGTGGATACATGTTTATATGCATATGGAGAGAGAGCTCAGGTGATGCAGTGTTTAAGAGCTCAACTGCTAACCAAAAGGTCAGCAGTTCAAATTTACCAGCTGCTCCTTGGAAACCCTATGGAGCAATTCTACTCTCTCCTATTGGATCACTATGAGTAGGAATCAACTCAACGGCAACAGGTTTGGTTTTTATACATACATATAAATATGCATACACATATACACTGTTCTTAAGTACTGCGCCTTTAACTTCCCACGTGTCTGCAAGTTTGTCGTACTGTGGGGGCCTGTGTGTTGCTGTGATGCTGGAAGCTATGCCACCGGTATTCAGATACCAGCAGGGTCACCCATGGAGGACAGGTTTCAGCTGAGCTTCCAGACTAAGACAGACTAGGAAGAAGGACTAGGAAGCAGTCTACTTCTGAAAAACATTAGCCAGTGAAAACCTTATGCATAGCAGCGGAACATTGTCTGATATAGTGCTGGAAGATAAGACCCCCAGGTTGGAAGGCACTCAAAAGATGACTGGGGAAGAGCTGCCTCCTCAAAGTAGAATCGACCTTAATGACGTGGATGGAGTAAAACTTTTGAGACCTTCATTTGCTGATGCGGCGCGACTCAATGAGAAGAAACAGCTACAAACATCCGTTAATAATCAGAACCTGGAATGTACATAGTATGAATCTAGGAAAAGTGGAAATTGTCAAAAGTTAAATGGAGTGCGTAAACATCGATATCCTAGCCATTAGTGAGCTGAAATGGACTGGTATTGGCCATTTTGAATCAGACAATCACGTAGTCTACTATGCTGGGAATGACAACTTGAAGAGGAATGGTGTTGCATTCATCGTCAAAAAGAACATTTCAAGATCTATCCTGAAGTACAACGCTGTCAGTGATACGATAATATCCATACGCTTACCAGGAAGACCAGTTAATACGACTATTATTCAAATTTACTCACCAACCACTAGGGCCAAAGATGAAGAAATAGAAGATTTTTATCAGCTGCTGCAGTCTGAAATTGATCAAATATGCAATCAAGATGCATTGATAATTACTGGCGATTGGAATGCGAAAGTTGGAAACAAAGAAGGATCAGTGTTGGAAAATATGGCCTTGGTGGTAGAAACAATGCTGGAGATCGAATGATAGAATTTTGCAAGACCACCAACTTCTTCATTCCAAATAACTTCTTTCACCAACATAAATGGTGACTATACACGTGGGCCTCACCAGATGGAACACACAGAAATGAAATTGACTACGTCTGTGGAAAGAGATGATGGAAACCTCAATATCATCAGTCAGAACAAGGCCAGGGACCGACTGGAACAGACCATCAATTGCTCATATACAAGTTCAAGCTGAAACTGAAGAAAATCAGAGCAAGTCCACAAGAGCCAAAATATGACCTTGATTACATCCCCCCTGAATTTAGAGACCATCTGAAGAATAGATTTGACACATTGAACACTAGTGACTGAAGATCAGACGAGTTGTGGAATGATATCAAGGACATCATCCATGAAGAAAGCAAGAGGTCATTGAAAAGACAGGAAAGAAAGAAAAGACCACGATGGGTGTCAGAGGAGACTCTGAAACTTGTTCTTTCAGCATCAAGCAGCTAAAGCAAAAGGAAGAATTGATGAAGTAGAAGAACAGAATAGAAGGTTTCAAAGGGCCTCTCGAGAAGACAGAGTATTATAATGACATATACAAAGAGCTGGAGATGGAAAACCAAAAGGGAAGAACATGCTTGGCATTTCTCAAGCTGAAAGAACCGAAGAAAAAATTCAAGCCTCGAGTTGCAATAGTGAGGGATCCTATGGGGAAAATATTTAATGACTCAGGAAGCATCAAAAGAAGGTGGAAGGAATACACAGAGTCATTATGCCAAAAAGAATTAGTCGATGTTCAACCATTTCAAGAGGCGGCATATGATCAGGAACTGATGGTGCTGAAGGAAGAAGTCCAAGCTACTCTGGAGGCATTGGTAAAAACAAGACTCCAGGAATTGATAGAATATCCACTGAGATGTTTCAACAAACAGATGCAGCACTAGAGGTACTCACTTGTCTATACCAAGAAATATGGAAGACAGTATCCTGGCCAACTGACTGGAAGAGACCCATATTTATGCCTATTCCTGAGAAAGGTGATCCAACAGAACGTGGAAATTATAGAACAATATCATTAATATCATATGCAAGCAAAATTTTACTGAAGATCATTCAAAAACGGCTGTAGCAGTATGTTGACAGGGAACTGCCAGAAATTCAGGCCGGTTTCAGAAGAGGATGTGGAACCAGGGATATCATTGCTGATGTCAGATGGATCCTGGCTGAAAGCAGAGAATACCAGAAGGATGTTTACCTATGTTTTATTGACTATGCAAAGGCATTCGACTGTGTGGATCATAACAAATTATGGATAACATTGTGAAGAATGGGAATTCCGGAACACTTAATTGTGCTCATGAGGAACATTTACATAGATCAAGAGGCAGTTCGGACAGAACAAGGGGATACTGATTGGTTTAAAGTCAGGAAAGGTGTGTGTCAGGGCTGTATTCTTTCACCATACCTATTCAATCTATGTGCTGAGCAGACAATACGATGAGCTGGACTATATGAAGAAGAACAGGGCATCAGGATTGGAGGAAGACTCATTAACAACCTGTGGTATGCAGATGACACAACCTCGCTTGCTGAAAGTGAAGAGGACCTGAAGCACTTACTAATGAAGATCAAAGACCACAGCCTTCGGTATGGATTGCACCTCAACATAAAGAAAACAAAAATCCTCACAACTGGACCAATGAGCAACATCATGATAAATGGAGAAAAGATTGAAGTTGTCAAGGATTTCATTTTACTTGGATCTACAATCAACAGCCATGGAAGCAGCAGTCAAGAAATCAAAAGATGCGTTGTATTGGGTAAATCTGCTGCAAAGGACCTCTTCAAAGTGTTGAAGAGCAAAGATGTCACCCTGAAGACTAAGGTGCGCCTGACCCAAGCCATGGTATTTTCAATCACATCATATACATGTGAAAGCTGGATGATGAATAAGGAAGACCGAAGAAGAATTGATGCCTTTGAATTGTGGTGTTGGCGAAGAATATTGAATATACCATGGACTGCCAAAAGAACGAACAAATCTGTCTTGGAAGAAGTACAACCAGAATGCTCCTTAGAAGCAATGTTGGTGAAACTGCGTCTCACTTACTTTGGACGTGTTGTTAGAGGGATCAGTCCCTGGAGAAGGACATCATGCTCGGCAGAGTACAGGGTCAGCGGAAAAGAGGAAGACCCTCAATGAGGTGGATTGACACAGTGGCTACAACAATGAGCTCAAGCATAGCAATGATTATAAGGATGGCTCCGGACCAGGCAATGTTTCATTCTCTTATGCATAGGGTCGCTATGAGTCGGAATCGACTCGATGGCACCTAACAACAACACTTGTTCTTTAGGATTAAGTCCCAATCTTTATGGTTCCCTAAAGAACTCAGTGGTGGCCGCATGGACACAAGTTCAGATGCATTATCCCAGCTCCTTTCTGGCTTCTTCCTGCCCACCCTTACGAACGTATTTCTCTGTTCTTTTCTGACTTTTTTTCTTTTGTTGTGTTTTGTTCTCCAAAGGCTAGAAGAGGCTATCTATTCTGCCTTTATTGATTTAGGTAGAAAGCAATAGCTTATAGCCAAAGTGTTGCTGTAAAATCTTTCCCACTAGAAACAACAAGCCCCTTTCTCTGGTCTAGGATCTTTTCCTCCAAACTTCCCTCTTCTCCCACAACTGCTGGGCCAGGGACAAAATGACCATATTTAATATGCAAACACTGTAGGCCACCACTCCAATGGCAGCTGTCCCAGCAGAAAAGCCCTTTCTAGCTCCATTAAATTGTTTGGCTCCTTTCCTTCTCACTTGTGTGGGTTACTTTTGTGCTTCAAAAAATCCTTATAAAAACATTCTTAGTCTTGGTAACAACAACAACAAAATCCTTATGATCATTTTTCCAGGCTCTATAGGTTGGCTTTTTTTTTTTTTTGATTGTGGTGAAATATATTTAACAAAACATTTGCCATCCTAACTAGTTTTAAGTGTGCAACTCACTGACCTTAATTACGTTTATATGTTGTGTCATTACCACTATCCATTTCCAAAAGTTTTTCATCACCCCAAAAGAAACTCCACCCAGTACCCCTTCAGCAATAACTCCCATTCCCTTCTCCCACCAGTCCCTGATAACCAAAATAAACTTTTGTCTCTACGCATTTCCCTATTCTAGATATTTCATATATGTAAGATCATAAAATGTTTGATCGTTCCTACCTTATTTCACTCAGCATAATGTTTTCAGAGTTCATCCAGGTATCAGAACTTCATTTCTCTTTATGACTGAATAATATTTCATTGTATGGATATACCACAGTTCATCTGTTGACGGACACTTGGGTTGTTTCCTACCTTTTGGCTATTGTAAATAACACTGCAATGAACATTGGTATACAGTATCTGTCTGAGTCCTAGGCCTACTTTTAAAGTTCAAATACTCGTGATGAAAAGAGCATCCCTCAGTTGAATATATACATAAATATTTACTGTAAGTACCCAGGTATCAAATCAAGAACAAATCACAGATTTTTAGATCAGTAGTTCTCAAACTTTATTGTGCATCCGAATCACGTGCAGGGCTTGTTAAAATAGCCTTAACCGGCCCCACCCCCAGAGTTTCCGATTCAGTATGTCTGGGGTGGAGGCCAAGAATCTGCATTTGTAATAGGTTCCCAGGAGATGTTGCTGCTGCTAGGCTGGTCCAGGGACCATACTTTGATAACCTCTGTTTCAGATCTTGCTGGCCATTAGCCACTTGATAGACTTTAGCTGTGGTTTAGATGACTTTTTATATGACCTCTTTTATTTCATCTCTTTGGAATTTAAATGTTGATTTTTAGGCTTAAGAACCAACAGATTCTGCTCTTCACTACCCATGCTGTGTCCCTTGAAAAGAGGTGATACTGTCCACATGGAATCCTGCTATCACGTGCTTCCTTCTGCCTGGATGTTGAGAAGGGCCCATAGGACTTTTCTGTCAGATTGTTGAGGTATAGAGTTACCAACGAAAGCTTCAAAGATTGCTACTATGTCTTTTTTCTGCTCTGTAGTCAAGAATTTGGGCTTCTCATTTGGACATGTGCCAGAGGTAATTTTTAAATTATATAGAAATTTTATACACAATACACACATTCTGGCAATAGAAAATATCGTTCAGGGCTGAAATGAGGTTCCAGGGCATTAAATCATAATTACTGACTGATTATTTTATCTAGTTTATTTCTGACTTGTATCTTGGACTTTGCACCATCAAAGAGATGAACCTATTTAAACGCTGCCATCTCTGGCACCCTCCTCTACTTGGTAACCACTTTAATCTACTGCTCGCTTTTCAAGCAGTTACAACCTTAACCTTTTAACAGGCAATGGCACGTATATGTTCCAGCTAAATTTCCCACCCCTGGAAGTTTATTGGTAGGCATTTGAGGCACTTTAGCATGGTCTGGCATATTGGCAGATATTGATGCAATACCTAAAAAACAAAGAAGTTAATCTGTGCTGTTTGAGTGTTGAGAGCCATTTGGATAAGGAAATGCTTCCCGGAGAAGTGATTGTGAGAAACTTATGTGTCTTCAGGCTTCTGTACAGTGAGATAAGTCTTACAAGTACATTTACTATTTCCTTTGTGTTACTGGAAAGGTTTGGTTACCAGCATTTGGAAATATTCAAGTAAATGAGTTATTTTGGGGGTACAAAGAGTTTGTGATGTACTTCCTGGGCCATGGGACCAGTATGTACTGCGTGTGTGATGGGCTACATGAAACATGAGACCAATACGGCACACTTGCATTAGTCACCTCCCTGGTGGCATTTTTTATAAAGTGGTCGGCTCACTGAAAACAGTTTGTGATACACTTCCTGGGCCATGGGACCGATATGTACCACGTTTGTGAGGTACTTCATGGAATATGGGACTGATATGGCATGCTTGTATTTGGCACCCTATTTTTTTTAATAATAAAAAACTACCAACAATGATTTAGCATCCATTCTACTAGTGAAAAAGCATGGCATCATCAAAAAAAAAAAGGTTTTGTTTTTTTTTAAATCATCCTTTAAAAGGTTAAAACAACCAAGAACCAAACCCTTTGCCCTCAAGCCAATTCCAACTCACAGCAACCAACCATATAGGACAAAGTAGAACTGCCCCGTAGGGTTTCCAAGGAGCAGCTGGGAGATTCAAACTGCCAACCTTTTGGTTGGAAGCTGTAGCTCTTAACCACTGTGCCACCAGTGGCCCTTAAAGGGTTAAAGGGGAAGGAAAGAAGTAAGTTTGATAAAAGAATAGAGTTAAAGGCTCAGAGGGTATCATGCTTAAGCCTTCTTTTCCAGATGAGCTGACAAATTGAGTTGCTTAAGTATGTCAAGTGTCCTGGTCTTATGCCACCAAAGGAGTATTTTCAGGAATGTTTAGGTTTAGGCAGTTTGAATACTTAAGTTTAGGCAGTTTGGAGAAGCAGGACTGGGCTCTGCAGTAAAAAATGTTAATAGAAAGGAAGAAAAACATGTACTCCACCCCCCTTTTACATTCATCTCTCTCAATGTTAATTAAAGAAACAAGCACGCATGTCATGTTCACAGGTCCGTCCCACGTTTCTTTGTGAGCTGATTCTTTGAGTTAGCTCCTTTTCAATCTATTTTCCCCCTTTCCTTTTCTTAAAAAAGGAATTACAGCCACCATCTCAGTGATAGGAATAGCTTTGTTGGTCTAACTTCAACTGAGTAATTCCATTAACAAGGCAATAATTACCTCAAAATACATACCAATTTTTTCCTCAATTAGGTATCATTGAAATCCTTTTCTGATGTTCAGTTCTTCTTCTACAAAACTGTCTTAGGATTCAAATGGATTTAAACTGATATTCTTTTATGAAAATATCCAGACTAATGCAATATATAGAGAAGCCTAGAGGGAAAATCTCCCTATGTCTGTTTAAAACACCAGACTTCTGGATAGTGTTCTCCTGACGGCAGCTGAGGGAATAGTATAAGTGAGCTTTCAGCCAGCATTCTAAATCTCTTTGATGCCCTTTGGATAGAACCATCCCTTAGAAAAAAAATCCCTGTTCTCAATCTGTTTCCTGCTCCATCTGGGTATGCCTGGTGATTGCTCTTTTATATCATACCTTCTGTCTCTATTCTTCTTTCCCAAACCCCATTCTTTGTCTACTGACCCACAACCCTCTCTTCTATTCTCAGTCCTCCAGAAACCCCTTGGAGATAAGCTGACAATAATGGAGTCTTCCAAAGGGAAGGATACACAACTAAGAAAAGAAAGGAGAAAGTTTAAACTATGGTGTTGGAGCTGTGTGTGGAAGAATAGAACTTAAAAAGGGGTCGAGTACAATAACCAAAAATGTGTAAACAGCTCATATGTTCCTCAAAGGATGGATCGATAACCACACTGTGGCATATCCATGTAAGGAATATTATTCAGCCATTAAAGGAATTAAATTCTGATATATGCTATGACATGAATGAACCTGGAAAATACCATGCTAAGTGAAAGAAGTCAGTCACAAGAGACCACTTATTGTATCATTCCATGTATATGAAATATTCAGAATAGGTAACTCCAGAGACAGAAAGCAAATTGGTGGTTGCCAGGGGCTGGGGGTAGGGAGTATGAGGAGTAACGCTTAATGACCATGGAATTTTCTCTTGAAGTAATGACATATTTTGGAATTAGAAGGAAGTGTGTCTGGGGAGGGGGTAAGGTGGAGGAACAGAACTTAAAAAAGGGTTGAGTACAATAGCCAAAAATGTTGTACAACATTGTGAATGTACTAAATGCCACTAAACTGTAACTTTAACATAGTTAATTTATGTTATATGAATTTCACCTTAATAAAAAAAATTTTTTTTTTTTTAAGGGAAAGGACTTATCAAATTTCCCAACTCCACTGGTCTTGGATTTTTATAACTTTTACATCTAACTTTCTCTTTAATTGTACCCCAAAGAAACCTTTACATTTAATTTAAATACTAAGCCCCAAGGAGAGGTCCTGGGTTGACCTCCAAATCTTGTTAAATATTATATCAATATTCAGTAAAATAGCCCTAATAACAATGGGAATAATAAAGTTGCCCTATGAGTCAGTGATAGAACTGGGAATGGATCCCAAGGAACATTACCTTTTAGACTCTTCTAAATTCTATTGATATCTCTCCACGTCCCTGTAACTCCTGACATAATTGAAGATGACTCGTCAATGATGTCATTCCACCCAACCAGGAGAGAGAGAGAGCACAGAGAAGCCTTGAACACAAGTTATAGATCGCAGCAGGCTGCTGCATTCAGATTCAGTTTTGCCTTTGGCAATATGTGAAGCAACACAAATGTGCCTGGGGTGCCCTTAGCCTACTCCTTTCTGTGTCCTATGACCCTCTCTGGGTCCCTCTCCTCTATCCTTAAGGCACCCAGTGAAAGCTCCCCCTCTTCTTTTCCGCTTTTCTTATTCCTCCATCTACACTAATATTTAGAAAAGTAGACATTTCTTCCATGGGGGTGACTTTTATATAAGTTTCTCTAGCTAATAATCACTTTTCCTCTTTCCCGGAGAAGCAGAATCTCACTTTGATACTGGCCTGGACATTTCAGCAGGGTAGCTGGGTGTTCTTAGGACCTGGAGTCTATTTGGTAAACTGCAGGGTGTGCTTCAGGAAGAGGGGCACTGGAGAAAGTCACCATTTCAGATCACTCTCAAGTGTGTTCGAAGTCTAGGCACTACAGAGGAGAAGGAGTAAAATACCGTCACAGTAGCCTAGCAAGTAAACTGACTTTAAATAGCTGGGATAGTAGAAACTTACAAGTTTATGAACTGACTAGGATTCTAGCTCTAGCTTTGCCCAGAGGCAAACTGTTGGGGCTTCTAGACTGAAAGGGCTCAAAGAGAAGCATTGACTTGATGGTCTACTTTGGACTAGAGCCATGCGAACTCAAGAGCAGTTTGCCCTCAGGGAGTTTATGAGTCATTTCTATATTCTACTCCCCACAGGACATGGTATCCACCTATAACAACACACACTGCATTTTCCCAGCCCATCAAGGTCACAAAGATGGGTCATCAACTGATGGGGAGCTGAAACTATCACCAGAAAAACCAGGCCTCAGCATTTCTAAGCATCAAGCTTGCAAATAACCCAGGTTTAGCCCTTCCCTTTGTTGGCCCAACCCCTTTTGCAACTTCAAGAGCATTAATTATCCATTTCAAGGAAGCACACCCCATTTCTGAGTTGTTTGTGATTCTCATGTACTGTGAGAATCTCCACTTTCTAGGAACACTAGTGTTACCAGTGTCAGATGATCCAGTTAGTGAGTGGTTGTGAATGGCTGGTCAGGAAAGATCTCCTTGGAGCTTTGTCTGCTATGGGGTGCCTCTAGGGGTCTTGAGCTTGCTTTGTAGGCTGCCTGTTCCCATCTATTAGGCTGAGCCATGAGCCAAAGAAGGAGAAGGCTGAGCAAAAATACTTGGTCCTTCGCCTCGCTCCCAATTTTCACATGTTTTAAGCACAAACTAATAAAACTTGCAAAAAATATTGGCAAAATAGTCATGCAAACATATCTGCCAGGGGCTCCTTCAGGCGTCTCGCTAAATTTTAAGGATCTTCATAATACTCTCCTATATCTTTTTTAAAACATTTTGTTTTGCTGGGATTTCATTGAATACTTGGCATTGATTTTAGTAAATTTTCTCTCGAGGGAGGGACACATATTTTTCCTCCTTATTTTCAATATTTATTCCTCCATTTGGAGTTCAGTCTTTTGGGGGCAGTTCCTTGGTCTGCGTTTGGGAAAATTATTCTTGGGGCTGATGCCAAAGCTCTGGGTGACTTTGAAGTTCAGACAGCACCAAACTAAACATGGTCACAGCCCTTTTGCTTCAATGTGTGTATGTGTCAGTTAACTCCAGGGTCCCAGGAATCGTTGTATATTAGATCGATCCCAACGAATAAATTAACTCAACAATACCACACCAATAAAATCAACACGATTCTGGTATACTCTGAGATAAACATGTATAAATACGCTTTTAAATTTCCAAAATTGTATGGGCTAAAGAGGTTAAATAAGTAATAATTTTTCAAATCTCTTAATGCCATTTCAGGAGATTTTAGGGGTCAAACTGAGAGATAGCAATTTTGGGAGGATAACTTTTATAGGATTTTTTACAGGACATTGCCAAAAGGGAGGTGGAATTGGTGGGGATGGTGTTTGAGAATGACTTACCTTGCTGAAGCTCAGATCCTCTTCCAGGCGTCTAAGAAATGATTTTGAAAACTGGTTGAGAAAATTTATCTATGGCATTGCTCTGGGAAAAAAGGTTGAATGCACCAGCCCTTACTCACCTGCTTAACCAGGCCCTCTATCCGCTAATTCTTTATAATTGCCTCTACTCGCCTGGACGTTATAGTCTAGGTTGGGACTGCTACTTTCCACTCATATTTCCAAATCTTTAGCACAGATGGCTCAACCCTGAGAGGATAAAATAACCCCCAGACTCAGTGGAAGGCAATGACAGAATCAGTATGGTCACTTCCAAGATTTCAGAGCAAGTCTGTACGTGTAAAATTTCCTCTATGTTTCTGAGCCATGGCAGCCAGTGATTTTGTATTTAGTAATATACAAAACAAAAAAAAAAAAAAATTTTTTTTTCTTTTTTAATATACCTGTTGTACTAGTTATCTAGTGCTGCATAACAAATGGAACCCTGGTGACATAGTGGTTAAGGGCTCAGTTGCTAACCAAAAGGTTGGCGGTTCAAATCCACCAGCCACTCTTTGGAAACCTTATGGGGCAGTTCTACTCTGTCCTGTAGGGTCGCTAGGATTTGGAATCGACTGGATATTGTTCCAAAATTTAGCGGCTTGAAACAATCCCATAACCCATTGCCATCGAGTCTATTCCAACTTATAGAGACCCTAAAGGACAGAGTAGAACTGCCCCTTAGGATTTCCAGGGCTCTTTTTTTTTTTTTTTTTTTAATCTTTATAGAAGCAGACTGCCACATCTTTCTCCCTCGGAGTGGCTAGTGGGTTTGAACCTCTGACTTTCAGTTAGCAGTTGAGCATTTAGCCACTGTGGTACTAGGGCTCCTTCTTAAAACAATAGTGTTCATTTATAATCTCACACAGTTTCTATGGATCAGGAACATAGGAGCAGCTTAGCTGGGTGGTTCTGGCTCAGGGTCTCTCACAAGGTCGCAGTCACCTGAAGGCTTGACTGGGGCTGTAGGATCCACTTCCAAGAAAGCTCACTCACAAATTAATGCTGGCTGTTGACAGAAAGCCTTTGTTCCTCACCATGTGGACTTCTCCATAGGGCTGCTTGGGTGTCCTTACAATATGGCAGCTGGGGTTCTCCCAGAGTGAGTGATCCAAGAGCAAAGATGCACTGTCTTTTATAACCTAGTAATCGAAGACACAGACCATCAATCCTGCAGCATCCTCTTGGTTATACAGATCAACCTGATTCATTTTGAGAAGGGACTGCCCAAGGGTGTGAACACCAGCTGGGGAAGAATCATTGGGACCATCTTGGGAGCTGTCTACCACACTTTTGTATACCTGGTTTCATTATCTTGGACCAGATGGAATCTTGGGGAGCTAGCAAGTCATCTGTTTTCTGTGGCCTCTTTGTGGGTTTTAGACGGATTCCAAAGATGGCACTGGGTTTTATCCTTAGTGATGTCTCCCTGGCTGGCTGTCTACTTGATTTCTAAGCCTTTAAGAAGTTCTCCAGTGACTGGACTCCAACCTTAAAACTCCCCAGAAACAAATTGGAAGGCTTGGAATGTTCATCAATAATCTGGCCCAATTCCACCCTTTTATAATAAGAAAGTATCATTATTTACAAGACCAATCCAAGACAGTTTTTAGGTAAGTTACCTATGGCAACCCATAACCTGTAGATCAAAGTGAGGAGCTCTGGAAATTTCCTTTGGTGACCTAGGTTACTAAGATCCAAGGATTGAGAGTTTAAGGGTTACTTTAACATTATTTCCTTCCCTATTTTAAGGCTTTGCTGTCTGCAATATTTCACATTCCTCTGTAAGCCTAGGCCCTTGTAATTGTATAAATGAATTAACAGAGTATCTATTTTGAATAAAGAGATGGGAAGATTGATGATGGCCTATGATGTTGTGGGTGTAGAGACAGTAAAGGGCTTGAGGGAGGTTGGGGGCACATTATTTCCCAGTACAACCCAGTATATGTTACCTCCTCTAAATTAGTGGCTATGTGGGTCATGCCAGGGATTAGAGGGATAAGGGGACCAAACCTCTCATACTCAAGTCCATGCTTCCACAGAGCTCTCATTCTTAAATTTCCTAGCCAACTGTCTTCTCTAAATAGGGGCCATGGAATTCCCTGCTCCTTACTCCAGAGGCTGTCTCCGCTGTGTGCATAATTTCCAGCAAGGTCAACTCAGTGGAAACAGAATTTGCTTATTCAGGCTTGAGCCAAGAGTAAGTGGACAACTAGAAGGTAAACAACTATATCTTTTGAGGGAATGGGACTCAAAAATAATTAGAATGAAGATAAAAGACTTTCAAGACCTTTTTTTGAGTGACATTCGATTTATTTTTGAATTGGCCTTTTCCCCCTCAATCTACATTTTATAATTATGAATGTTAACACTGCACCAAATGTCTACACTGGCTCACCTCATAGAAAAACCTCAGCTCTTCTTATTGTGGGCTCAAATCTACTGACTAATGATGCTATGTGTGTCCCATTTGGGCCAATCCCAGAGAGTTTTAAGACATTGGTGTTTCAGAGGAATCACGATAAAATTGCTAGTGTGAATAATTTAAACCAGGAATTCATTAACATTGTTTCCCCTTTAATCTCTAAGTGATGCAGATATTTTTCACTGTGTTTTGTTGGCATTTTCCCATCCATTTGGACACCAGCCAGAGGTAACCCCTCTCATAAAGAACTTTGAAAATCTGATTTGAAAGAATGTAGACTTGCATCATTTTTAGCTGTTTGGCAAAGTGACTTGAAAAGTGTGAGCCCTTGAAGATTTCAAACTGTTGGCAATGATAGGGTCTTCTATTTCCAGGAACATTGTCAGGCTTTAGGTCTTACTGTTCTGCTTAAATTGTAGTAGATACTAGCGATATTTCTAAAAGTGTTTGCTAAAGTGGGGTCTGAGAATTTTTGATTGTGTGAGTAGGTACGTGTTGATCTTCACTCCTAGTGGAAATCTTAGAGACAGTTGATACTTCTGTCAGGACATCTAGGACCGGAGTGGAAGAATTAGGCAAGAGTTGGTTGATATTACAGAAAAAAAGTTGTAGGACAGAAAAGTAGCCGCGAACAGTGAGAGGTTAAGAAATATGGTCCTAGGCTATAGGGAAGGAGACATTCTTACTTAAAACAATAGGGGTCACAGACAGCTGCTTGGGCCATTGGCTTAGTATGGAAGGTGGACCTGAAGGATCTGGCCCTATGTGGTGACATCCCCTCCCCCAACCACACCACTGCTGATTTGAAGAGAATGGCAAAGTTCCAAGGAGTTCTTTGTAGCAAAGAGTATCAAAGGCTGTGATGTACTTTCAGAAAATAAAATCAAGTTGCCATCAAGTCCTATTTATGGCAACCCCATGTGTATCACAGTAGAGCTGTGTTCCATAGCATTTTCAATGGCTCATTTTTGGGGAAATAGATCATCAGGCCTTCCTTCTGAGTCATCTATGGGTAGGCTTGAAGCACATTAACCATTCACACTACCCAGGGACTCCACTTAGCAAATACCTTATAGCTTTTCCCCAAACCAGCCAGCACAAAAGGAAGCACTTAGAAGCCTAGATCAACTGCTTAGGCTGGGTCACTTTCATGGCAGGCTTGAGGAATGAAAAAAGCAAAAGCTAAAAGGAAAAGTTCCAGGGATGTGTTAGAGAACTAGGAGAGGGAGAGAATCAGTGTCACCCAAGGTATTCTACCGGAGTACTACTAGTAAAGCACTTCTAGTACAAAGTACTACAACATGGCAATACTCTCTTCATCCTAGATTAAAAACAAACTTCTGGATAAGACAGTATTACCTTTTGTATTGCTATGTAACTATTTCAGGAATAATTTTAAAATCTTTCCATAGGAATTGAAGCACTTCATGAAAGTAAACATGCCACAAGAAGAGATGAAGTTAAGAATGCCTGATCCCTAAACAACTTTGCACCATAGATCCTATTTCCATTGCCTTCCTCGCCACAGACGATGAGACTTCCGTGTTACCCACATGAATTGGTGCTGCTGGCATAGCAAATGACTCAGTGGAAAACCTTAGAAATTTTATAGATTCTATGATTTCAAGGGTAGATGAAGTGAAGAGATTAGAGAGGAGATTACCAGGGCTGGTCTGCTGTGTTTGGTACTCCACTGCCCCAAAATCTCCTCCTCTGGTTTGCTAAAATCACAACAATGAGAGAATATTGGGATGAGATGTATCTGCTTTTAGAAATTCAAGTGTATCAAGATAACAGTGGGGGTGGGGTGGGGATATTATAAGCTGTTAGTCATTCATATGTTAGCATGAATTAGTTTGAGCAGGTTGCTTTTCTTCTGTTGTAGCTAATATTGGTTTCTGAGGCAATGGACTTTTGATATGAAAGCAACTGAGGAGTAATTGGTGGCATTTGGGTGACTGTGGAGCATGGAGCATTTTGAGGGGATGAGACAGCCCTGGGTAGAATCCTGAAATAGGAGCCACAGAATCTTTGAGAACCCTGGAGACTAAAGATTAGGGGAGAATGTCAAAGAAGAGGACAGTCCCAAGAAACTTCGCCGGGCTATAATGTAGTTGGCCTACAGAAATAATAGTACAGGTCAGAGGATGGGTTTTCTAAGGTGTGTACCTTTTTGTACCTTAGAATAGTAGTAGATGTTAGGACCAAAAAGTCTACTTCAGGTAGAATAGATTTCGAAGTTTCCTTATTATAGGACTTATCCAAGCTTTTAAAATGCTAATGAGCATTGCGACTATCAAAAGAAAGGCCTTTAATATGCAATGTTTAATAAATTTATTTCTACAAAACATTTGAAGAGTGCCTCATGAGACTAGTGTTCAACGGAACACATTTTGGGGGAATAAATTTGTTGTTTATTTAAAACAACTACATCACAAATTTTGGGCAGTGCTCTGTACCAACTGAATGAAGTGACATTGGGCAGTGAAAGGATGTAGAAATGGTGGCAAAGGCAAATTTTAGTCATTAAAAAATCATCTCAATGCCATTCTTACTTTAAAAAATAGGAAATTAATTTTCTCATGTACTGTCTGTATTCTGCATCAGCCCCTCTCTTGGGACCCAGAACTCCAAGTGCTCCATGCTCCACCCAAATGCTCAGACCTTCCCAGCATGTCTCAGTTAAGTTCTGCCAATTTTACCTCCTAAGTATCTCTGAAATCTGTCCCTTCTTTCCAATTCTACTACAGTTCCCTAATTTGTCATCTTGTCTACCATCCTAGTTTCTTAAGAGGTCTTTCCATGACTATTCCAGCTCCATTCTAACCCATGTTTCACACTGCAGTCACAGTTTGAAACATAAATATAATCATGTTACTGCCATCCAGCTCTCTCACCCCACAGCCCCCAATTTAATGTATTCTCATTTTTCTAATAACATGGACAAAGCTCTTTATTAAGTCTTGTAAGGCCCTGTGTGGCTTGTCCCCTTCTCCCTCACCCCATCAGCCTTATCCTGCTGTCTCATGGTCTCTGCATTCCAGCTACACTGGCTACCTTCAATCACTGAGGCTCTCTACTACCATCTGCCACAGGGCCTTGACACAAGCTGCCATTCTTCATCTCTTAGCTCAGTTCTCCTTTCCTCAGGGAATGCTTCTCTGCTCTTCCTGGCTGCCTGAAATCCTCCTCTAATAAATTCTCATGGCACTGTGAATCTCTCCCTTTTACTTACTACAGTTGCATTTTGTATTTACTTATGTGATTGTGTGATTAATGTCTGTCTTCCACGTTAGATTCATCACATGCTTCATGAGGGCACAGTCTTTGCCCATCATTGCATACCAAGTGCTTAGCCTGGTGCTTGCAGAGAGGAGACTCGTAATAAATATGAGGATGTCATTTTATTCACTCCACAGTGTGATTGCTAACTCTTTGTCCTCATAGAGCAGCTGCTCTTAGCCTGAGGTCCATGCAATTCAATATATGTACTTCCAGAAGGAAGACAAAGTTTTGTTCAGGTGCATTTGTCTGAGGGAAAATGTCTGTATCTTTCAACATATCCTCAAAGGGGTCTATGAGCTGCCCTTCTCCCCTTAAAAATGTTAATAACCATGGTCCTAGAGTTATTTGGATTTTCAGAGGAATTCCCTCTTAGCCAAAGGAATCTTAAATAACTAATATGAGTCAAGCAAACACAACACAAGGCAAAGCCAAATCCAAGGCCAAAGCCTGACTTATCTGATCAGAAAAGATACAATGAGCTACTTTTACATTCAGATAGTTTATTAATTACATAGCTAGTGAAAGGAAGATTAACCAAAGGTGCCAGTTCCTGGTGGCCCTTGTCCCACACACCTAAAAGATCAACCCCAAAACAAAAGGGGCTAATGATTCCAACAGGAGCTGTACAATGTCCCATTGCTGAGAAGCCAGTCCTAGACTGCAGCTAAGTGCTTTTATAGTCTGTATGGATATCCTAGGATGGTGAGATAGGAAGCCTTGTACCTCTTCAGAACCTGAAAAGTCAGGAGAAACTATCTCCCAACAGCCTCTCATCAGAGAGAGGGAGAGGAGTGGGAGGGGTTTCAGAGCAGTTCCTCACAGGCCTTTGTCCTGTTCTGGTACGATCACAAGGCTGTTCAAGACTTGCCTGCGTGGACTATGTGGATATGTGCCACCAGGGCTCCAGAGTGGAGCCATTTCCTTACATTATGTTAACATTGACCTGTTGCCATGGAGTCGATTCTGACTCACAGTGACCTTATAGGACAGGATAGAACTGCCCGGTATGGCTTCCAAGGCTGTAATCTTTACAGATTGCCGTATCTTTCCCCTGCAGAGCAGCTGGTAGATTTGAATTGCCAGGCTTTTGGTTAGCAGCTGAGGGCTTTAACCACTGTGTCGCCAGATCTCCTTATGATAACGTTAGAGAGTGAATATTTCTAGTCAGTGTGAGAGAGAATAATTTCTGCCAGTGACTCATCGCCTGGTCTCAACTACCCAAAACTGACTGCTTTTCATACCTCTACTCTAAACACTTAGAGTCTCTAGAAGGCCAAACGTTTCCTTATTTATTTTTTCCCCATATAGTTCTCCCAACAACAGCAGTGGGCTAGAGCTGTCTAGTTTTCAGAATAAAAATGGTCTGGACCCAGGCCTGGTATTGTTTTGGAGGAGGGACAAGGGAAATACATTCTGCATACTCAACAATTGCCTCAAACGTTGAGAATGGTGTGTACTTAAGAGACAGTGGTGGGTATGGCAGGAGCAGGGCTTTGCTGCTGAGAATGTGCAGTGGTGATGAGTGATTCATGGGTCCATGGGTGATAATTCTGCCCTGTCTCTATGTCTCTGGTGAACTCACAGTAACAAGGCTTCTAGTTAAAGGGTGGAGACTCTTGCTCAACACCGTGGAAGAAAGAAGGGAAAATCCCTAGAGGCTGAAGAAGATGCAAATTGAGTTCTCCTACAGGGAATTGACTTAGCCCCAGGTTATAAGCAGCCCACACTCTGATTTTAATAAGCTTGAGGGTTGGTACTTCTTAGCAATGAACAGAGTTTAAAGGAAATGAAACCAACTCAGAGTTTAAATTCATTTGTTGTATAGCAGAAAACACCCAGATTAGCAATCAGACTAGCGTTAGGTAATGTCTTGGAACCAAATAACAAGTTTAAAAAAAGGGTTTGGTAGTCAGACTAGTTTTCTAGCCTGCTTCTTAGCTGATCGTGTTTTACTCTCTTTATGCAAAGAACAATGTTGTGGGTCTTCACCTGATGAAGAAATAAGGAGATGGCTGTGCAAGGCAATGTCATCACCAAGTAGCATTTAGTTAAAAAAAAAAAAAAACCCAGTGCCATTGTAGTTAGGTCTTCATTTATCAGAGGGCTAGATCATGTTTAAAGCCATTGCGAGTATTATCAACAAACCTGGAAGCATTTTGTGAACATTAACTACGAGAGAATGCATTTTAGGGGAACTCGGCAGCTATCCTCTAGTCAAAATGAATGTTCGTACATCTCCAAGCAGATTCCCTATGTCTATCATATTTAACCATTTACAGCAAAGACAGTAAATGTTATGAATTCCCACATTTTCTTGGGTAATCAATAAATGGCAAAAAGAATTACCTTGTAAATGGACTGCAGGTCCAATTGCCTCTATGAACCACTACTTTTTTGCCATGAGACCAGAAGAAATGGATGGTGCCTGGCTACCATTACTAAATGTTTTGATCAAGGACCTGCTAGATGAATCCTGAACAAAAGGAGAAAAATCATGGAAGAGATCTTCAAATTCATCAGGAAGCCTGACTTACTGGATCCACTGAGACTGGGGGAACCCCTGAATCTACTGCCTGGAAATCATCTTTAAACCTTGAACCAAAACTATGCCATGAAGCCATTGTTAAACTAAACAAGCTTAATTTATAAAGAATGATTGCCTTGAGTATTAGGCTCTTATAAAGAATTATCTATATGAGTTCAAATACATAACAGCTAATCTTAAACACAGATGAGAACTTTAGGGGCAGAAAGTCTAAACTAATGGTGATGAAACAATATGGGTAGAGATAGTTAGTGGGGCACACAATGTGAAGTATGTAACCAATGTCATTGAACTGTATGTGTAGAAATTGTGGATGGGTGTAAGATTGTGTATTTTGAAACCAAAAGAGAAAAAAAAGAAAAAGAATTGCCTTTCATGAACCCCTGGCCCACACAAGGAGCCCTGGTCTTCACTGTTGATCTTGATCCCTCCAATATCCATGGAGCCCCACTGAGTGACACCTCCAACAATGCTTTGGGGTGACTGCTGGGCAAGTAATGGATATGAAACCGAGGCCTTTGGTAAAACTTAGAAATAATGGCATGAACTGGAAATTCAAGCCCTGGTTTCTAAAATGCTTCCTCAGACAAGAATTTCTGAACGACCTTGTCTTTTGCTTTTTTACCTAGGAAATAGAAATTTTAATTCTACTCTTTTGAAGTTGCCATAAGGGCTGACGAACTAAAATAATGTCAATCAGTTTTGCAAATATGAAACTCTGATGTAAATAAAGAATAATACGCCTGACCCTGGATAGCCTATGAACAGGATTAATATGAAGGCAGAAAGCTGTTACATTTAAATGGATAAAAAATGAGGAGCATTTTCTTCCTGTTTGGATTTTTATTTAAACCTAGACCTTTAGGAGAGAAAACACCAAACTGAGCGCAGACAAGGACAATTATTTGGAAAGAAAAATATGATTTTGAAGATCACGCGCAGTACCAGCATGCTGAAGGCACAGTCAGGTTTCAGAGAGTATTGTCTGGTCTCCAGGGAGCAAGGCAGAGATTTCCTTTGTTACTGATGAGGCAAAAATAAAACACAGGCGACTGTCTCCCTCAGATCTCAGGGATGTTGTCAGGGATTTTGCCAATGCTAGGAGTCTGATGGACAAAATTCCCCTGTTCCAATTTTAAAATGTTCCCTTCCCCCAGGTGAAAAGCTGTAATAGTATTAATCCTTTAACATAGCTTTGCATCTGAGCTTGGAAAAGGACATAGTCAAATTTCCCTCTTTTCAGCTTAAGCGTTCCAATTTCAGTGCCTAATGGACTGATGGCCTCCCCTACTGTTATGTGTACACAGACTGAAACTCAATGATGGAAAACCCAAATCAAATCTGCCAGTCAGTGCCCTCGCCCACGGAGAGATGGGGGGAAGCACACGTTATACATCAGCACTAGGACCAGGCTGCGAGGGCTGGGGTCTGATTCAGTCCTGATTTGGCTCAAGAGTTTTGCGTCCTTACCCTGCTTCAGGTCCCAGCATGTTCAGTGACTCATGAACCGGGCACAGATTAGCACATGGAGACTGGAATTAACAGAGGAAAATGAATTGAATAAAATAGACAGCAAAGTGGGTGGGGTAAACTCCAGTGCACTCTGCCAAGTCATAAACAACATGGTCTGAGGGTCCGCCTGCACCAAGCTGGGGGTGTGCATCTCCAAATGGGAATGGTAAGAAGGACGGAGGTGGTGGGGAGATGCCAGACCCACTGCTCACTGGGCCCATATTTCACCTAACTGGAAATGCTGGGTCACAGCCAGGGCACCAAAACTCTTGGTTGTGGTTGCCATCATGATCATAGACTGGGCTGACATCATAGGCATGCAGGGTGGAGCATTTATCCTTGATTTACATCAGACTTTTGTATTTGCAAAAGTGATTGACATTATTTTAGTTCATCAGGCTTCATGGCAACTTTGAAAGTCAGAGTAAAATTCTGTTTCCATTTAATAAATAAAAAAAAACAAAAGTCAAGGTCATTTAGCAAATTCTTGTCTGAGAAAGCATTTTGGAACCCAGGCCTCGGATTTCCAATTCATGTCATTATTTCTAAGTTTTACCAAAGGCTTTGGTTTCATAGCTGTTAGTTGCCCATCTGCCACCCCAAAGCATTGTGCGGGTGTCACTCAGTGGGATTCCTTGGATGCCGGAGGGGCCGTGATCAACAGTAAGCACAGGGTCCCTTAGTGTGGGCATTTGGTTCCTGAAGATTGGCATGCTGGAATGGTTCAGCTCAACTAGTTCTGTGGTGAACCAGCCCTACCACTGGCATTCTCCTGTGAGGGGAGCAAATACCAACCACTGGCAATATTGGGAAGGAACCCTGGTGGGGAACGGTTAAGTGCTTGGTTGCTAACTGAAAGATTGGTGGTTGGAACCCACCCAGCAGTTCCTTGGGAGGAAGACCTGGCAATCTGATCCTGTAAAGCTCACAGCCTAGGAAACCCTATGGGACAGTTCTACTCTGTCACGTGGGGTCACTATGAATTGAAAATCCACTCGATGTTACCTCACAACAATAGTGAGAATATAAGAGTTCCAACCATTTTCCCTTAGTGGTAGAGAGTGGTCTTTTTAGCCCCAACTTTAGAGCTAACTTTTTAAAAAAATTGAGGTGTAAGTTATGCACACAATAAACCTTGGTGAATATTAACACATGCGTGTACCTGTGTAACCAACCACCATTTTCTTCCACCCCAGTGGACTCTCTCCTGGCCCTTCGCAGAGGTAACCACTTCTCAATATCCATCATCAGAGATTAATTTAGCCTATTTTTGAACTTAATATAAATGAAATTTTTAACAATATGGACTCATCTGTGTCTGCCCTTTTTCACACTACTTTATGTATTGGAGCTATACCATGTTTTTGTATTTATCAGTTGGTAGTAATTTGAAGGACAGATTTTTCCTTCCTCTGGTACTGATACCACTTTTACTGAGGGTGATGTTCAGTGGCAAGAGGACCAGCATCATTAATATGTAAATTCTTTAAAAAAAAAAAAGAAGCTGTCCCTAAAAAATATCTGACAGCCTGTACCAGGGACAGCAATCCTGACTCATGCCACAGCAACTAAACAAATGCTTCGTATGTGGCATTAAGTGTTAACTGTTGTGCTTCTCCGTTTCCTACTGCGGCATAAGCCTTTTCTCCAGCCTGCCAAAGGTGGCCTTTTTCAGAACTGCTATTGGCTAATTCGCAGGGTGGTTAAGGCTGTGATTGAAATTTAGGAGACAGCGTTCAATGTCACCTTTGATGCTCTAAAATTACCCACAAGGTAAACTGGAGGTCCTCTGTAACAGGCAGCCTCGCACAGGCTCGGTTTTGGATTGTGTCCTCACAGGGTCTTGCTGCCAGTGACTGATGTTATTAAACATTAAGGCCCCTCCAGAAGGATATTTTGCTCTGAATAGCAGTGTTCTCGGGGAGAGTGGAATCTGGTGACCTCACAGAATTGAATCTCTTTTATTTTATAGAGAATCTGAAGCTCCTCACCATTAAGGGTACCAAGAATAGCCATACAGCTTATTCCTTTTCTGGTTTAGACATTCTAGGGGACCAAGGGCTGAGCTTCCTGCGCATAACCAGGACAATAGCTTATGGAAATGTGATGAGACCAAGGATGTGCAGATTGTCACAGACACTGCACAACTGGAAATGCTGTGTCCCTGAGCAAGTTGTGGGGTCTCCGGGTGGTGCAAGTGGTTCTGTACACATGGCGTTGCCATAGAATCTACTCATGACAACTGTTGTTATTATTATTTTGGTAATCAAGTTGTACAAAGGATCCCCTTACATTTGGTAACTGCTTTGCGTAGTCCTTCTCCTACAGACCAATTACCTCAAATAGCTAGTTAGCCCTCTGAGAGGCAACAGCACCTGTCAGCTCCTGTCTCAGTGAACACTCAACTGTGGCTTTGATGTCCCTGTAGAGAGAAAGGAAGCAGGGGCCAGGGCGGCCCTTCTTTTGGGGGCACACAGCCACATGACCTTAGACGTGCTCTGAGTGAGTAACCATCTGCTGTGGCAGTGCCTGGTTACTAAAATGTGACAATTATCTGCAAGTTTTGATAAACTAAGGAAAAAAAAAACAAAACCCATTGCCATTGAGTCGATTCCAACTTATAGTGGCCCTACAGGACAAAGTCAAACCTAGACAGAGTGACCCTGTTATTTTTGGTTCATCTCATGTAAAAAATTGTGTTTTTCCTTTTCCTGCCTGTGGTATGTCATATCCTTAATCATCATCACAGCATAGTATCAGTTTTGCTTCAGGAGTCCCTGTGTATAAGAGGCAGATTTGACTACATAAGACACTCAGCGATTTTCTAATTCAGTATCCTTAATTTGATGTTTTGATTTATTTGATGAATTTTAATTTCATAGGAGTAACTAATTTTAATACACAACCCCCCCTTGTACATTTAATAAAGCTAGAGCAACATGATATTAAAATTTAAGAGTTTAACTTCTATCCAGAGGCCTTGTAAAAACTCCCAGGGATGTAATTTACTTTTCTCTCTCAGAACTATTTTATTTTCCTTGTCAGTTTTTCCACTGAGATCAGGACTGAGAACCATTCAGTTCTTTCTACCAGGCTTTGCCTGCACTACCTCCAACATTTGCTGTGTCAGAGTCTCATCTTTCCTTGACGTCCCCTTGGTTGTCAGGGTTCCTGGCCTACCTCTGGGCAGGGGTCCTATAAGTCACAGAGCAAGTTGCAAACCAGTTTGCTGGAAAGACATTGAAGGCATTCTTTGTGCATGTGAAGGTAGAGTCCTTGGGCTTGTCTTACCTGATTAGATGAGCTTACAATATGATCATGGTTATAGATTTAATTTACCTAATCATAATCTGGTTGCACTGGACAAATTTGCTGCCCAATGCAAAGTTTTAAAAAGTGAAGATTTTATTTTTGATGACTAAGGTGCACCTGACCCAAGCCAGGTTCTTTTCAATCACTTCGTGTGCACGAGAAAGCTGCACAATGAAAAAGGAAGACAGAAGAATTGAGGCAGTCGAATTGTGGTGTTGGTAAAGAGTATTGATTGAGTATACCATGGACTTCCAGAAGAACTAACAAATCTGTCTTAGAAGATGTACAACCAGAATGCTTCTTAGAAGTGAGGATGGCTCGCTTACTTTGGACATGTCATCAGGAAAGACCAATCGCTAGAAAAGGATATCAGGCTTGGTAAAGTGGAGGGTCAGAGAAAATGAGGGAAACCCTCAATGAAGTAGATTGATACAATAGCCATAACAATGGACTCAAACATACCAATGATCATGAAGATGGCACAGGGCCAGGCAATGTTTCATTCTTTTATACATAAGGTCACCATGAGTTGAAGCTGACTCAAAGCCCATCAACTAACAACAAACACTACCATTGTTCTATTTGCTTAGTTTTTATAGTATCATTATTATTAAGTTTTCCCTCATTTATGAACTTATGATCTATATTAAGATCTTTCATAGGATTTTTTCCTGAATTCTGAGGGTTCATTTGGAATAAGGTAAGATTTAAAGAGGGTTTCATACCAGTTTGAATAAGTACAACCTATTAATTTGAGAGTAATAGAAGAAGAAGAAAGAAAAGGGTTTTCCTCACAAAATAGAAACACTGACCACAAGGAAATCAGTTCATTTCATTCATTGATTCCTAGGGAAATAATTTGTGTTTTGTTGATCTTAGACTGAATGGTCTGTGTTCATACAGTCATTGGCTTCTAAAAGGGAAAAGTGCTGGGAATCCTGACTGAGTCTTTCCATGCAGTCTCCAAGGGTGTGGTGAAGATGTCAACTTATAATAGGAAGCTTGTACCCATTAGTCTATTCCTTGTAGTTTCAACTGTCAGGAGCATATGACTGTCTTACTGAAGACATTATTATTTTTTTTTTAATTGTGCTTTAGGTAAAAGTATACAGCTCAAGTTTAAAATTTATACACAAATAGTTTTGTGACATTGGTTGCAATCCCTGCATTGTTTCATCACTCTCCCCCTTTCCCTTTCTACCCTAGGTGCACCATGTCCATTCGTCTAGTTTTCCTGCCCTATCCTGCCTTCTCATCTTTGTTTTTGGGCAGGTGTTGCCCATTTGGTCTCATATACTTGATTGAATTAAGAAGAACATTCCTCATGTGTGTTATTGTTTCTTTTATAGGCTTGACTAATCTTTGGCTGAAGGTGAACTTTTGGAGTGGTTTCAGCTCTGAGTTAGCAAAGTGTCTGGAGGCATATTCTTGGGGGTTCCTGCAGTCTTTGTCAGACCAGTTAAGTCTGGTGTGTTTTTTTATGAATTTGAATTTTGTTCTGGATTTTTCTTCTGCTGTGTCCAGGACCTCTATTGTGATCTCTGTCAGAGCAGTAGGTGGTGGTCACCAGGCTACATCTACTTCTTCTGGGCTCAGGCTAGTGGAGGCTGTGGTTCATGTGGTCCATTAGTCCTTTGGACTAATGTTTTCCTTGTGTCTTTGGTTTTCTTCATTCTCTTTTGCTATGGATGGGATGGGACCAATAGATGTATCTTAGATGGCTGCTCTCCAGTTTTTAAGACCTCAGACACTACTCACCAAAGTGAGATGTAGAACATTTTTCTAATGAAGTGTTATGCCAATTGTCCTAGATATCCCCCTAGACCACAGTCCCCAGCCCCAGCCCCAGTAATTGGGTCCCTCAGGTGTTTGGACGTGCTAGGAAGCTTCTATGACTTTGCCTTGGTCAAGCTGTGCTGACTTCCCCTATATTGCATGTTGTCTTTCCTTTCACCAAATTAACTCTTATCTACTATCTAGCTAGTGATTTCCCCTCCCTATCCCACCCCTCCCTCATAAATTTTTTTTCTTCTGTGTGTAAATCTTTTTTTGGGTTTTTATGATAGTGATATCGTACTATATTTTTTCTTTTGTAATTGACCTATTTCACTCAGCATGAAGCCCTCCAGATTCATCCATGTTGTAAGACGTTTCATCGTTGTTCTTCTTCATTGTGTTGTGTTCCATTGTGTGTATGTATCATAATTTGTTTATCCATTCATCTGTTGCTGGACTCTTAGGTTGTTTTCATCTTTTTGTTATTGTGAATGATACTGCAATGAACATGGGAGTGCATATGTCTATTTGTGTCATGGCTCTTATTTCTCTAGTATATATTCCTAGGAGTGGGATTGCTGGATCATATGATATTTCTATTTCTAGCTTTTTAAGGAGGGACCATATCATTTTTCATAGTGGTTCTACCATTTTACATTCCCACCAGCAGTGCATAAGAGTTCCAATCTCTCCACAACATCTCTAACATTTATTATTTTCTGTTTTTTGTTGTTGTTGTTGTTGTTGTTGTTGTTGCTATCGTTAGGTGCCATCAAGTCAGTTCCAACTCGTAAGGACCCTATGAACAACAGAACGAAACACTGCCTGGTCTTGTGCCATCTGCACAATTGTTGTTGTGCTTGAGCCCATTGTTGAAGCCACTGTGTCAATCCATCTCATTGAGAGTCTTCCTCTTTTTTGTTGATCCTCTACTTTAGCAAGCATGATGGAGAAGACTCCAGGAACTGGCCTGTCTTGATAACACATCCAAAGTATGTGACAAAGTCTCTCCATCCTTGCTTCTAAGGAACATTCTGGCTGCACTTCTTCCAAGAAAGATTTATTTGTTCTTCTGGCAGTCCATGGTATATTCACTATTCTTTACCAACACTGTAATTCAAAGGCATCAATTCTTCTTTGGTCTTCCTTATTCATTGTCCTTTTTTGATTAGTGTCAGTAATGTCAGGGTGAAATGGTATCTCATTGTAGTTTTGATTTGCATTTCTCTACTGACTAATGGTGGCAGAGTGGTTAAGAGCTACAGCTGCTAACCAAATGTTGGCAGTTCAAATCCACCAGGAACTTCTTGGAAACTCTATGGGGCAGTTCTACTCTGTTCTATATAGGGTTGCTTTGAGCTGGAATCAACTCGACTGCATTTCCTCATGTGTCTGTTAGCTGCCTGAGTGTCTTCTTTGGCGAAGTATCTGTTCATATCCTTTGCCCATTTTTTAATTGGATTAGTTGTCTTTTTACTGTTGAGGTGTTGAAGTATTCTATAGTTTTTAGAGATTAGACCCTTGTTTGATGTGTCATAGCCAAAATTTTTTTCCTGGTCTGTAGGTTCTTTTTTAACTCTTTTGGTGAAGTCTTTTGATGAGCATAAGTGTTTGTTAGAAGCTCCCAGTTATCTAGTTTTTCTTCTGGTGTTTATGTATTGTTAGTTATGGTTTATATTCTATTTATGCCATATATTAGGGCCCCTATTTTTTTTAGTGTTATCCTTATTTTTTCTTCCAGATCTTTATCATTTTAGGTATTACATTTAGGCCTTTGATCCGTTTTGAGTTAGTTTTTGTGTATGGTGCGAGGTATGGGTCTTGTTTCATTTTTTTACATATGGATATCCAGTTTTGCCAGATCCATTTGTTAAAAGACTGTCTTTTCCCCCATTTAATGGACTTTGGTCCTTTGTCAAAGATCAGCTGACTGTAGGTTGAAGGTATTTTGGTATTTCTTTCAGAAGACTCAATTTCTAATCTGTTCTTGTAGCAGGGACCTTTAGATGAATGTAAAGGCAAAGCAGAATAAAACAACCTGTGGATAATAGGACTCAAAAACTCTGGTTAGTTTACTATAAAACAAACCAAACTCATTGTCATTGAGTTGATTCCAACTCATTGCAACTCTATAGGATGCAGTAGAACTGCCCCATAGGCTTTCCAAGGAACCCTTGGTGGATTCAAACTGCCAACCTTTTGTTTAGCAGCCATAGCTCTTAACCACTGTGTCAAATACAATATCAGAATGTAGAAAAGTAAACTCTTCTATTGAAGTGTGATAAGCAATTGATTTATAAAGATTTAGTTGACGCATATCCTGAGGGTAAGAACATACTATAAACAGTGAGGGCATTGTCAAATCTTAGTGTATTTTATCCCACAATGCGTATTCTGATTGTCGTTGATTGACAAGAGTATTTATGGAGAAAAACAAGACATCTCTTTTAAAAATAAATCTATTTTTTGACAGTTATTATACTCATTTTTGTGCCTGAACATAAGTATGATTCTATCTGACATAAAATTTCATAATTAGTGAAACATATTAATCACATTTTACGTGTAGTTAATTAATCCAGAGAGATTGAGCTTCTCTTTTTGATTTGCTGGTTTTTCATATTGTGGACATAATAGTGAGGGACATATTAAAACTAGAGAATTCCAAATTATTTCTATTATCCCTTTTTTTATATAAGGCAAGATATCATGTCTTTGGAATACCCAATGGACATCTAGAAAACTCCAAAGATTATTTAGGCATAAAAGATATCTTTACAGTGTTGTTATTCTGATTTCAGGTCCCAAATTTGGGAAAAGCAATGTCAAAAAGAGTTGTCAAAGGAGATAAGATAGGAGCATGATCATTGATGCCTAAAGACAAGAAATGGCTTCAGGCTATAGTTAAAAGAAACACAGCAATAAGTAAAAATAATCATTAGGAATTCTAACCTATAACCAGTTCATATCCAGAGGTTTTCTGAGGAAAGGAGAAGAAAAGAGAGGTGAAGAGGGTATCACAAATACAAAATGAGTCACCATGATAAACAAACCATTCTAAGAGGCTAATTACCTTCTTGTTTCGAGGAAGGGAAGAGATTTTTTTCATGTCTGCACACAAAAGAACTAGCAGCTTCAGTTTTATAAGCTCAGCTACAGGTCAAAAGTAAACACAGAGCACAAGAACTCACTGTTCCAACCACTGCAGATCTCAAAAGGCTCTTCTGCTTTCCAGTAGACACAAGACATTTTCTTGAGTGATATGGATTAACAGAAGGGGAGCTCTTTTCGCTGGTAACTAGTCCTAAACCCAGTTCCCCCAGAGAATCTGAGGGGGAAGAGGTTAGGCAGGGCCTCAGTAGGGTCCAAGAAAATTGGCTCCTTGCAAGTTAGGTACAGGCCCTAATGGTACTTCTTCCTATATCAAATCTTGTTGCTAACTTAAAATAATTCTAAAACACGTTCCTCCTCATTTTATAGAATGTTTGTACTAACATTCCAATAACAGAAGGCATCAGAATCCTTCAAACAAACAGCTAGGCAAAAAAGACTCATAGGCCAGATTCTGTTATTTGCTACCCAACAGAGATCACCAGAAACCTAGATTCCCTATCTTCCAGCCATTAATCAGGAATAAATATTAGCCATGCTCAAACCAGAAATGAAACCAGGCTTGATCCAAAAACACAAATTGAAATAAAGCAGAAATCTACAGTGAGGAAAAAAAAGAAAACGGTGATAGTAAAGCTCTATTGCTGCATGAGCTTCATTTTGGAAACCCCAGAAAGGCATGTCTTGGTTTAAACAGCACATGAAGTCGCTTAGTCAGCTCAGGTAGGTGAGACCCCCTTCTGCAGACAAGTCTCAGTGGAACCTCCAGAACTGTAAAAAGAAGACTCAGGCAAAAAGCATTTCAAAAATAAGATTTTTTTTCTTCACTTGCAAAGTGAAAAGGAGCCAGACTTCAAAAGGATTGATGAGCCAAATAAAAACACAACGGGTATTTAGTGGTAAGAAAACCACATGAGCTTAACAAGTTTCTGTCTGTCTGTTCTTGGGGGAAAGAGAAGAATTTTTTCACACACTCATTATATTCACAAAGTTTATGCCATGCCTTCAGACATCATCACTACCAAAGTCAAGGATAAAGCACCTCCTCTTCCTACCCCCCCTTTTTTTTTAATAGAAAATCAAGGTTTATGGGATATCCTCAAATTTTATTACCTTGGGAGCCATAACTTGGCAGAGTGACTTTGTTTTTTTGGGTGTATTTCAAGGTGTAAAGATTATTTTCTTTTTCCCTGATTACGTTATGTCATGTACTTAACTACAGCGGGAGTAGGGAAGGTCCCCGTTTTGTTTGGAGGTCTCCAGTCACACCTTGCAAGTCCCCCAAAGAATTAGCAAGTCCTGGAAGTAGGGCAGGTGGCAGCTGGCTGCTGTGACTTAAAGCCGGGCCCTGGCTATCCGTTAGAAATATCCAGGAGCTTTTAAAAATAATCATAATTCTCAGACCAGACCTGATGTAACTTATCTGAGGGGAAGCCTGGATACTGGTGTCTTTTTTTAAGCTCCCCCAAATGATTGTGGCATGCAGGCAGGGTTGAGAACCACCGTCTAGGGTCTTTTCCAACATCTACAGCCCTGTGTTTTGCAGTAGCTGCTTTAGTCTCCCTAAGCTTCTGAGTTACAGTGTGTGCTTTTAAGCTGCATCAACATATTTTCCAAATCCTGCTGGAGAAACAGGAAACCAAGCTTGTGCTCTAATTTATAAACTTAAAGTAGGGCACCCTCACAGCAGCAGACAGAGCATAGTTCTAGGTGCTGAGAAAAATTGTTTGACCACACATACTTGAAGTAGGGAGAAATCATTTTTAAAAATCCATCAACCATTGTTTCTTGGTCTTTGAAATGGATCTAGACCTTTCTGTGGATCCTAGTATTTTATAATTCAGCCAACAAGCATATTTTGATGATCTATTCTGTGCCATGCTTATATGATGCCTGATGTCTTCGACCTGGAAAAGGGTATGGGGAGGGAATGGGCCTTTGGAAAGTTCTATAGCAATATCTCTCCTAGTGTGTCTGATCAGATCAATGTCCACTGAAAAAAAGAAATCTGCATTTAGCTAACTCTGGGAAATATTGTACACTGTACCCTCTTTCAGTGATTCATAATGCACATTAAGATTTTAAAAGATCTAAGAAATCCTACATTAACTTAATCAGCTGTTTCTAGACTTGAGTGACCACGAATTCCCCTCCCTTCTCTTTCTTTCCCCTTCAGGTAACAGCTGTTATTATCTTGCAGAATGAGTGATCCATATAATACACCTTGGGTGATGCTATATAATAGAATTTTATCGCTAAAATTTTTTATGTTGGGGTGGAGCGAAGTAAGTCTCCAATTTATATGGGAAAGAAATGTTTCATGCTAAAGCATTTTTCAAGGTTCAAGGCTTGCTTTAGCAGGTATGGCCTGGGCTGAGTCAGGAGCTGCCTCCCTAGCCCTTTGCCCAATGCCTCTATTATGGTACACGTTACACGGCACTGAGGTGGGTGTACACCACCCATATCTGTCACTAGACTGACATGCTGAAGGGTATGATGTGTATCTGGCATGTGATAGGTAACAGACACGCAGCAGAAACATGATTCATTCATTCATTCATTCAACAGTTACTCTTCAATTGGGGTCCAAGAAAATTGGCTCATTGCAAGGTAGCCACATTCTCGTACAGTGCCCGGTGTTACTTCTTCTCTATCACATCTCATTGCCAGCTCAGAATATTTCTAAAACATGTCTCTCCTCATTTCATAGGATGTTTGTACTAACATTTCAGCGGCATAACATTTTTGATGTTTTACTGAAATTACTTTTATCTTCTACATTGTTTCAGTGACAAATGGTTTGCAAGACTGTAAATCTCAAGAAACAGTAGTGTCAAGACGACAGCAATCTTATGCAAAATTCATAAGTATTGTCTAGAAGAAGTTAGCCAGTAAGGACAAGGACTTAAATAAATGCTATTATGATTTTTATCATTACTGCAGGTGATTATTATGAAACCATCATCCTGATCATTTTGACACTTGCAATATAATTGCTGTGAGTTAACCAGTTACTGTACATTTATTGAGTGTTTCCTGAGAGCCGAGCCCTACACTAGAGGATAAAATAATAGACAAAATACCTTGAGGGACTGAGTTACTGGGGCTGAGGGCTGGGGTCCATGATCTCGGGACATTTAGGTCAATTGGCATAACATAGTTCATAAAGAAAATAGCATCTGGGGCCTTAAAAGCTTGTGAGTAGCCACCTAAGATACATCTCTTGGTCCCATCCTGTCTGGAGCAAAGGACAATGAAGAAAACCAAAGACACAAGGGAAATATTAGTCCAAAGGACTGATGGACCACATGAACCACAACCTCCACCAGCCTGAGCCCAGAAGAACTAGATGGTGCCTGGCTACCACCACTGATGACTCTGACAGGGATCACAATAAAGGGTCCTGGACAGAGGAGGAGAAAAACATAGAACAAAATTCATGTTTACAAAAAAGACCAGACTTATTGGTCTGACAGAGACTGGAGAAACCTCGAAAGTATGGCCCTCGGATACATTTATAGCTCAGTAATGAAGTCACTCCTGAGGTTCACCCTTCATGGGCACACCAGCCCAGGGGCAAGGACGAGAAGGCAGGAGGGGACAGGAAAGTTGATAATAGGGACCTCAAGGTTTAGAAGGGGGGCGTGTTGACATGTCATGGGGTTTGCCACCAATATCACAAGATAATATGTGTATTAATTGTTTAACGAGAAATTAATTTGCTCTGTTAACATTCATCTAAAGTGAAAAAAAAAAAAAAACTACAGCAAAACAAAAAAAAACTTACAGCCAGGAAGACCCTATGGGGCATTTCTACTCTGTCACGTGGGGTCACTATGAGTCAAAAATGACCCAGTGGAACACAATAACAACAATACAAGGTTAAATGATACATTTGTGCTTATGGTCTATAGAGAAAAGGGGTCAGGAAAAGGTAGTGTTAATCAGGAAAGATGGAGATAATGAGTTTTAAAGGACTGAGTGGAGGAACTATGACATTTACAGGTAGGAGAAATATACCTCTAAGAAGAATAAGGATCAGGCTCATAAAGAAATAATAGGTCAACTACCTGATTATTTAGAATAGCACCTGTACACCAAATAAAGAAAAATATGTTATTTTTCAAAGATTTACTCCTGCCTTCAATTTTGAAGTAGAACTGTAAGAGGTAGATGAATGGAGTCGTATGACTGTGATGCCTAGTGCTTTATATTTGATGACTGATGAAGAATGAAATATTAAAATAATTTAAGACCACAATTCCCATCCTACTGGCTAAGACAGGGGAACACACTGGGCTCCTAAACAGGGGTATGCACCCCAAATCTGGTTTCTTTCTAAAACTTGTCTAGGAGGAAAATATTCTTCTCCAGGCTCAGGATTTAATGGACCAGAACTAGGAAACAGTTTAAGATAACAACGAGTTCTCAGAAATTGAATGTGAGAACTCGCTAACCCTTTCAGGACATTGATAACATTCTAGATTTAGTCTGTATAAGGTGAAGTTCTTGTAGGAGAGAGCAGAGCTCGCTCTGTCCTGTGGCGGGTTGAGGCATTTATAGGCAATGTGTTCAAGTGGAAATTTGATGGCTCCAGTGAAGGAAAACAGTGGGTAATACCATCAGGTAAAGTTGGCTTGGTAGAGTGTTATGGATCGTGTCCCCCAAAAAGAAATGTTGGAGTCCGAAACCTTAGTACCTGTGCATGTGACTTCGTTTAGAAATAGGAATGTCATCAGTTAAGTTGTTAAACTCTTATCAGTTAATATGAGGTAGTACTGGAGTAGGGTGGGTCCAAATCCAATTTGAGTAGTATCCTAATAAAAAAGAAGAGACACATAGAGGGCAAATGGTCATGTGATGATAGTTATGCTGCAGCTGCAAGCCAAGGAATGTTGGGACTACCAGAAGCCAGGAGAGACAAGAAAAGGTCTTTCACTAGAACCTTCAGAGAAAACATGGTGCTGCCCACACCCTGAATTTGAACTCCTAGCCTCCAGAACTGTGAGACAATACATTTCTGTTCTCATAAGCCACCTAGTTTGTGGTATTTTTGTTAATGGCAGCCCTACCTAGGAAACTAAGAAGACGAGCAAGAACTGGGAGGGGAGAAGAAAAACGAGTGTTCATATTTGAATCTTTATATCTTCACAATTCCATTCCATGCTGAGATCCAAAGGGCAAATACTCGAGGAGGTATTTCAGGCTCTGAAAATATTGGTTTTCCAAATAGTTTTACATATTGTGAGTTGCTAAGACAAAGTCTATGGAATCCCCAGTAAAGAATATTGGATTTGGAAAAAGAAAAGGATATTGGCTGCTGCTTGATCAATGTCATTGTGAGGAGGTTGGAGAGAACAGATTACTGGTATTCTAGAGGGTCTTTTTCTTTGAGGATGATCTCAAAGGTCACAGAGACAGAACAAAGTGATATTTAAAGAATTCATTTATAGATCATTCCAACTCTCATATTAGTGTCTAGACTACCAAATGTTACAGCTAAGATTAATTCAAATCTTGGGACCACCATAATCCCTTTCCCAGCTCTCTATGGATTGCCTGAATGCTGGCAAATTTCCATCCTTTGGAAGGTTATTCTGAGGATTAAAGAGGATAATATTTCAAAAGCACTTGGTATAATTCCTAGGGCTAATCAAGTGGGAGACATTGTGGGTTTTTTTTGTGTGTGTGTGTGACAATTATTAATATTAGATTTGGTTTTTGCAAGCAGTTTGTCTTAGTTTCCTAGTGTTGCCATAACATAAACATCACAAGTAGGTGGTTTTAAAGAACAGAAATTTATTTTCCCACAGTTTACAGGCTAGAATTGAGGGTACCAGTTATAGGGGAAGGCTCTCTCTTTGTCCTCTATGAAGGAAGATACTTGTCTCAGCTTCTATAGCCTTGGTGTTCCTTAGCAATCCTCACATGTGCTCTGTCTTCCCTAGTTTTGTGCTTGCTCATCTCTGTCTATGCCGCTCTTTATGTCACTGAGTTTCTGTTTACGGTGATGGAAAATTCACATTGACTAAGGCTAAGAGTTGTACAGCCGATTAATGTAATTGATGTCAATAAATTACACACCTGTAAAAAGTTGTGTGATAGATATATTTACAACAACAAGAAGGGGAAGGGAACAGCTGCTTATAAGCAACAAAACAGTTCATAGGATTTGGTTTCTGGGTATGGAGGTTTAGGATTGTGGTTTCATGGGACATCCCAGTTAATTGGCCTAATATCATATGTAGTGCTCCTGTTCTGCCTCGTAGTTTGTTGTGTAGTGCCTGGGGTCTTAAGAGCTTGTGAGCAGGCATCCCAGGTATAACAATTGGTCTCTATTTGCCTGGAACAACATTTGAAAAAGAAGAGTCAGGAATAGGAAGAGGAAATGGAACATGTGGCTAATTGCCCCCGTGAACAACTACCTCCTTTGCCATGAGTCCAGAACTGGATGGTGCCGGGTACCATGCCTGAACACTTTGAGTAAAAATTCTATGGGGAATCCTGACCAAAGGGAGAGAAAGTGGAACAGAACTTCAAATTCTCATGGAATCCAGACTTCCTGGAGCCATTGTGGCTGGATGAGCCCCTGAAACCATTGCCCTGAGATAATCTTTAGTCCTTAAACCCTGAAGTCTTCTTAAAACCGAATTTAAAACCGAATAGTTTGGCTTAATTAGTAAAGAATATCTGCCTTGAACATCGTACTCTTTTAAAGAACTATCTAGGTCTTATCAACGAGTACAGCTAGAAAATATATGTATAAATAATCGTTTGATATGTTTATTAAGTCTATTTTAACCATAGGTTTTCCTCTTTCATTTTTTTGTTTTTACTGAGATACATTCTCCTTTCAGTCGGTTTGTTGAGTGCTGATAATCCCAACTCAAATTCAGGTTCTTAAGGTTTTTTCTTAACTTTTCCAATCATATATCTTTATCACCTTTTTCTGTGTTGAAAATCCTGGTTCCCAACTCCTACCAACAAATTTACTCACTTGCTTTAACTCAAAATAAACAGACAACAGTCTCAGAATAACAACTGCGGCACCGCCATCGACAGCATGATATCTGAAAGCAGTTTAATTTTTTTTTATAGCTCTTTGTCCTTCAGTTATATTTCAGTAAAGGATGTTCATTTAAATTCTGTGTCTTAGAGTCACTTGAAATAAACCCTGTCTGTGTGGCTATGTTGTCAGCTTTATTCTCCTTTAGGCTCATTTGTTTCATTTTGCTTAGATTTTTAAGGATTGTATATTTATAAATTTTAAGTTTGCCTTGTAGTCAAAGTATATTCAGAGAAGGTTGCCTTTTATTCCAGACGTCTCTAGCCTATTCCCTGCCCTCATATTTTCAGCTTTTGGTTTATCCTTTTTTTTTTAAGTATAAGCAATTTTTAAAAATATATGCAAATATTTGTCTCTCCCTCCCTTCTAAGATAAAAGCAGCATACTGTACATTTCATTCTTCACCTGGCTGTTTTCACTTAATGTATCCTGTAGATTACTTCATAGGACTATTTTAAATATGAACTAAAATACAAGTCCACAGTCCCTTATCCACAATTCCCAAATCCTCGAAGCTCCAAAAACCCCAAATTTTATTATATGCTTACAGCAAACTCATTTAGAAAAAAAAAAAAAAAAATCAAATCCGAGCTCACATAAAGCTATTTATTCTCTTTATTTTTTATATTTATGTGTATATCGGTACTTTTTTGATGCTAGGATATTTAATATAATTGGATGTGGGCCCAGCCTCACACCTCCATGGAGGTGTTAAGAAATACATGGTATGTGCACTGTATTACTTTTCTGAAACCTGAAAAATGATCAATTCTGAAACACATATGGCCCCAAGGATTTCAGATATGGCATTCTGAGCCTATATAATATAAATCACTTATCAGTAAATTTTGGACCCCTTCTTTCTCCAACACCTGTTTGGGGATTTTTTTTTTTAAGGACCTTGACTATAATGCTCAGCCTTCCATTTTAGTATAACCAGGTAAATAATTTGATTCTCTCAGCATGAGTTGAATGGGAACCAAAAATCCATGGATTTCCTTGCACAATTCTATGTTGGACAAGGCTCTAAGACTTTCTCCTAGGTAATTCAACTTCAGGGTCAAAGATTTTTGATGAGAGACTTAGAAGACTTATATTAGTATTTCTAAATTCTAGGTTTAATTATGAAGCAGATACATTTCAAAGAAAATCCTGGCTAGAGTATTTTCACAAAATTCCTAGACTTTGTTGACCCCTTCTGTGTTATAGTATCAGAGAAATCTTGAGGTGGACAGAACAGTGGGCATTGCTGGTAAGCGTCTTCCAGGAAAACTAGACCAACCATAAGTTGAACAAGAAGCCTTTCCTTACTCTGATTATTGTTTTAATGAGGAACCCTCCCGTTTATGGTGCTTATAGCTGGCAGGTATCAACTATAATTATAGTGTTGTTTTTGTTGTGTGCCATTGAGTTGACTCTGACTCAGCAACTCCGTGTGACAGAGTAGAGCCGTTCTGTAGGGTTTTCTTGCATGTAATCTTTACAAAGAGCAAATCTTCAGGACTTTCTCCCATAGAGCCGCTGGGTGGGGTTCGAACCCAATGTTTTGGTTAGCGGCCAAAGCACTTAACCACTGCATCATTAGGGATCCTTATAATGATACCATTATATTGCCAAGTGGTTTTCAGAATCATTACACCATAAACTTTATCTGACAGGTGCTTAAGCCAAACTTTTTCACGGGTGAGAAAACTGAGTCCTCTTGCTGTGATAGGTTGCATAATCGCTCACAGTATTTGCTGCCCCACCTTGGGAGAGGATTAAGTGTCCCTGGCCCATTGACAGAGCCATTGGACTTGCTCTGGTCAACAGATTGTAAGTGGAAATGATGTGGGCCACTCCTGGGGAGAGGCTTTAAGAGTCACATATTATTTCTCATGTGCTTTTTTTTCCTCTGCCACAAGACTGACAAGGTCCAACCTAGAAACTGCTCCACCAGCCTGGGTCTGAGGGTGATGAGGAAGTGGTGTGAAACCATGGCCACCTGTGATGGACGTAGAGCATGAGCCTTTGTTGCTATAAGCTATTGAGGTTTTGGGGATGGTTGTTACCACAGCATAACATAACTTGTACTGACTAATACTTTTGCTATGGTCATGCAGCCAGGGCTTAGATATGATAGGAAGCCCCAGTGTCTAGTATTTAGTTGGAGACAGCCACTATCCTTTTGATTTTCTAAAACTCACCTTCCTTACCTATTCAAAATTTTTTTATAGTGCTTTAGATAAAGGTTTACAGAGCAAATTAATTTCTCATTAAACAATTAATATACATATTGTTTTGTGACATTGATTGCCAACCCCATGACATGTCAACACTCTCCCCTTCCTGACCTTGGGTTCCCCATTTCCATTTGTCCAGCTTTCCTGTCCCCTCCTGCCTTCTTATCCTTGCCCCTGGGTTGGTATGCCCATTTAGTCTTGTACACTTACCTATTCAGTTTTTTAAAATAGCTTAAGACACCTAGTTGATATTCATGAAGTTCTTTGAGATCCTATGCATGTTGCAAATATAAAGTACCAAAGCAGCAGTATCTGAGCTACAGCAAGTACCAAGTATGATAAACATAAATATAGTCAGACAGGGAGTGAAAACAAGGTGACTGAGAGATTAGTAATTTAGGAAGTTGAAGAAAGATGAAAAGGAGACAAGAGGCATATCATGATGGATGAATTTGTTTGGTATTTTAATTTTCCTTGCTCAGAACTGACAGGGAAGACTTTTGAAAGAAGGGTGCTTTCTTCAGTCTTTCTTGTTTCTGTCACCAGAATGAGATGGGAAGGTTTCATTTCATGAAAAAAAAAGGCCATTCCCAGAATGGAATTTTTAAAAAGTTTAATTTTGGCATTGCATCTTTTTGTTCTTATTTGCTGATACAAACATATTGAGTTTGGGGTTTGAAGGGCCCTCTTTCTTCCATTTTATTAAAAGAAAATCCCTTAGAGCGAAGCTATCATGCCCATATAAGAGGGTGTATTATAAAGGACCTTGGAGCTCAGGCAGTGACAAATCATGGGTGACTCTACTGAATTCTATATCCCCATTGAGTAACTGTAAGGCTCCAGCATGTTTGTTATAGTATCTGTGGACTTTGAGATATTATAATATCTGTGAATCAGTTAAAAGTGGGAGATGACAGGATCATAAACAAGCTGAAGAACTCTGACCTTTCCAGGAATTCTGTTCAGTGTTCCTGTTATCAAAGGGACCTCTTGTCAGTGTGCCACATACTAGAAACATCTTGCTTCTATTTAAAATAGAAGCTGCCTTAGTAAATAAATATCATGTCTATATACCAAGATTCCATAAACATTTACTGAGTGCTTACTATATGCCAAACTTTCCAATACTCATCTCTAAAATAAGCAAATTTGGAACAGCTGCAGGATTGGCACAAGATTCCTTGATCATCTTGGACCCAACTCATAATTACAGAACAATGGAAGAGATTGGAATAAACTCTTGAAATTAAGTCCCTGGATTACAAATGTCTAACTTATGGACAACAGTTCTTCCTCTTTAATGTCATGTAAATTTGCCCTCACTTTGAAATGATTGAACTCACCCCACTCACAAGAAATTCTTCATCACAATCACCTTCCCTAGCTGCAGATATAGCTTTTACATCATTGAAAAGCCTTTGAGCCTTCTCTTTCACTAAAGTAAGGCTAAATAAGAACCATATGCCCCTATTTCAACTTATACATTCAACTTAAAGACACACTTAGGAATGGATCTCATTCGTAACCTGGGTACTGCCTGCACATCAATTTCACCTGGTTTATACAATTTCAGTTTAAAGTGTGAATTGGGAAGGCAAGGAGATATTCAGATAAGCTTCCATATGGAAAAGAATCAACTGGACAGTGGTATGGAGGGTTCTGGGCATTTGAGAGCCTTTGGATGATTTGTCAACTTCTGGGCAGCCAAGAGGCCAGGATCAGAGATTCTGAGATGCTCATGAACTCACTGACTCACCCTGAGGACTTTTATTACCAAGTAAAACATGCATTTTTTTGTAAGGATGATAACAGTGACTATGACTATGAGGAGCCGCACTTTAATTGACATGGATGTTTCAAATTATGTCAATAATTTTTTTTAACATGTAGCATATATATTTACCCTCACCACCATTCTATTTCATTCTCTAGTTGTAACTTAACTGTAGGAGGAAATATTTTCGATTCTTTCTTGGTGTCAGTATGAATTCAATTGTTTAGTCACCTATAATTTGAAAACTGCAAAGTGTCCTTTCCCTTCCATCAGGTTTTCTTAGCTCATAGGTTCTTGGACAGGTATGAGAAAAATAAGCTCTGACAAGCAATGGCTTGCGACTGCAGTGGGTTTCCCTTGTTTGGGGAAAAAAGAAAATGATGTAAATTCAATCCACAACATCCCTCCTACAAGGAAAAGCCTATTGAATATTATCAGTGATGTGGGATCAAGGACCACAGGTTAGCTCTCTGCCCAGCCCTAATTTACTGCTTTATTACTTCCCCATGGCAGTCTGAAAGGTTCAAGGAATGCTTGTCTTATGTTAGAAATACTTCCAGCTGAAATACTAATTGGCCAGAGTCAATGGGGTTGGCTGGAACTGTTCCTGAATGTTTGGCTCACAAGGCGCCAAAGATAGGAAGGCAACTTCATGGCCCAGAGTCAAATCAGGTAGATTTAACATATTGTCATTAAAGGATTATTTGAGAAAGGGGATGAGAAAAGAAAGACAAAAAGGGAATTAATGAAAACATATCAAAATAAGGCCTCTCCCTGATATGCACTCCCCCTGCCCTCTACTCCAATTAGGAAATGTATTCTGTAGCTCTCAAGTCAAGATGGTAGGACCATCTTTTGATGGGATTTAAGTTCTGGTACTGCAGCTATAACCAGACTTACATAGCATTTACATTGCTGAGATTTGGGGTGGGGTGAGACAGGCAAAAACAGGTAATGGAAAGTTACGGATACCATTCTAAAAGTGGTAATGGAAAGTTATTGGTGAAAGATTTAGAATTTCCTTAAGAACTACCAGAAAACAGGGTTTGGGGCGATGATCACAGGAAAGAATCCTGCCACTCTGAGGCAAAAAGCTGACAGTTTTTGATTATGTAGAAAGACCAATTGGCCATGTGTTAGTTATCTATTGTTACGTAACAAATTATCCCAACAGTTAGCAACTTAAAAAAGGCGAACATTTATTATCTCTCACAGTTTTGGAGGGTAAGGGATCTAGCTAGTAGTTCTGGCTCACGGTCTTATGAGGTTGTAGTCAAGTTGTCAGCCAGAGTCACAATCATCTGAAGGCTTGACTGGGACTGGAGAATCTGCTTTCAAGATGGCTTACTCACATGGCTATTGCCTGGAGGCCTCGGTTTCTTCTCATGTGAATCTCTATGGATCTGCATGGGTGTCTTTACAACCATGATCTGAGGGAGGAAGGAGGAAGCCACAACGCCTTTTATGTACTACCCTCAGAAATCTCATGTGGTTACTTCTGCAAAATTCTCTTTTTTAGAACCAAAGACCCATCCACACTTGAGAGGAGAAAAACCAGGCTCTGCCTTTTGAAGGAAGAAGTAGCAAAGAATTTGTGGACATATTTAAAAACTACTATAGTAATGAATCACAGGAAAGAATTCTGCCACTTTGTGGCAAAAAGCTATTTTTTATTATGTAATAGGACCTACCAGAGGGTCACCCGTGATGGACAGATTTCAGCAGAGTTTCCAGACTAAGACAGACTAAGAAGAAGGACCAGGCAATCTACTTCTTAAAAAAATGACCAGTGAAAATCTTAAGAATGGCAGTCAAAGATTGTCCAATACAGTGCCAAAAGATGAGCCCCTTGGGTTGGAAGGCACTGAAGTGATGACTGGGGAAGAACTGCCTCCTCAAAATAGGGTCAGTCTTAATGATGTGGATGGAGTCAAGCTTTCAGTACTTTCATTTGCTGGTGCGGCATGACTCAAAATGAGAAGAAACAGCTGTAAACATTCACTAATAATTGAAATGTGGAATGTAAGAAGTATGAACCTAGGGAAATTGAAAGTCATAAAAAATGAAATGGAACACATAAACATCCATATCCTAGGCATTAGTGAGCTGAAATGGACCGGTATTGGCTATTTTGAATTGGACAGTCATATGGTCTACAATGCCTGGAATGACAAATTAAAGAGGAATGGCATTGCATTCATCATCAAAAAGAACATTTCAAGATCTATCCTGAAGTACAATGCTGTCAATGATAGGATAATATCTGGACGCCTACAAGGAAGACCAGCTAATATGATTACTATTCGAATTTACGTACCAACCATGAATGCCAAAGACAAATAAATTGAAGATTTTTACCAACTTCTGCAGTCTAAAATTATCAAACATGCAATCAGGAGGCATTGATAATTACTGATGATTGGAATGCAAAAGTTGGAAACAAAGAAAAAGGATCAGTAATTGCAAAAGACGGCCTTGGTGATAGAAATGACACTGGAGTTCACATGATGGATATTTGCAAGACCAACGTCTTATTCACTGGAAATATCTATTTTCAACAACATAAACAGCAACTATACATGCAGATTTTGCCAGATGGAATAGAAAGGAATCAAATTGACTACATCTGTGGCAAGAGAAGATGGAGAAACTCGATATCATTAATCAGAATAAGTTCAGAGGCAGACTTAGGAATAGACCATCAAAATGCTCATAAGCAAATTGAAGTTGAAACTGAAGATAATTAAAACAAGTCTGAGAGAGTCAAAGAATGACCTTGAGTATATCCCAACTGAATTTAGAGATCATCTCGAGGATAGATTTGACGCATTGAATGCTAATGACCGAAGACTGGATGAGTTGTGGGATGACATCAAGGACACCATAAAAAGACAACAAAGAAAGAAAAGACCAAAATGGATGTCAAAAGAGAATCTGAAACTTGCTCTTGAACGTAAAGTAGCTAAAGTGAATGGAAGAAATGATGAAGTAAAAAGCTGAACAGAAGATTTCAAAGGGCAACTTGAAAAGACAAAGTACAGTATTACCATGAAATGTGCAAAGACCTGGAGATAGGAAACCAAAAGGGAAGACCACGCTTGGCATTTCTCAAACTGGAAGAACTGAAGAAAAAATTCAAGCCTTGAATTGCAATAATTAAAGTATTATATGGGTAAAATATTGAATGATGCAGGAAGCATCAAAAGAAGATGGAAGAAATACACAGAATTACTGTACCCAAAAGAACTGATTACCGTTCAGCCATTTGCAGGAGATAGCATATGATCAAGAACCGATAGTATTGATTGCACTGAAGACATTGATGAAAAAGCAAGGCTTCAGGTATTGACAGAATGTCAACTGAGATGTTTCAACAAATGGATGCAATGCTGGAAGTGCTCACTCATCCATGCCAAAAAATTTAGAAGGCAGTTACCTGGGCAACCAGCTGGGAGAGATCCATATTTGTACCCATTCCAAAGAGAGGTGGCCCAAACAGAATGCGGAAATTATCAAACGATATCATTAATATCACACACAGGTGAAATTTTGCTGAAGAGGATATAGAATGAGGGATATCATTGCTGATGTCAGGTAGATCTTGGCTGAAAGAAAAGAATACCAGAAAGATGTTTACCTGTGTTTTATTGACTATGCAAAGGCATTCGACTATGTGAATCATAACAAATTACGAATAACATTATGAAGAATGAGAATTACATAACACTTACTTGTGCTCATGAGGAACCTGTACGTTGACCAAAAGGCAATCAGTCATTCTTAAGGAACAAGGGTATACTTCGTGGTTTAAATCAGGAAAGGTGTGAGTCAGGGTTGTATCCTTTCACCATACTTATTCAACCTCTATGCTCAGCAAATAACCTGAGAAACTGGACTATATGAAGTTGAATGCAGCATCAGGATTAGAGGAAGACTCATTAACAACCTGCAATACTCAGATGACACAACCTTGCTTGCTGAAAGTGAAGAGGACTTGAAGCACTTACTTACTGATGAAGATCAAAGACTACAGTCTTCAGTATGGATTACACTTCAACATAAAGAAAACAAAAATCCTCTCAACTGAACTAATAAACAACATCATGATAAACAGAGAAAAGATTGAAGTGGCCAAGGATTTCATTTACTTGCTTCCACAATCAACACCCATGGAAGCAGCAGTCAAGAAATCAAAAGATGGATTGCACCGGGCAAGTCTGCTGCAAAATACCTCTTTAAAGTGTTAAAAAGCAAAGATGTCACTTTGAGGGCTAAGGTGTGCCTGATCCAAGCCATGGTATTTTCCATCGCCTCATATGCATGTGAAAGCTGGACAATAAATAAAGAAGACTGAAGAAGAATTAATGCCTTTGAACTGTGGTGTTGGCGAAGAATATTGAGTACACCATGGACTGCCAAAAGAACAAACAAATCTGTCTTGGAAGAAGTACAGCCAGAATGCTCCTTAGAAGCAAGGATGGCGAGATTTCTATCTCACTTTCTCTGTCCATGTTATCAGGAGGGACCAGTCTCTGGAGAAGGACATCATGCTTGGTATAGAGTCAACAAAAAAGAAATAGTCCCTCAACTAGATGGATTGACGCAATTGCTGCAACAATAGGCACAAACATAGCAACAATTGTGAGGATGGCACAGGACCAGGCAGTGTTTCATTCTGTTGTACGTAGTGTTGCTATGAGTCAGAACTGACTAGACAGCACCTAACAACAAGACACTGAATTTTACCTTTGCAAACCCTTTCCTAATACATCAAGAAATTAATTGCATAGTTGTGAGATTTACTCAGTATTGGGTTCCAGAGCACTTTAGTATTCTCAATTATTCTGCATTGCTATTTTGACTATTGTCATTATTATTTTTAAGCCATACTTGCAGAACTTAATAGAAAGGGAAAATATAGATATTAGAAATATTATGCAGGAAGTCCTTTGTTTATTTTTCAAACTTTGCATAATCAATTTGGCAATTTCACATTGCATCACACACGTGTACAGAAAAATCTACACTTTTTGGGTGTATTGCATACAATCCTTATAAAGAATGTGATTTCCTAGGTAATGACATCATTTGTAATAAAGGCTGCAACTTCTAAGACTTCAATAGCATTGGGTTTTAAAAGTTATTTAACAGTAAATCTCTAGGGAGACCTTAGGGGTTCTTCTGGCTATAAAACATGTTCAAACGCCTCATAAGTATGAAACAAATATTCTTCTTTATGGAGTATTTGTTGGGCCAAGGGATTTTTTTTCTTATTTCAGGTTCACATGAAATGTGACTCTCTAGGTCTATTTGTAGCCCACAAACCACAAGGAGACCATTGGTCTGACCGGAAGATTTGGGCCTCTAAGACTTAAGATGAATATGGAACACATTGAAGTCCACTCATGTGGAATTTTCTCTTAAACAAACCAAAAAACTGTCTCTTAATAGTGTTCGAAAGCTGCCATCAGTAGTGACTGAAATAACCCTGGGCCCTATAGCAATCTACTAAAATTGAGGCAGTTTTGCAAAAATAGAAGTACATTTTAATGTCAATGCTTAAGGAGTTAAAGGGGTAGAGACCAATTTTTGGTAGAAGAAGCGTTGCCCACCATTTGAAGGCTGCTGTCAGGGATGTCCCAGGGGTACAGAGGAGGTGAGCAAGGCAGGCAGAACCCATCCTGGCCAGTCTGAGGGAGCCTGCCTGTGCCTTAGCCTGGCCTGCTGGAGAGCCCAGTGCTATATCCCCCTGAGCTTCTTAGGCGCCAATTACAGAAGAACTTCATGAATTCAAGTTCAGGTAATTTGGAATTTGAGATCCGTCATGAAACCATAGCATGTTAAGGCTGAGGGATGCAATCTCCTCATTTCACAGATGATACAGATGACGAAACTGAGGACAAAAATGTCCTGTAAATAACTTGTCCAAGTTCATAGGGCAGGTTCTGGAAGAGCAGAGCTTCTCCTCCCTGCCATTACCACAAACCATGTTCACTGATGGGGGTTGAGTTGTGTCCCTCAAAATAGAAATGTTCAAGTCCTAATCTTCAGTACCTAAGAATGTGACACTATTTGGAAATAGGATCTTTGCAGATGTAATCAAGTAAAAACAGGTCATACTGGATTAGGATGGTTCCTAAATCCAATGCCTGGTGTCCTTATAAGAAGTGGAAAATATGGGGAGAGAGACACAGAGGGAAGATGGCCATGTGAGAACAGAGACAGAGACTGGAGTGATGCAGCTACAAACCAAAGAATGCCCAGGATTGCCAGCTATCACCCAAAGCTGGAAAAGGCAAGGAAGGATCCTCCTCTGGAGCCTTTGGAGGGAGCATGGCCCTACAAACACCTTGACTTCATACTTCTGGCCTCCAGAACTGTGAGAGAATACTTTTCTGTTGGTTTGTGGCAACTTGTTGCTGCAGCTCTAGGAAATGAATACTATCACATTCATACATAATAGCATCAAAACCCATTCTACTCGAGGGCAGCTTCCAGTGATATAAATTCCCAGGGAGGAGTCACAGCTAACCACAGGCATGGACCACAAAAAGAGAATTTATTAAGCATTTGTCATTTTCCTAAGCGTCCTACTTTACCTCACTTAATCCTTATAACAACGCGATGATGAATAATCCTCCTTATTTTAAAGATGAGAAAATATAGGTTTGGACATCCCTGAGTAACTTGCCAAGGTCAATTAACTAGTAAATGCTGAAGTTGAGAATTGGATCCGGGGGTGTGTACTTCTAAAGCCATGCTCGAGCACAACCTCGGGCCAGCTGCCTGTGGCTGGTCAGAACGTACACTGACCCTACCTAACCGTACAACATGGCAGACCTGCATCATATCCTGGTAATACAACTGCAAACAAGTTGTCTAAAAGAAATTGCCAGACATGTCCGAGCAGTTTAATATGCCCCTAAAATGCCAGAGAGTAATCTGACTAAACAGTTCACATTCCTACCAAGCATTCCTCTATACACTTCCTTCTTTCCTTTCTTCCTCCCTCCCTCTTCTCCACCCTTCCCAGCCCCCTTCCTCTTTATCTCTCTTTCTCCCTTTCTTTCTTACAATAAACCCATATTATGTGCTTAGGTGCTTCAGTGGCCACCCAAAGAGTAAAACACTAGCTTTGACCTCACAGAGCTCACAGAGCTTATAGTGAAGTTGTGGTTGAAAAAGTTAAAAAGACTTTACTTCTTGCCTAAAAAAGGCAGGACACTTCCCTGTGGTTGGCAGACTCTAAGACCATTAGTGTACTTAGTATTTTCCTCTAGGTTATGAAAAAGGTATTTCAGAAAGCCCAGGTGGCAGTGGGCCATTAACTGGGCCCTCTGAGTTTCTTCTCACTAACCCAAAGGCATAGAGAAGGGAAGCCCAGGGTCGGGAAATGAAAAGTAGTGCATTTCCCGGCATGCTCCAAGGAAGAGAAAACAAATTTGGTGCAATGTCCTTTACAACCAGATATTTTTGGAGGCAAATGAATAGAGTTTCAACAATCACAAGAGGCATGGAAAGAGCGAAAACAAAGACCCAGGAGGCATGAAAACGCATGGGGTATTTCGAGAGCTGTGAGGTTTGTGCAGGTGATGCACAACGTGGATGCATGTGTGCTGTGAGCTTGCATGTGTGTGTGTATGTGCGTGCATCTCCAGGCACACACGTGGGTGCATGCGCGCAGATGTGCACGCACACACGGGGTCGTGGCGAGGGGTGGGGGGTGTTGGCTGATTGCACTGGAAAAGTAGATGGGGAGCAGCCAGCTGAGCTCAGGTGTTTCCCAAAAGGGCACACAGAATACACAGTGTGGAAAGAAGGGGCCTACAAGAGCAGGGAGCAGCTGGGAGGAAGCCAGTCATACAGCAACTTAGTTCTGCATTTTAAATAGACCCTGCCTGGGTGATAAAAGTAAGGCATTTCTATTTTAACTTCAGCTTAAATAAAGAGACATTCCCTATTAAGTTAATAAAAAACTTATCTGATGCCAATTAACGTTAAAGCCTTAACTTTAAAACCAGGTTCTTTCCCCACTTTGGGAGTCATCACTAATAGCCTGGCCTGAACACACAGCAGCATTACACCTTTCACTGCCAAAAAAAATTTTTTTTAATTTTTTAGAAATTGTAACTAGAGAAACAGTAGTCTCATTGATTTCCTGGGTCATATGGCTTTAAGACTCCTCTGACTGTAAAATGCTCTTTATAGAAAAAGAATTTCTCCCTTTACACACCCATGTGTTACAAGCCTCCACTGAGGCATATCTCATCCAGCCCAAAGATAACCTCTATACTATTGCTGTTGTTGAGTGCCACTGAGTCAATTCTGACCCACAGCAACCCCATGTGGCAGAGCAGAACTGCCCCATAGCGTTTTCTTGGCTGTAGCCTTTACAGAAGCAGATTCCCAGGTCTTTTTCCTGCAGAGTCACTGGGTGGGTTTGAACCTCCAACCTTTCAGTTAGCAGTCAGTCAGTTAACCATTTCTTCTCCTTAAACCTCTGGATTAGGGGTTGGCAAACTTTATAAAGGGCAAGAGAGTAACTACTTCAGGCTGTGCAGGCCATACAGTCTCTGTAGTATTAATCCTGCAGTCATAGTGTGAAAGCAGCCAGAGACAATATGTAAATAAATGAGCATGCCTGTGTTTCAATAAAACTTTTGTTTACAAAGCCAAGCAGGAATGGAATTTGGCCCATAGGCTGTAGTTTGCTGAATCCTGCTTTAGACCAATAAAACCTTACTCCTTTGTAATCAAGGCAGTGTTTAACTCATTTTTGTAACTGGTCAATATTTTATTTTACTGTTCAGGTTTCTCTTTTGGTAATCACGTTAGTATTATCATCCATATTTATATAATCATCAACTGTCTTGCAGCATTGGAGCAGTATTATGTAGATGAGAAAGCATTCAAAAGAATAGTTTACCATTTTATGACCATTGTTGTTAATAACACACTTATACAGTCCCTTAGTTTCTGAGATTCCTTGTGGAAAATGTGGGTAGGGATCCAAGATGATCGCCACCTGAGGGGACGAGGGGATGAAGACACAGAGAGATAGGAGAGGGCCTCTCCTGCTATAAAGCCCTATAAAGTGTGGGCATTATAGTTTAAGGTTTTATTAAAACTGGGAATTTCCTCTGCACTCTTGAGCTGGAGGGTCATACATCTCATTATTCCACTCCACAAAATATTCCTTGGATGAAAGAAAATGGGCAAACCAGGGTGGAAATGGGGAGAGTGCTGACACATTGTGGGGAATGAAACCAAGGTTATGAAACACTTTATGTACAAACTATCGAATTGGAAACTAATTTGCTCTGTAAACTTTCACCTAAAGCACAATTAAAAAAAAAAAAAATTAACCTGAAATTAAAGAATGAACAAAAGTAATTTAAACCCTTTTATAACTGTTGTTATACTGTATATATATATATAAAAAATACTGTATAGGGTAACATAATTGCATCATCAAACTGTTTTTAGTGTAAGAGTTTTGTCAACAGAACTTCGTTTTTTGCCATGTCACTTGTTTTGTCAGACGATTCTGCTGTTATTGGCAATTTTGCATGTTGTTTCATCTGGAACCACCACACTTTGTCAGGACGAGATGGGTCAGATATGCTAAAATTCAATGCAATATGTTGGGAGGCATAAAAGCCTGCACCTTCATGCAGAGTTGTACTCATTTCCCCCATTTCCACACGTGTAACCTACAAACCCTGGAATTCTGAGAAGTCTGTTTCATGAGATTCCCAGGGGGAAAGAAAGTTGGAGTGGAGACAGAGAGTGGTCTTAATCAGCTGTAACTCAAAGATTTGTACCTTTACAGAAGTGTTTGACTGTGTAAACACATTCCTAGGGCTTTGTAAGAGGAGGACCCTAAAGATTAAATTTCATTAGCTTCACATTAAACCCACCTATGACCTTGGAAGTCACTAAATTTAGGCCTCATGTCAGTCACACCTCCTAGTGGTTTACTGGCCTCTGTTTAAACACCCTGGTGAGATGCAGTTTATTACCTCCAAGGTAGCCCATTCCATTCTCAGGTGTGTTGAGTAATTATAGAATTCTTCCTGATGTCCAACTAAAATCCACCTCCTAGTAACTATGACCTGGCGGTCCTAAGTCTTCCCTTTGAGAGATAAATCTAGTTACCCTTCCACATGACAGTCATCCAAGCTTTTGAAGACAGTGATCATGTCATCCCAGTGTCCTAGTTTAGGTTCCCTAAGAAGCAGGCCCTGTCACAAGAATTTCTTCAAATGCAAGTAGTTTGTTTAGGAGGTTGTCTTAGCTAGTGTTGCTGTAACACAAATACCACAAGTGGGCGGATTAAAAGAACAGAAATTTATTTTCTCACAATCATGTAGGCTGAAAGTCCAAATCAGGATCTCAGCTATGTCTATTCCTTCCTTGGCAACAGCTCTGGGCTTTCCTTGGTTCCTCAGTGATCCTCACATGGCATCTCTCTTCCCCAGTGTGTGCTTAAAAAAACCATTGCTGTCAAGTCAATTCCAACTCATAGCAACCCTATAGGACAGAGTAGAACTGCCCCACAGAGTTTCCCCGGAGCACCTGGTGGGTTTGAATTGCTGACCTTTAGCAGCTGTAGCTCTTAACCACTACACCACCAGGGCTTCCAGTATGTGCTTAGGTCTGTGTCTAATCTGCTGTTTTTATAACTCAGAAGTGAGTTGGTTTAGAACACACCCTGCACTGATATAGCTCCATTAACATAACAAGGAAAACCCTATTTCTAAACAGGATTATATTTATAGGCATAGGGGTTAGGATTCCAACACATATTTGGGGGTGATACAATTCAATCCATACCAGAGGTGATTCTAAACCAAAAACAAAAACCTGTTGCTGTCAAGTTGATTCTAACTCATAGCAACCCCATAGAACAGAGTAGAACTGCTCCATGGGGTTTCCAAGGAACTACGGGTGGATTCAAACTGCCAATGTTTCAATTAGTAGCCAAGCTCTTAACCACTGCGCCACCAGGGCTCTGCGGTGATTCTAGGAGTAGGGAATTGAGAGGGAAGGAAAGGCATTCAAGAAAATGTATGTCATCAAGTGAATTACCACTGTGGATAACCCGACTTCAGTCCTACTGGGAAATTCAGGAAGCAGTATAGAACGCACACCTCAGTTATTCCACCTAAGGAATGAGGAAGCTGGAGGTCCCATTGTTCGTTGTTCAACTCCCATCATTCATCAGCTAAAGAATGCCCTTGAAGAGCATCACCATGCATGGGTGCATTGGGCTCCATCTTCCAGGGAAAGCCTTCAGACAGAGGTACAGAGGTTGACAGCTGGTAATCAGCTGCATGCACTACAGTGTCAGGCTCAAGGGGACGTGAGCTGAGCACACTTCTCCATCTCAAACTGCCCTGTGGTCTTCAAGGGTTCTGCACCGTACAACACAGCCACAGCTCTCCCCAGTCCTGACCCATCACAAGATCTTGCCTCCCTCCCCCACTTTCTTTCTTACTTCTAACTGGACATGACACTCCATGCATGGCCTTGCCTTTTCAGTCCTCAAATTTCTGGTCCCAAAAAGTATATGCAGAACACAGTCTGGGCACCATCATTGATCAAGAGCAGAAGAGAACGTAATCAGGTTTAGCCATGAAGACGGCTAAAAGTATAGAGGCAAGTCTGGCAAGACTGTAGAGGGCCTGGTGTGGTTCTGAGGTAGCATGTCTACTGAGGCTGCAGGATGTCTTTGGATAAAACCATCTCTAGATACATAAACTGGGAAATTACAACTTCTTTAAAAAATCCAGACATATTCGCTCTTTCTTAAAGGATCTCCTTTAGTGCTCTGGTATATAAGCAAAGGGAGATCATTCTAAGGTTGAATTATGGAGACTGCTTGGACAGTTCTTTTTGTTAGGAGCCGTCGAGTCAGTTCTGACTCATAGGGACCTTATGTACAACAGACCTCACTGGATAGAATACACAGGAATCAAATTGATTATATCTGTGGGAAGAGACGATGGAGAAGCTCAACAGTCAGAACAAGGCCGGGATCTGACCATCAATTACTCATATGCAAGTTCAAGTTAAAGCTGAAAAAAATTAAAACAAGTCCACAAGAGCCAAAGTACAACTGTGAGTATATCCCACCCGAATTTAGAGACCATCTTAAGAATAGGTTTGATACGCTGAACACAATGACCGAGGACCAGATGAGTTGTGGATGACATCAAGGACATCATACGTGAAGAAAGCACAAGGTCATTAAAAAGACAGGAAAGAAAGAAAAGACCAAAATGGATATCAGGAGAGACTCTGAAACATACTCTTGAATGTAGAAAATTCAGCATGGCTCCTATTAATTTAACAATGATTATAGTGGCGTCTAAATTAATGAGGTTTTGTTTTATTTTTTTTTTTTTTGAGGGAAACTTTACATTTAAACAATTTTTTCTTTCAATTACTTTAAATTTTTGTGTAGTTGCATCCACTCATGGTAAAGTGGATAAAAAGTGCCCATTCATGGTAACTTAAGAGATTGTCCTGAGGATCATAATCTCAGGGGCATAGTTTTGAAGACATGCCTGATTCTGATGACACTGTTGTTTGTTGTAGGTTATTTTAATCTTGAGTTAGGAGTCTATTTCACAGCAGTCTGCTCCATCAGGATGGCTGGGAGGTAGAGTGGTGGAGGGGTAAAGAACTCACATCCTCAAGTTAGACAGACCTAGGATCAAATGCTGTTTCCACTGGTTAGTAGCATGTGACCTTGGCCAACTTCCTTAACTTCTCAAAACCTCAGGTTCCCACCTGTAAAATGGATCCAATAGCAGCACCTACTTCATAGGGCAGTTAGAAGAATTCAAAGGGATAATGAGGGATAGTACTTTTTAATGTACTGTATAAACATTAGCTGATGGTATGAGCTAGCTCATGGAAACCCTGGTGGCATATTGTTTAAGAGCTACGGCTGTTAGCCAAAAGTTGGCAGTTCGAATCCACCAGATACTCCTTGGAAACCCTATGGAGCAGTTCTACTCTGTCCTATAGGAATACTATGAGTCGAAATTGACTCGACGAGGGTTTTCAGGCTATAAGCTAGCTCCAGGTCCTACTCTCCTGCCCTCGGCAGTGTCTAGCACTCATAAATAACTTACGTTACTGTAGTCAGTTACCATCAAGTTGGCTTCAACTCACGGCTACCCCATGTACAACAGAGCAAAACATTGTCCAGTCCCGCACTACCTTCTTGATTGTTGCTATGCTCAAGTCCATTGTCGTGGCCACTGTGTATTTTGAGAGACTTCCAACCTAGGGGGCTCATTTTCCAACACTATATCAGACAATGTTCTATTGTGATCCATAGGGGTTTTTCATTGGTTAATTTTCAGAAGTAGATCTCCAGGATTTTCTTCCTAGTCTGTCAGTCTGAAAGCTCTGTAACTCTGTCCACCACTGGCAACCCTGCTGATATCTGAAATATTGGTGGCATAGCTTCCAGTTTCATAGCAACACACAAGCCACCACAGTATGACAAACTGACAGAAGATTGGTTAAATTGGCTTATAGGAAATGGCTACTGAACGAAATTTAAATCACTACTCTGTTTGCTGTGGGGTTTGTGGAGGTAAAAAGGAAATGGCCCTCATTATATTTTACCGTGGAATAGTTGGTTTGGATTAGATGATCTCTCTAGGAAACCCTGGTGGCGTAGTGGGTAAATGTTAAGGCTGCTAATCAAAAGTTGGCAGTTCAAATCCACCAGGCACTCCTTGGAAACTCTATGAGGCAGCTCTACTCTGTCCTATAGGGTCTCTATGAGTCAGAATCAACTCGACGGCTATGGGTTTTGGTTTTTAGATGATCTCTCAGAGCCCTTTTAGGTTTAATGCTAGATGAGCCTATAATGGCCATTTCTGATAAGTTTTACAAACCAACCTATCCACATCTCATTTTCTGAACCACTGACTAGAAGGAGGAGCCGGGACACAGTTTCTCCCACCTTTAAGGTGACATCAGGGGAAGGTGTGTGTGTATCTCCCCAGTGTCTCCATGGTGTGTGTGCTATGGGCACTGATTGGGAGGCCATCTCCTCCTCTTGATTGCTGGGAATTTTAGGTGGAGAAATTGGTGGCCTAAATGAGCAACTCTAGGGCCAAAAGTAAAAAAAATAGGTAGGTTGGCTGCCACTGCCAAGGTCATCCTTTGCAAATGTGGAAGGTACCTGAAAGACATTGCACATGACTAGGTAACACCCTCGGTACAATAGACTTGCGGATATGTTCGAAACACTGCCCTATCCCAACTAAAATATTCCCCCATTCCCTAGGATTTTCTCATTGACTGCAAATTCTTTTTGGCAGTGGGCAGAGTACAGATATGTAAATATGCACATAAATAAGCATATCTCATCTTCATTATCTCATGATATTACTAGAATGATATATCCCGTTCTAAGGACTTCTGTGCCCTCAAGAATCATGTAAATACTCTTGTGGTTCATAGTTTCAATTTTGAAATGCTTTCCCACAAACCGTTTTCTCTCAGGTTCAGGGCCTATGAAGCAAAATTAATTTACTTGCCTTCTTTCAGTGGTGTCAGCTCAGCCCTAGTTGGATGCTAGAGGACATGGCTTACAACGCTCCATGAGAACTAAAAATGTTTTTCCAGCTTGTAAATGGCTTTTTGTTTATTTAATTTTGTCTTTCACGGGTTATATATTCAGCATATGCCTCTGAGGTCTTTTTCACATTAACAATTCAAAACTCATTGACCTATAATCATATTAAAACTCTCATTTTTATCTCCAGTTTACCCATAATAGAACCCTTTTACATGAGTTGTGAATAGACAAGCCTTCCTCTAAAATACTAGAGCTTTATGAAGTAGGGATTGCACATTCAAGTTGTGAGCCATTTTATTTTTGTAGATACTGTCATTATCATACAATTAGAAAGCATTCCGGTTTATATTAATCTACTTAGCCTTCTGATCAGTTGATCTTTTTCTTTGGGTCAATATTGCTGGCCCTTCTAACAGGTGAGATGAAAGCAGTCCATAATGAGAGAAACTTGCTTTCCATTCCCTCACAGGTGATGAATGAGGCTTGGACGTCTCTGTGATTCAAAGTCAAGAGGCCACTTGCAATATAACCTGGCTCGGGGAGGGGGTGCTGGAATGCGTCACTTAACCATCTTGTCCTTGCAAAAATTAGCTGAAGCTTGGGGCATTTGAATGCTTGGCTGAAATTTGTTTGCTCAGATAAACTTTGTCCTTACTAATCTTTGAGATTAGTCCCATGGCCTGTTTCAGTGTGAAAAACTCAAAGTGTTTGCTTAAAACAACAATGACACTGGGTGGATGTCTGCCAGGTTTTGATTATTTAGACAAGTCATAACGTCAGGTTAATGGCAGCTTGATCTAAGCAGTGGTTATATTTTATTATTCAGGTTTATTGGGAGTTACATTATGAGAAAAAAAGGAGATGAGTGTAAAGCTACAGCGATACACGGTCATTCAGTCAAATTTTGCATGGCTGTTCAGACTTTTCAATCATAATTATGGTTGATTTTTGCACAATTATTTGGATTACCTTGTGGTGAAGCCAATTTAGTCATGACAGCTGCTACAGGAAGCAACTATGTAAAAATGTGTTTATTTTGCCATGTCAGGTCAAATGAGGAATTTGTTTTTGCCATTTTAGCCATTCTTAACTGTAAAATTCATTGACACTAATTACATTCACCATGTGACGCACCCATCACCGCCATCTATTTACAAATGTTTTTATCCCCCCAAACGGAAACTCAGTATCCTTTAAGGAATAACTCCCATTCCTCCCACCTCCCCCCAAATGCTAACAAGCTTTTCTCCCCATGCATTTACCTGTTCTAGATATTTCATGTAAGTGGGCCCATACAATAGTTATCCTTTTATATCTGAATTATTTCACTCATCATAATCTTCTCAAGGTTCACTGATGTCAAGGCATGTATCCAGGGGCAGATTACCAGTAAGCATGGTACACACCAGCTTACAGTAAGCAAGGTATGCACGGGCTTAATTGTGTTTACTTATGAATCTATAGTGCACAATTTCACCTAATGTGGTGAAACCCATATGCAATTGTGCACTACAGATTCATAAGTAAGCACAACTAAGCCTGTGCATACCTTACTTATTGGATAATCTGTCCTTCCATGTATGAGAACTTCATTTCTCTTTATGGCTGAATAATGCCATTGTATGACTATACCACATTTTTTTTACCCAGTCATCTGTTGATGGACAGTTGGGTTGTTTTCACTTTCTGGCTATCGTGAATAGTACTGCAATGAAATTGAGGTGACATATTAAGGCTATATACCCAGCTTATTAAATGGGATGAACTCAATGGATATAAGGAGGATGTGGCATTATTTATTTTTCCCTTCACGGCTTTGTCAGATCACTATTCCATGACCTGTGATGGTATCTTGGGCAGGTTTCATTGCTTTCAAGTGACTTTCAGTTATAAGAACAGTTTCACTTAGGTAGCTGTGACTCACTTTGAGTTAAAATGTCCCGTCTTAATCTAAATCAAAACTTTACTGTCCCATTCAAGCCAGCATTTCGTTCTCCCTTCCCCACCTCTGGCCTTACCCTTGGCTTAGATAACAGTGGAGAAGGGCCAGTTTCTTCACTCCTCTTACACCTTTCCCTGCCCCTGAATGGTCTTCCTGAGAATACTTCCAGCCTCTATGAGTGGGTCTTTTGGTGGCTTCCTTCTTCTGTCTTGGGTGGAGTATTCTCTCTTCTACCTGAGAACCTTGTCCAATTACCCTTTCCTCTTTCTAGTCTTAAATAGGCTGGAGGTAGACAACAGGGGTTGATAGTCACTCGACTTGTTCTGCACCAATCAGTAAGCCCAGCATAAAAGTGCCTCACCCCTCTCCTTCATCTCCTGTTGTTCATAGTAGTAGGGCTGTACTCAAAAAGTACGACAGCACAATTGGCAAAATAATTCTATTATGAAAACATTCTGCATCCCACTTTGAAATGTGGCGTCTGGGGTCCTAAATGCTAACAAGCGGCCATCTAAGATGCCTCAATTGGTCTCAACCCACTTGGATCAAAGGAGAATGATGAACACCAAGGTCACACGATAACTATGAGCCCAAGAGACAGAAAGGGCCACATGAACCAGAGACTTACATCATCCTGAGACCAGAAGAACTAGATGGTGCCCGGCCACAACTGATGACTGCCCTGACAGGGAGCACAACAGAGAACCCCTGAGGGAGCAGGAGAGCAGTGGGATGCAGACCCCAAATTCTCATAAAAAGACCAGACTTCATGGTCTGACTGAGACTAGAGGAATCCTGGTGGTCATGGTCCCCAAACCTTCTTTTGGCCTAGGACAGGAACCATTCCCGAAGACAACTCATCAGACATGGAAGGGACTGGACAATGGGTTGGAGAGAGATGCTGATGAAGAGTGAGCTACTTGTATCAGGTGGACACTTGAGACTGTGTTGGCATCTCCTGTCTGGAGGGGAGATGGGAGGGTAGAGAGGGTCAGAAACTGGCAAAATTGTCACGAAAGGAGAGACTGGAAGGGCTGACTCATTAGGGGGAGAGTAAGTGGGAGTAAGGAGTAAGGTGTATATAAGTTTATGTGTGACAGACTGACTTGATTTGTAAACGTTCACTTAAAGCTCAATAAAAATTATTATATAAAAAAAAAGTACAACAGCAGAGAAGTCCTGTTGAACATCTTTTTACAATTAATGTACCACAGCACAGTGCAGAAACTTTTCCAGTGTAGAAACTTCATACGATCAGCGAATTCTTCATAATTCCCAGAAGTTTTTTACTTTACTAGGAAAGAAGTGACTGTAGAAAAGAACAGCTAATATTGAGCTTAAAACCTGTTGCTGTCGAGTCAATTCCAACTCATAGTGACCCTATAGGATGGAGTAGAACTGCTCCAGAGAGTTTCCAAGGAGTGCCTGGTGGATTTGAACTGCTTACCTTTCGGTTAGCAGCTGTAGCTCTTAACCACTATGTCACCAGGGTTTCCATACTGAGCTTGGGCTACTGTTATTTTACATGTTGGGGCCTAGAGGGTTGAGTGTCTTCTTAACTCCTTCTTGCACATGATAAAATGACATTGATGTCCACATTGACACAGTGGGTCCCCATTTGGCAGATGATGAATTGCGGACATTTGTCTTCTCTTGCTATCACACCTGTGGTAATGGGCGTCCTGAATAGTATGAGAGAAGTCCAAGCTTTGTGCATCTCTATTTTAATTTGTTTATATTTTCATTTTAGTATTCTCTTGGGAACATTAAATCAATGTGGGTGATTTTTTGAAGGCTGTAATCTAGAAAATTCAATTATTTAGTGCCTAGAAGGGTTTAAAAGATTAAAATCCTGCAAAAAAATTGTGTAAGTATTTATTATTAAAATTAAATAAATGCTTCACGAAATTAAATTGTGTTGTCAAAATTGTTGGTATAACTCCTCAAAACACATTTTCTGTTATTTTTGTTTGTCTTTTCCTAATTCCCCCAGGCTGAGGTAGGAACTGCTTTCCAATGTTGCTCCCACAGGTTTGCCCTTTTATCTCTATTTTAACTAGATTTAATTTTATTTGATGTTATTTAGTTTTAAGTAACAGTTACTAAGTGTAAACTATGTGCTAGATACTATGGTAGACCCTGAGGAACAAAAAGTTGAATCGCACCTTCCATCAAGCATCTAGAGTGTGTGTGTGTGTGTATGTCTGTGTGTCTGTGTGTCCATGCATATGTGAGTGAAATAACTAATGCAATTAATTCGGTGGTAAGAACAGAATTCAATGGGGGCAGAGAAGAGGGAACACCTATCATTGTTCTGGGTGCTGAAGAGTTTAAAGGTGAATGATTTGGGTTGCACTGAATTAACTATGATGGCTTTTAGCAAAACTGTGTCCTTTCCTTTTGGGCAGGATTGAAATCCCTGTGGGAGGAAGCGTTTCCCATCACTTCCTCGGAAAAGGCACAACAGAAAACTATGGCAGCAAAATTTTCCTTTCACTAGTTTTGCCCTTCAACTTGGTAGACACAGTTCTGCAAACTGGAAATATTTCTTAGGTTCCAGGTTGTTCAAATTTCCAACAAGTGTGCCAAGTGTGATAGCAATCTTTTTCCTGTGGTCAAGCAGTTTTCTTCACTTGCTCATAACGCTGGCTTATTTACTGAGGAACTGATCTTGAGCATTAAGACACTGGTATTAAAAAAAAAAAAAAATTGGTAAAGAATAGCACAAATCATTATAAAGTCATTGCAAATATAAGTATTAGAATGTCGAGATTTTGGCCTAGACTGAAGGAGTATTATAAGAGATTTTAATGGGGAAGGACATTAAACTAAACCAAAAATAAAAATTAATTAATTAAAATTAAAATACAGAAAGGCAAGATGACAACACAAACTGTTTGCCTTTATTAAAAAAAAACAGATACCACATTCTATAAAACAGAATTACCCACATTATAGATACATATTGAAATTGTGGCTTCTGAGAAGGATGAGAAAAGACCTTCCTGTTTACTTCTGATCTATAAACATGATTCACAACCTACTAAAATCTCCTTAGAAGCATGTCCTGGGTTGAATGTTGTTGTTGTTAGGTGCCATCGAGTCAGTTCCAGCTCATAGCGACCCCATGCACAACAAAACAAAACGTTGTCTGGTTCTGCACCATCCTCACATTGTTGCTATGTTTGAGCCCATTGTTGTAGCCACTATGTTAACACAACTCATTGAGGGCCTTCTTCTGTTTTGCTGACCCTCTACTTTACCAGGTATGATGTCCTTCCCCCTGATAACATGTCCAAAGTACATGAGATGAAGTCTCGCCATTCTCACTTCTAAGGAACACTCTGGCTGTACTTCTTCCAAGACAGATTTGTTCATTCTCCTGGCACTCCATGGTATAGTCAATATTCTTTGCCAACACCAAAATTCAAAGGCATCAATTCTTCTTCAGTCTTCCTTATTCATTGTCCAGCTTTCACGTGGATATGAGGTGATTGAAAATACCATGGCTTGGGTGCAGTGCACGTTGGTCCTCAAAGTGACATCTTTGCTTTTTAACACTTTGAAGAGGTCTTTTGCAGCAGGTTTGCCCAACACAATACATTGTTTAATTTCTTGACTACTGCTTCCATGGGCATTGATTGTGAATCCAAGTAAAATGAAATCCCTGACAACTTCAATCTTTTCTCTGTTTATCATGATGTTGCTTAATGGTCCAGTTATGAGTATTTTTGTTTTCTTTATATTGAGATATAAAAACCCAAAAACCAAACCCGTTGTTGTCGAGTCGATTCCAACTCATAGAGACCCAATAGGACAGAATAGGACTGCCCCAAAGTGTTTCCAAGGAGCAGACAGTGAATTTGAACTGCCAACCTTTTGGTTAGCAGGAGAGCTCTTAACCACTGTACCACCAGGGTTTCATATTGAGGTATAATCCATATTAAATGCTGTAGTCTTTGGTTTTCATCAGTAAGTGCTTCAAGTTCTGGACTGGATAGTGTTCCCCAAATTTTATGAGCTTCGTGGAACCTCAGAATGCAATCTTATTTGGACATGGGATCTTAGCAGATACAATTAGTGAAAAACAGGTCATACTGGAGTAAGGTAAAGCATAAATCCAATGTGACTTGTGTCCGTATAAGGAGAAAAGATGAGACACAGGCACACAGGGAGAATGCCATGCGATGAAAGAAGCAGAGAATGGAGCAGTGTGTTTCCAAGCCAAGGAACACCAAGGATTGACTGCTAAGCAAAGGCATGGAACAGATTCTCCTCTGGAGCCTTGGAGAGAACATGGCCCTGCCAACACCTTGATTTCAGACTTCTAGCTTCCTGAACTGTGAGAATAAATTTGCATTCTTTTAAGTCGCTTGGTTTATGGTAATTTCCTATGGCAGCCTTAGGAAACTGATAGTATACAAAACAAAAACATTTTTCAAACTATTTTGGTGCAGTAGCACATTGAATTAGAATAAGGTTAACTGGGTGTAAAAGAGCCATAAAATAAATAAATGATGACAGATTGGGGCAAAAGAAAGTGAAGAGAAGGTTTTAAAAATAAACAGAGTCATTTATATTTTTTACATGTGCTAGAACAAATTAGAACAAATAGTGGCCCTATAGGGGTCGCTATGAGCCGGAATCAACTTGACAGCAGTGGGTTTGGAACAAAGAATTAAAAAAAAAAACAAACTTGTTGTTGTAGACTAGATACTGACTCATGGTGACTCCATGTGTTTCAGAGTAGAGCTACTCTATAGGGTTTTCTTGGCTATGATCTTTGTGGAAGTAGATCGCAGGCCTTTCTGTCATGGAGTAGCCATGTAAATTTGAACCACTAGCTTTAGGTTAACAGCCTGGAGCAAGCCATTTGTGTTACTTAGGAATCTTGGCATAAACTGTAGTGGATGTGAATTTTCATTCTTTGAGAATTTGAAAGAACATATTAGCAAAAAGATCTGATTCTAGGTCTTTTTTGGGAACTAGTCCTTTGACTTTTTTTTTTTTAAGTTTATTTTATTGCTTTTACTGTAGCATATTTTTCTATTTCTGGTTTCAATTTTGGAAATTTATACTTTTCAGAAAATTGCCAGATTTTGAAATTTATTAGCATAGAGTTGAACATGGTATGTGAATTGCATATACAAATCTATGTAATATATTTAAATTTCCCTCCACGTTAGTTTTTCGTACTTTACATTTCTAAATTTTTTTCTGCTATTTCTATTTTTCCTTAATTTAATTTTTCAGACATGGCCTATTTCATCAATTTTTCCTCAAATACTAAGCTCTTGAATTTGTTGAGCAATCCCTAATCTTCTTATTTTGAGATTTTACTTCTACTATTGTTTTCTTTCTCTTTGTTTTAGGTATCTATGGTCTTTTTCTAGCTTTTTGTGTGTGTGTGTGTGTGATAAAAATGTGTATAACAAAATATTTGCTATTTCAACATTTTTTACATGTACAATTCACTGACATTATGTTTATCATGTCGTGCAACCATCACCACTATCCATTTCCAGATTTTTCATCGCCCTTAACAGAAACTCAGTGACCCTTAAGTAATAACTCTCCCCTTTTTCCTCACTCCTACCCTTGGTAACCACTAATAAACTTTGGTCTCTATACATTTGTCTCTTCGAGGTATTTCATGTATGTGGGATAATATGTGTCCTTTTGTGACTGACTTATTTCACTCAGCATAATCTTTACAAGGTTTATTCAGGTTGTAGCATGTGTCAGGACTTGATTTATCTTTATGACTGAGTAATATTTCATTGTACAGATGTACCACATTTTGTTTATCCATTCATCTGTTGATGGACATTTTGGTTGTTTCCACACAACCTTTCTTGAATTACAGTGGAGGTTTTCGAAACAAACTATGAATTTGTTTCTGGGTATAATTTTGGCCAAACTCCTTAAGTTTTAATATGTTAGGTTCTAATAACTGTTACTTCTAAGTAGTTTGTATTATTATGGTAATATAGTAGCATGTGTACCAGTCGTCAAGTGTTTAGTAGAAGTGTTTTTTTTTCTTATTTGTATTAATTGTAATTATAAGAGAATGTGACCTACACATTTCTTGCTGTCTTGAATTTATTACAGTTATCCTTTTCTGCTTATAGACATATTAGTCAAATATGTAGCTCCTAGACTTCTTTCTTAAATCTAGTGTCTCCTTCCTTCTCAGTATACAAATACAGCCTTACAAATTCTTCTCTCAGTGTCACTCCTCCCTTCAAGTAGTCCTGGCTTGGTCTTGCAGATTGAGTAGAAGTTTGCCAGGTATAGATGGAGACAGGCTTTAAGGACATGTCAGGGAGGAAGAAAATGTGCAAACGCATAGAATCATATGAGCTAGCACTCGTGAGAAGTCTCCCTAGCAAGATCAAAGACTACTTAGGATGGAGGAGGAAAAGGAGTGGAGCCTGGATGTTGAAGAGCTTGAACACCAAACAGCAGGAATGTGGGGGTGTGGCAGTGGGGTTTAGGGGGAGAAAATTCCACTTTTTCTAGTCACAATATTTTATAATAACACATCTCTACTTTAGGAGGGCTAGAGAAATAAATGTTGTATTATAGACTGTTGTATTATAAAAAAAAAAAGTTGTATTATAGACTGTTGTATTTGCTGATCATAAATTAGAAAAATCTTTGAATTACATATGGGAGAGTTCCGTAGTCACTTAAAATATTTGGGATCACGTAGGGGCTGCAAGACCAAGCTCCATTCAATCTCCTGTAGGAGTCAGGCCTCTTTTGAATAACACAGGTAGACACCAATCTCAAACTAGCTTTACCAAAAAAAGTAACTAAAAATTCCCAAGATACCATGGCTTTAGACACAGCTGAATCCTGGGGCTCAGGTGGGGTCATCAGGACAGGTTTGCTCCCCATTTCCACTCCCTGTTGTTTCAGCCTCTTCAGGTCATGGTAAAGATGGTGGCTGGCAGCTCCAGGCTTCCATGTCCATCTCAGGAGGAGAGAGGAATGCTTTCCTATTAATTCTACCAAATGTCTCTTAGGGATGGCTCACATTGGCCTAGCTTGTGTCGTATGGCCCTCCCTGAGACGGTTACTGTGGCCAGAGAGATGCAATTCTGTGGTGGGGGGAAGAAATGACTTCCACCAAACAACATAGAAAGAGGTGCTCTGTCACCAGAAGAGAGGGGAATGGGTGGTGGGTACAGAAGCACCAAAGATGAAACCTTCTCTGACTCCCTTTGACTTAGTTACTTCCATCTCTGGTCTCCCATTGTGCCTTCTTCATTTCTTTATTATGGCGCTTACTGCATGGTATGTTGGGTGCTGTCGAGTCAATGAATAGCAACATCTATTTGCTTGTCTTTTTTTGCCCTTTGTTGAATTAAGTACCGGTTGTCCATATTATGTGTAGCCAGCATAGTGCAGCACACGTGGTAGATGCTCCATAAAGGCTTACCAAATAAAAACATAAATTAAAAGACATGAGTTTGAAGATAGGGAAGATTATGGTAAATGCAGGTAGTGGTTTAAAATATATCCACAAATTCTTCAACGCTCTTCCCTAATTCCCCTCCCCTGGGGGCTGGACTTAGTGACGTACTTCAAATGAGACTAGGTCATAACAGACACTGTGGAAGTGAAGACCATGTTCAGGGAACAGTGATTTGCATCTACTGGTACAAGTAAACTGGTGGGGGATGAGGCAGAAAAGAATTTGAGAGCAAAGTACCTTGTATAGTTCTTTCTCGCCAAAACTCTTAAGTACAGCTATTCTTCAAGTCTTTGTCCTTGGACTTCTCTTTCTTCACTGTGTTCTTCGGTGATCTCATCTACATCTAAGATTTTAATTAATTCCTACTTGGATTGCTTTAAAATCCAACCTGGACCTAATATCAGTGATTCAGTCTCACGTCTTCACTTGCTTGCTGATCTTCTCCATCTGGATATGCTACCAGCATTGCAAATACTTTGTCTCCTAAATTTATCTTCCCTCCAGCCACCCTCCCTTAAGTTCCTTAAATCTCAGTCATGGCACTGCCACCATTGGCATCACACAGGTTGTTTTCCCATGGGGACTGTTGGAGGAATCCATGAGGAAAACTCTCTCATCGAATTATCCAAGGACGTAATTTAGTACTGAATGGAATCCAGAGGAAGCATTGCCTATATTGCTACCTTCAGAGTTAGCCATTCCCCCACATACAAGTGTCATACACATACTTGTTACTGCCTATGGGATGACTCTCTTAGGTCACACTGAAAGCATTAATATTCCTTTTATTCTAACCCTGAAAGCAGTTGCTCCCAGGTGTACTTAATCTATTCTCCTCCGATGAGATGAGCTTGTTAGGACAGTTGTCTGTAGGCTAATAACTTTGCCCTCACAGTCACATCTCTATGCAATTAGCTATCAAGTCTTATCAGTTCTGTCTGGGTCTTGTTTTCAGCCTCTCCCGTGCAGTCAGGATTATGGCACAGCCCAGCGGTTTCCAACCTGGCTGCAAAGTAGAATCCCCAGGAGCTTTTAGGTCCCTGGATGGTGTATACTGCTTGTGCTCTGACTTCTAATGTAAATGTTGGCAGTTTGAACATACCCAGTAGTGTCCTGGAAGGAAGGTTTGGCAATCAGCTTCCATAAAGATTACAGCAAAGAAAAGCAGTTCCACTCTGTAACACATAGGGTCACCATGAATCAGAATCAACTCAACAACAATGCAACAGTTTTCTTTTTGTTTGTTTTGGGGAGCTTCTAAAAACTCCCTTGTCTGGGCCTCACCCAAGACAGATGAAACCAGAGTATCTAGGGTAGAACCTAGACATCAGTATTGTTTCAAAGTTTATCAGCCCAGCAATTCCCCTTCTAGGTATTTACCCAAAACACTTGAAAGCAGGGACTCAAATAGAGACTTGTACTCCAATGTTCTTAGCAGCATTACTTAGAACAGCCAAGAGGTAGAAACAACCCAAGTGTCCATCAACAAATGAATGGATAAACAAAATGTGGCATATCCATACAATAAAATATTATTCAGCCATAAAAAAGAAAAGAAACTCTGATACATGCTATGACATGGATGAACCTGGAAAACATTATGCTGAGTGAAATTAAGTCAGACACAGAAGGGCAACTATTGTATTATCCCCATAATATGAAATATCTAGAATAGGCAAGTGTGTAGAGACATATTTATTAGTGGTTCTCAGAGGCTGGGGAGGACGGGGAAGGGGGGAGGTTATTACTTAAGGGTTACAGAGTGTCTGTCTGGGGTGATGAAAAACATTTGAAAATGGATAGTGGTGATGGTTATACAACATGGTGAATATAATTAAATGTCATTGAGTTGTACACTTAAAAATGGTTAAAATGGCAAATTTTTTGTTATATATTACCATCAAAAAAAAGTTCCTGAGGTAATTCTAATGTATAGTCTGGTGACACTCCACTGGTGGATGACAGCGTTGCCAGTGGGATCTGATGATGACCTGGTCTGGCTATAATCTTTAATTACTGTGACCTGGGAAAATAGTTCACACTTTATGGGAATCAATTTTCAATTCTATAAAATGTGATAACACTTTCTTAGCAGGATTACTGAAGGAGCAAATGAAACAGTGGTGTGAAAAGCTGTGATAACTCTAAAGAACTGGGTTTTATTTTGAGATGAGCACACCCTTACTGCTACCAGTTTAATTCTTTTCAAGGACCAGAGTAATAGCTCTTTAGCTGGGCTCCTGGCCTCCAGCATCTCTGCTCTCCAGTTCATCCTCTACACCGTGGCATTTCAGCTCTGCTAAATCACTCTTTTTTTTTTTCCACTACTATTCTGCTTTTCATTTCATTCCAAATTAAGTCCACTCTAAAACTAAACCAAACCAAACCAAACCCATTGCCACTGAGTCGATTCCGAGTCACAGTAACCCTATAGGACAGAGTAGAACTGCCGCATAGGGTTTCCAAGGCTGTTTAAGGAAGCAGACTGCCATATCTTTCTCGCACGTAGCGTCTGGCTGGTGTGTTCAAACCTTCAACTTTTCAGTTAGCAGCTGAGTGCTTAACAACTGCACCACCAGGGCTCCTCTAAGTCAGCTCTAGACCTCCTAAAGTTGGAACCTAGACTGCTTTTTGAGGCTTATCTTCTATTTCCTAAGTACAGTCCATAGGCATCCAACCATTACCCACCTAGCCTGTCAACCAACAAATGTTCGAGGTCCTATCATGTGAAAGGATTGTGCTAGAGGAGAAAATGCAAAGATGAGTCAAATGTGCATGATCTAAGAAAGCGACTAGCTAGAAGGATGTAGAAATGATTCATTTTAGTTCAGTTTAATCCCTGAAGACACCTTTAATTTTCCCATCTCTCTACCTCTGTATTCTCTAATGCAAAGATGTGCAGAGTGGACATTAGTCCTCAAATAGTTCTTGGGTAAACTTTAAAAGAGGACTGAACACAATGTCATTATTAATCAGTAGAATAACTCATGTCTATTTCCCATGTTTTTGGGGATTGCAGTACTTGGCAGGGCTTGCTTCAGGGGTGTGTAACCTGTGCAGTCGGTCACACAGGTCCCCATGCTCAGGAGCTTCCCATACTTGGTTTAAGGCTGTGTTGTCACCATCTTGAAATTCTTAATAATTTTTAGGCAGGGGTACCCAATTTTGCATTTTGTACTGGGCCATGCAAATTATGTAGCCAGTACACTTATAGTGGGTGATAAAGTTTGATAATTCATTTATTTTTGTTTTAAAAAAGATTTTAGGCAGCATAAAAGATAACTACAATGGAGAAAGATTAAATAAAATTTAAAAGTAGCTTTATAATGAGGCAAAGGGAGAATAAGTTCAGAAAGGTCAGATGGAGCCAAGGCTGAGTTTATTACACTAGAAGGCATGTCAACAGGTCCAATTCACCTGTAGAAATAGCAGCCATTGTGAGGAGGAAGAAACCACAAGATTTAAGATTGACAGTATTCATGATTAGTAGCTAAGGAAGAAATACAAATATCCCCAGTAGGAGACTAGAGGGAAATGTCTCTCATGGGTCCTCATGATTGGTGAACTGTACAATGTTCTTTAGGGAACCATGCCACTGATGACACCTCCCAGTGAACCCAGCAACATGAGTCACAGGGCCAGTTCTTTTCATGTTCCTCACACCAGTGGTAACACAGAATTCAGTAACATTGTTTAGTGCAGGGGCTTGCACACAGAAGGGGCTCAGTACATCTGTGTCGAATGAATGAATATAGGCAGATAACATGAATCAGAACAGGCATCTAGCTTTAGTGATCTGACTTAATTCAGGGATACACAGATTTTAGAGTATTTTGGAGACTGGATGGGCTCCATATTCAGAGAATTCTCCAAAAGAAATATTGTTTCTATTTGTTGGGTCTTTGAAACTCTGCATGGCAGTAAATTCGATGTTATTAGTTTCTAATAATATGATATTGAAAGACTACTCTTATTGCAGAAAATCAAAGCATATTTATAGCTGGTATATCAGGATGATTTCAGCTCCAAATAGCAGAAAACAAAGCAAAATGGCTTAGGCAATAAGGAGACGTATTACCTCCCAAAATGAGAAAAATGGAGGAAAGCGCTTTAGGGGTTGGTTAACTCTAAGGCAGTGATGTCATCAGGCCTGGTTCCTTTAACCTTCTCATCTGCCTTTAGCGTGTCCTCAGGGAATCTTCCCTCCTTGTTACAAGATGGTTGCCACCATTTTGACATTATATGCAGATTAGGTAACATCCAGCAAAAGAAAAGGAACTCCTTTTTTTTTTTTTTTAATAATTTTTATTGTGCTTTAAGTGAAAGTCTACAAATCAAGTCAGTTTCTCACACAAAAACTTATATATACCTTGCTACATACTCCCAGTTCCTCTTCCCCTAATGAGACAGGCTGCTCTCTCCCTCCACTTTCTCTTTTCGTGTACATTTTGCCAGCTTCTAACCCCCTCTACCCTCTCATCTCCCCTCTAGACAGGAGATGCCAACATAGTCTCAAGTGTCCACCTGATGCAAGAAGGTCACTCCTTACCAGCATCCCTCTCCAACCCATTGTCCAGTCCAATCCATGTCTGAAGAGTTGGTTTCGGGAATGTTTCCTGTCCTGGGCCAACAGAAGGTCTGGGGACGATGACCACCAGGGTCCTTCTAGTCTCAGTCAGAACATTAAGTCTGGTCTTTTTATGAGAATTTGGGGTCTGCATCCCACTGCTCTCCTGCTCCCTCAGGGGTTCTCTGTTGTGTTCCCTGTCAGGGCAGTCATCGGTTGTAGCTGGGCACCATCTAGTTCTTCTGGTCTCAGGACGATGTAGTCTCCAGTTCATGTGGTCCTTTCTCTTTCTTGGGCTTGTAATTACCTTGTGTCCTTGGTGTTCTTCGTTCTCCTTTGCTCCAGGTGGGTTGAGACCAATTGATGCATCTTAGATGGCCGCTTGCTAGCGTTTAAGACCCCAGATGCCACTCTTCAAAGTGGGATGCAGATTGTTTTCTTAATAGATTTTATTAAGCCAATTGACTTAGATGTTCCCTGAAACCATGGTCACCAAACCCCTGGCCCTGCTACACTGGCCTTCAAAGCATTCAGTTTATTCAGGAAACTTCTTTGCTTTTGGTTTAGTCCAATTGTGCTGACCTTCCCTGTATTGTGTGTTGTCTTTCCCTTCACCTAAAGTACTTCTTATCTACTATCTAATTAGTGAATACCCCTCTCCCACCCTCCTTCCCTCCCCCTTCTAGTAACCACAAAAGAATATTTTCTTCTCAGTTTAAACTATTTCTCAAGTTCTTATAATAGTGGTCTTATACAATGTTTGTCCTTTTGCAACTGACTTTCACTCAGCATAATGCCTTCCAGGTTCCTCCATGTTATGAAATGTTTCACAGATTCATCACTGTTCTTTATCGATGCATATTATTCCATCGTGTGAATATACCATAATTTATTTATCTATTCATCCGTTGATGGGCACCTTGGCTGCGTCCATCTTTTTGCTATTGTAAACAGTGCTGCAATAAACATGGGTGTGCATATATCTGTTCGTATAAAGGCTCTTATTTCTCTAGGATATATTCCAAGGAGTGGGATTGCTGGATCGTATGGTAGTTCTATTTCTAGCTTTTTAAGGAAGCTCCAAATCAATTTCCAAAGTGGTTGTACCACTTTACATTCCCACCAGCAGTGTAGAAGTGTTCCAATCTCTCCACAGCCTCTCCAACATTTATTATTTTGTGTTTTTTGGATTAATGCCAACCTTGTTGGAATGAGCTGGAATCTCATTGTAGTTTTGATCTGCATTTCTCTAATGGCTAATGATCGTGAACATTTCCTCATGTATCTGTTAGCTTCCTGAATGTCTTCTTTAGTGAAGTGTCTATTCATATCTTTTGCCCATTTTTTAATTGGGTTATTTGTCTTTTTGCAGTTGAGTTTTTGCAGTATCATGTAGATTTTAGAGATCAGGCGCTGATCGGAAACGTCATAGCTAAAAACATTTTCCCAGTCTTTTATAGGTAGTCTTTTTACTCTTTTGGTGAAGTCTTTGGATGAGCATAGGTGTTTGATTTTTAGGAGCTCCCAGTTACCTAGTTTTTCTTCTGCATTCTTAATGTTTTGTATACTGTTTATGCCATGTGTTAGGGCTCCTAAAATTGTCCCTGATTTTCTTCCATGATCTTTATCATTTTAGATTTTATATTTAGGTCTTTAATCCATTTTGAGCTCATTTTTTGTGCATGGAGTGAAGTATGAGTCTTGTTTCATTTTTTTGCAGATGGATATCCAGTTATGCCAGCACTATTTGCTAAAAAGACTGTCTTTTCCCCATTTAACTGTTTTGGGGCCTTTGTCAAATATCAGCTGCTCATATGTGGATGGACTTATGTCTGGATTCTCAATTCTGTTCCATTGGTCTATGTATCTGTTGTTGTACCAGTACCAGGCTGTTTTGACTACTGTGGTGGTATAATAGGTTCTAAAATCAGGTAAAGGAAGGCCTCCCACTTTGTTCTCCTTTTTCGGTAATGCCTTATTTATCCGGGGCCTCTTTCCCTTCCGTATGAAGTTGGTGATTTGTTTCTCCATCTCATTAAAGAATGTCCCTGGGATTTGGATCAGAATTGCATTAAATGTATAGATCGCTTTTGGTAGAATAAATATTTTTATAATGTTAAGTCTTCCTATCCATGAACAAGGTATGTTTTCCCACTTAGGTCTCTTTCCGTTTCTTGCAGAAGTGTACTGTTGTTTTCTTTGTATGAGTCTTTGACATCTCTGGTAAGATTTATTCCTAAGTATTTTATCTTCTTGGAGGCTACTGTAAATGGCATTGATTTGGTGATTTCCTCTTCAATGTTCCTTTTGTTGGTGTAGAGGAATCCAACTGATTTTTGTATGTTTATCTTGTATCCCGATACTCTACTGAACTCTTCTATTAGTTTCAGTAGTTTTCTGGAAGAGGGCTTTCTGTGTATAAGATCATGTCACCTGCAAATAGAGATACTTTTACTTCTTCCTTGCCAACCTGGATGCACTTTATTTCTTTATCTAGCCTAATTGCTCTGGCTAGGACCTCCAGCACAATGTTGAATAAGAGCAGTGATAAAGGGCATCCTTGTCTGGTTCCTGATCTCAGGGGAATGCTTTTCAGGCTCTCTCCATTTAGGGTGATGTTGGCTGTTGGCTTTGTATAAATGCCCTTTATTATGTTGAGGAATTTTCCTTCTATTCCCATTTTGCTGAGAGTTTTTATCATGAATGGGTGTTGAACTTTGTCAAATGCCTTTTCTGCATCAGTTGATAAAATCATGTGATTCTTGTCTTTTGTTTTATTTATGTGGTGGATTACATGAATTGTTTTTCTAATGTTGAACCATCCCTGCATACCTGGTATGAATCCCACTTGGTCATGGTGAATTATTTTTTTGATATGTTGTTGAATTCTACTGGCTAGAATTTTGTTGAGGATTTTTGCATCTACATTCATGAGGGATATAGGTCTATAATTTTCTTTTCTTGTGGTGTCTTTACCTGGTTTTGGTATCAGGGATATACGGTGGCTTCATAGAATGAGTTGGGTAGTATTCCGTCCTTTTCTATGCTCTGAAATACCTTTAGTAGTAGCGTTGTTAACTCTTCTCCGAAAGTTTGGTAGAACTCTGTAGTGAAGCCGTCTGGACCAGGGCTTTTTTTTGTTGGGAGTTTTTTGATTACCTTTTCTTTTGTTATGGGTCTATTTAGTTGTTCTACCTCTGTTTGTGTTAGTTTAGGTAGGTAGTGTGTTTCTAGGAATTCATCCATTTCTTCTACATTTTCAAATTTGTTAGAGTACAATTTTTCATAATAATCTGATATGATTCTTTTAATTTCAGTTGGGTCTGTTGTAATATTGCCCATCTCATTTCTTATTTGGGTTATTTGCTTCCTCTCCTGTTTTTCTTTTGTCAGCTTGGCCAGCGGTTTGTCAATTTTGTTAATTTTTTCAAAAAACCAGTTTTTGGTCTTGTTAATTCTTTCAATTGCTTTTCTGTTTTCTATTTCATTTAGTTCAGCTCTAATTTTTATTATTTGTTTTCTTCTGGTGCCTGTGGGTTTCTTTTGTTGCTCTCTTTCTATTTGTTCAAGTTGTAGGGATAATTAATTGATTTTGGCCCTTTCTTCTTTTTGGATGTGTGCATTTATTGATATAAATTGCCCTCTGAGCACTGCTTTTGCTGTGTCCCAAAGGTTCTGATAGAAAGTGTTATTTTCATTGGCTTCTCTGAAATTTTTTATTCCATCCTTAATGTCTTCTATAATCCAGTCTTTTTGAAGCAGGGTGTTGTTCAGTTTCCAAGTGTTTGATTTCTTTTCCCTGCTTTTCCTGTGATGGATTTCCACTTTTATGGCCTTATGGTCAGAGAAGATGCTTTGTAATATTTCAATGTTTTGCATTCTGCTAAGGCTTGCTTTATGACCTAATATGTGGTCTCTTCTAGAGAATGTTCCATGTGCACTAGAAAAGAAAGCATACTTGGTTGCTTTTGGATAGAGTGTTCTGTACATGTCTATGAGGTCAAGTTGGTGGATTGTGGCATTTAGATCTTCCTTGTCTTTTTTGAGCTTCTTTCTGGATGTCCTGTCCTTCACTGAAAGTGGTACATTGAAGTCTCCTACTATTATTTTGGAGCTGTCTTTCTCACTTTTCAATGCTGATAGAGTTTGTTTTATGTATCTTGTGGCCCTGTCATTGGGTGCATGAATATTTAATATGGTTATATCTTCTTGGTGTATTGTCCCTTTAATCATTGTATAGTGTCCTTCCTTATCCTTTATGATGGATTTAACTTTAAAGCCTATTTTGTCAGAAACTAATATTGCCACTCCCGCTCTTTTTTGATTGTTGTTTGCTCGATATATTTTTTTCCATCCTTTGAGTTTTAGTTTGTTTGTGTCTCTAAATCTAAGGTGTGTGTCTTGTCAACAGCATGTAGACAGAACTTGGTTTTTAATCCATGCTACCACTCTCTGTCTCTTTATTGGTGCATTTAGTCCATTTACATTCAGGGTAATTATGGATAGGTATGAATTTTTTTTTTTTTTTATTTTTTTTATTTTTATGAATTTAGTGCTATCATTTTGATGCCTTTTTTTGTGTTTTGTTGACAGTTTCTTTTTCTCACTTAATTTTATGTGCTGAGTAGATTATATTGTCCTTTCCTCATATTTGTTGTTGTTGATTTTGTTTCCGCTGAGCCTCTATTTTTTTCTCATATTTTATTTTGATGAGTAGGATAGTTTGTCTCCTTTGTGGTTACCTTATTATTTACCCCTATTTTTTAAATATAAACCTAACTTTTATTTCTTTGTATTGCCGTATCTTCCTCTCCATATGGAAGGTGTGTGATTACATTTCTTCGTCCCTCTTTATTATTTTAATGTTGTCTTCTTTTTTATAACATCGCTGGTACCCTGTTCTGAGCCTTTGAAACTCAGAGCTTCCAGCTTGTCACAAATATACTCGTTTCACTTGTTTTTTTTGGTCTTTGTTGTAAAGAGGGCTTGCCGGAAACGTCTGTCTATTCTGCCATCTTGGCTCCACCTTAAGGAACTCCTTCTTTGTGCACTTCTTTTTGATAGTGAAGAACCTTTTCTAGAAGCCCTCCAGGTTTCTGCCCTTATATTTCATGCCCTGAAGTGGGCCACATACTCACCCCTAAGCCAATCACACGCTAGAGAAATAGTACCACCGTGAGTGATTGCAGGCATAATCAGGATTTGTGCACGTCATGAATGATGGAATAAAAGAAGGGATATGCCCACATGGAAAAAGAGTAAAATGGCTGTTTTTATATGTGACCAATAGGTCACAGCAAAGCCTTGAATCTTATTAAAAGTATGACTTAAGCAAAGCAATAATATCTCTGAGCCTCAATTTCCACAGCTGTGAACTTCAGGTAACAATACCCACCTCGACTGGGTGCCTGTGAGGATTAAGTGAGATATTTGCAAAGTACCTGTTGGTGGTGTTAGGTGCCCTCAGGTAGGTTCCAATTTATAGCAACTCTACGTGCAACAGAATGAAACACTGCTTGGTCCTGCACCATCCTCAAAATCGTTACTACGTTTGAGCCCATTGTTGTAGCCACTGTGTCAATCCATTTCATTAAAAGTCTTCCTCTGTTTCACTAACGCTCTACTTTACCAAGCATGATGTCCTTCTCCAAGGATTGGTCCCTTTGAGGGTTGGATTAACCAGCAAGCAAGGTACACACTCTTAAGTGTGTTTACTTACTAAGCTGTAGTCCACAATTTCACATGGGTTTCACCACATCTTTAATTTTTGATGTGGCGAAAAACAGGTGAAACTGTGCACTACAGGTTAGTAAGCGCAAGTAAGCCTGTGCATACCTTGCTTATTGCGTAATCTGTATATCGTCCTTTTGATAAGGAGCATTCTGGCTATACTTCTTCCAAGACAGATTTGCTCATTCTGCTGGCAGTCCTGGTTAAAAAACAATGTTGTCACTTTGAGGCCTAAGGTGCACCTGACCCAAGCCATGGCATTTTCAATTGCCTCATACGCGTGTGAAAGCTGGACAATGAAAAAGGAAGGCTGAAGAAGAATTGACATATTTGAGTTGTGGTGTTGGCAAAGATTATTGAATATACCGTGGACTGCCAGAAGAATTCAAAGCACCTAGTATACTGCTTTATACATATTACTGCAATTAACATTTTCTTATTAGTGACATACGTAATACATGCTTCATAAGTGGTAGCTATTTTGAGTATTTTTCTTTTCCCAAATGTATAAATGCACAATGGCTCAATTACCTTCTGTTATGGATTGAATTGTGTCTCCCCAAAATGTGTGTCAACCTGCCTAGGCCATGATTCCCAGTATTGTGTGATTATCCTCCATTTTGTGATCTAATTTTCCTATGTGTTAAAAAGCCTCTATAATGTTAATGAGGCAGGATTAGAGGCAGTTATGTTAACAAGGCAGGACTCAATCTACAGGATTAGGTTGTATCTTGAGTCAATCTCTTTTGAGATATAAAAGAGAGAATGGAGCAGAGAGGAGAGGGACTTCATGCCACCAAGAAAGGAGCACCAGGAGCAGAGCAAATCCTTTGGACTCAGGGTCCCTGTGATGAGAAGCTCCTAGACCAGAGGAAGACTGATGACAAAGACCTTCCTGCAGAACCTACAGAGAGAGAAAGCATTCCCTAGTAGCTTGTTCCTTGAATTTGGACTTCTAGCCTCCTAGTTTCTGAGAGAATAAATTTGTTTATTAAAGCCATTCACTTGTAGTATTTCTGTTATAGCAGCACTGAGGCACCTTCTTTAGTTTATCCATGCAGATAAGCACTTAGGAAATATAAGTATATAGATAAGCCACCATGGGTTGAGGAATCCAATTCTATGTGAACAGAGGTCCTAAGGTAGGGAACCCTTGGGTAAGGATCCATACTGGAAAGTCCATATTCTTTAAAGCTCAGAGTGAGAATTCTCATGTCACATATCATAAGCCTTTACTCCATCCACACCCGCTCTTCCCAACGTTTTATTTGCAATGGTTTTGGAAATAATCCTAAATCCTACTCTGGCTGCGTTGGAGTAACTGGGTTTGTAACAGATTTGTGAAGAAATGACTTAGAGATAGTTCCCTGAGAGGGGAAAAGGAAGTATGACCCTGGAAAGGAAAATAGAAATCCCTGATTGATTATTTCAAATGAACATTAATTAAGCACTGGTTGTGTGCAGGGCATGAGCACGTTATTATGCAAGACTGTGTGGATATGGGTGTGGGTATGTGTGTAGGAGGTGGGCGAGGTGAAAAAACAACAATGTTAGCTTTTAGACACGTATTGATATCACAGGTATGTGAACAGCTAGCTATGACATAAGGCAGAATGCAGTAAGTGCAAAATGAAAGAACCACCAATGGGTGATAATAGTGCAAAGAAGGTAAAAACGGACTGGCTAGGGAAACGTGAGTGAGCTTCTCAGGGAGAGAAGTTCAGGGTGAGAGGCAGAGATGTAGATGCCTTTGGAAGCTTTGAAAGTACCAAGTCTGTGGGGAATGACAATTATAAATGTACGTCATGTAGCTGCATAAGGTATAAAGAAACCATGAGAGCAAGGATTGGGGAGTAGATTCAGATGAAATCTTGGGGGAGATCTGTGACCCTACAGAACTGTGAGCCACAACGTCAGACTTAGAGGACACTTTCTGGGCTAAAATAGGAAAGGTTTGGGAGAGACTGAGATGTGCTTTAAACCAAATCAAGCTGAATTACCTGGATACTGAGGCCTATGGGAGGAATCTTAGAGCAGTGATGAAGGGGAAGTGCTTTGGGTTCGGTGACCTAGGTCAAGTCCATGTCCACCATTGACTGATCCTGTAAAATTGGGCATGTTGGTTAAATTCTCTAGGCATCAGTTTCCTCATCTGTAAAATGGGGATGATAATATTACTTCTAGAGTTCTTCTGAGGACACATGAAATAGTGCAGGTAATGGTTAGCAACACTATTTGGTAGACAGCCTCAATAAATGTTCACTAATAAAAAAGAAATTATTCTCATTTATTCATTTTGATCATAGTTGATATCCTGACATCCCCTTGTCCTGTAGTAGAATGATTTGTGTTTGTTAAAAGTCCAATATATGAGCATGCCAAACTACTCTGGACACGCAGATGAGGAGTTATGAAGAAGTTGTGAATCGAGTGGGAGAAATTTTACTCCATCCCCCCTCTCAGTACACTCCACCACCTGGGAAGGGAGGGAAGATATTCAAGCAAGAAAAGGTGGAAAATATATGGAGAGCCTCCTGTTTTCTGCTGCCCCAGCAAAATCTTCTACAAGGGCCTGACCTTAGATGACTGCCAGAGGTTGTCACCTCTCCTCCTGACCACCAGAGTGTGCCCTGACTTGATCCTCTAGATCCAGAAGCAACAGAAACAGATGTTTGGTTCCTTTGAGTTTGAATGATTAGGGCAGATGGTTCTGAGAGCAGAGACAGTGGGGAGAAAAGGTTGGATGAAGCCAGGTCTGGACCAGGGGCAGGGACAGGGGTACAAGATCATCTTGTCTAAGGTGCAGACTAGGGATGGAGTATAGAAGAATGAATCCTGGAGAGACTGGGGCCAGCTTCTGGGCAAAGCATTGGATTCTCAACCCAGGTCTTAAAAAAAGGCTGTGGTACCTCCTTGTTCTTTTGTTCCTTCTCTCCTGTCTCTCTTTGGCAGCTAGGTCAGTAGGTTTAGTGGTCAAATAGGAGAGAAGCCAAGTACATGCTAGGACTCTGACATCTGATGGGAAGGAAAGATAGCGAGGGCAGTAGGAACTGGATGGGTGAATAAGAAGGTAAGGGCACACTGGAAGGAAAGAGAGTAGGAAGGTTAATTCAGGTAAGGGCTATACATTCCAGTCCTTCCCTGGCTGATCAAAATGTGGTCACAATTGTACAAGGAATGAAGTTCAGTTCATAATGATTTCCCTCTACCATACTTACAGCAAAGACACCGGCAATGTGCAGACGGATGCGAAGCTGTTACTCAACTCCGAAATGTACAAACTTGATGAGAATACAACAGATAGCTGCTGTTGAGAAGGATGTCCAGAGGAATTTGGCATTATAGTCTAAGCTGATTTGCATCCAGGACTCACCAGAATGGCCATACTGATTGTTGAGAGCCATCATCCAAACTGAGGGCGGGATGCCCATGCCTACAAGATGTTAAGTGGTGTTGACTATCATCCCTGACTATGATCACATAATTCTAACCAGCTGTTTCAGAATGTGTGTTGTGCTTATCAAAGATAAGTTACAAAAGTTTGAGATGGTTTTGGTCAATCCATCCCCACTGTTAGCAGTATGGGTGCAGTTCCTATTAAAATCCTAAGGGGCACATGGATGAACCTCAAAAGCATTATGCTGAATGACATAAGTCAGATACAAAAGGGTAAATATTGTATGATTCCACTTATATGAAATCTCTAGAATAGGTAAATACATAGAGATAAAAGGTTATTAGTGGTTACCAGGGGCTGGCAGAATGGGAAGCTGTTGCATTTAAGGGGTACTAAGTTCCTGTTAGGGGTAATGAAAAACTTTTGGAAAATAGATACTGATGATGGCTGTACAACATAGTGAATATAATCAGTGTTATGGAATTATACTTAAAAATGGCTAAAATGGCAATTTTCTGTTATATATATTAAAAATCATTGAATTTATCACCATAATTTAGCTTTACCATGCAGTTTTATGTAAAATCCAAACATGTTAAACAGAAAACACATCTGCATTATGGGGCTAGATTAAGATCTTTTGGGGGTCTTAAGCGCTGAGCAGCGTTTGCTTAGTTTCCCTATCCCGTTTTCCTTGTCTCTTCCTTCCTGCTCCCTCCTCTCCTCTCCTCCCTTTTATTGGGGTGAGATGCTAAGGGTGCAGAGTTGAAAGATGATCTCTGCCCTCATGATCTAATAAGAAAGACAGTCACAAAAAGAGAAAGGAGATCATTACATTCTCTAGTAGAAGTGTCATCTCTGCTAGGGGGGCTGCCCTGTATTATGGGATCACATTTATCTCAGCCCCACCCCAGGCTCTCCAGGTTTAACAGGGCTCAGCTCAATAAACATTCACTGGGCATCTGTGTGTGATGGTTCGGGTACAAAGATGAATAATAACTCATCCCTGCCCTGATCTAAGCAGCTTTCATTCAACCTCAGGTGACTCGGTGTCAATGTTGTTGGTCTAACTGACCCTGTGATCCAATTCCAGTATCTGGAACTTTGGCCCTGGTTAAGTACAGATGCCCCTCTTGTACCCTCTCCTGATAATTGGGGTGTTCCTTCCTTATTTTTTTTTTTTTTCCTTATTTGTTGAGATTACATGCTCCCTCACTTCCTTCAGGTCTACTCAAAAGGTACCTTCTCAATGAGGCCCATCCGGGCCACCAATCTAGAATTTCAACCCTCCCCCAACACACAGACTTCATAGCCTTCTTCCCTGCTTTATTTTTAATCCTAAGCATTTGCTATTCCCTAACACATGATTTATTTTGTCTATTGTTGACTTCCTTCATTAGAATGTAAATTCTGTGAGGGCAGAAATTTGGGTTTGTTTTCCTCTCTGTCATAACCCTAGGGCCAGGTTCCCAGTAGACAGTCCATATCAATGAATATTTGTTGAATGAATTCATGAATATCTGGATCTTTATCTTGTTCCCCAGTGCCAGGGGCCCACCCTGATAACTTGGTTCTTCAAAAGCTAGAATGTTCTATCTCATTCCCACATAAGTGACTGCACCTCAGTCCCTGGAGGTGGTGACCGATTTGGGCACACCATCTTGCATCTCTAAACACCACCTGGTCTTAGCTGCTGTGCTCCTGGAACTGCCTCACTCAAGAGAGTCAGTTCCTACTTGTTATCACCTATTCTTCCACTGACTCAGACTGTTTCTACCATCCCCAGCACTGTTCCCCAAATGGTCTTAAGAACTGGCCTATCCCAGTCTGCCCTAGTTAATTAACCTTCTCTGTGTGACAGCTTTACGAGACAGGACAGAAAGTAGAACACCCATAATGTGACGTGAATAAAACACCAGCCAATGGAAATGAATGACTAAGTATGGGAGAGTTTATCCCACACCATAAAAAAAACTGATGCTCAAATCCCCCAGAGAGGTGCTTTGAAAGCAGCTGAAAGACAGTTTAAACATTTGGAATAATTACTAATCCCTGAAATTAGCTTCTTAAAAGTAATCTTTGAAGTCACTGTTTTTGCATAATCATAATATCCAAGGCTAAACTTTCCGAGTAAAATGGTGGAGTGTTATGACTCATTTCCCTTACTCCAAGTTCCTGACTAACATCAGAGTTTTTAATGATCCCATGAGCTTCTCAATTAAAAAAAAAAAAAAAGTTTTTCTCGCCCTAAAGTTATGACTGAAAACAGAGAATCTTGAAGTAGCCACTGCAAGATTATCTTAGGCTTTTTAAACACAAAATTCTGAGACAGCTTTTACTCCTGTCACATGTACAATGGAGGCTGTAACTTTGGGGGAACAAAGGGACAGAGATTAGCTAGATGACTACAGGAGGCAACGCTTTAATTGGGATCCCAGAGAAGACTGACACCCATCAAGCTTTATCTGTCACCTGGTGACTGATTTTCTGTATATGCTTAGTGACAGCATCTTTAGAAACACCGCTAACAGGTTGTATTGGGGGAGGGGGCAGGACAAGAAAGGTCAGCTGAGAATGCTCTGGAGTTCGGTAGGTCATCCTGAGCCCCTAGGGTTCATAGGGCTGCCTTGTTCTTTTAATTATCTTGGCAGAAGCATTTCAATAAACTATTGGGGTAGGGAGAAGGGGAGTTCGTGCCTTGTGGATCCAAGACGTAGGCCATAAAGAGAGCTCAGTCCCAGCAGGCAGTAAGTACTGTATGCTGTGCTGGATAACTTGGGGTTCATTCCATTGAACCCTCATCCCGGAGGCCCTGGGAAGCTGGCAGGCTTACCTTTACTAGAGTCACAACAGGGTTATAGGTTTACATTCTGCATCACTGCCTTGGAGTCGACTCCGACTCATAGGTTCCCTATAGGGCAGAGGGTTCCCCCATTCCAAGGCTGTAATCTTTATGGAAGCAGACTGCCACATCTTTCCCCTGCAGGGCGGCTGTTGGGTTCGAACCGCCAACCCTCGGGATATATCCGTTGCGGTGGAATCGATTAAGACTCATGATCTTCTGCATAAGAATCCTTATAAAGGCACCCAAGGGCACGGGCACCAGCCTTCGCCAGCGACATTTCTCCTCCATTCTCTTGTTCTGCAGTTAACTCAAGAGGCAGGAAACCGTTTCTTTAGATTTTCTTGGGGGAATCAGACATTCTAAGCTGTCCATAAGGTTAGAATTAGGTTTTACTGTGGTGAATGAAATGGGGCGCGAGACCCCGGTGGTTCGCACTCGCACTTAATCTCGAGGACTTACACCTCCCTGCCCCCCTCTTTCCCGCACCGTGTACGAGAGAGCAGGTGGTGGGGATGTCCGTTTAGGCCTCTTTGGGTGCACCCTCCCCTCCAAAAACGCTGGACCCCGCCCTGGCTGGGCTGCGTGAACTCTGAGGGGCAGCCGAAAAGTCTCTGCTGTGACGCGGCCCCAGGGCCCTTTCTGTAAAGGTGGCGATCTAAACTCCTCCCTCGCTGGGTCCTGGGTCCAGAGCCACGGCGTTCCCCCGCCCCTCCTCCAGCCTTCTTTCACACCTGGTTGCAGCGCAGGTCCGATTCCCGCGCTGCAGGCACAGCACGGCCGGGACGGCCGAGGACGGGCGCCTGGGGTTGGGCCGCGGGAGCGCGCGGGAGGTCGGCTCTTCGGGGCCGACAGACCGACAGACCGACAGCTGAGGCTAGCGGGGCGGGGGGGGGGGGGGACTAGGAGGTGGAGCCCCGGGAGGGCGGGGCCGGGAGCCGGGCCAGCCTCTGTCTGCGCCCCTTGGTGCTCCGCTCGGCGGTGACACACGCTCCCGCTCGCGGCCGAGCGCAGGGCGAGGGCTCCACCGGAGCGCGGCGGGCAAGTGGCGGCGCTGCCCGCGGCTGGCAGGAGCGGGGCTGCAGGCCGACTGCCCGCGGCGGCACTCGGGGCACCCCGCCCTGCGACGCTGCCGTCGCTGCCGCGGTGGGGGCAGGTCGGTGAGTTTCGGGTCGCGACCGGGAGAGTGGGGATGTCTGCGCCCCCAGAGTGGCTCCACCGGAGCAGAGGACTTGGGACAGGGAGCTAACGCCGGCTTCACTGGGGCAGCTTTGGGATTGTGGATGGGGTGGCGGGTCCCGGGGAGCCGGGGCAGTGGCCCCCGGAGTTGCGTGCCCCTGGAGTTGCGTACCCCCGGAGTTGGCGGGCGGCGCGTCGCGGAGTCCTCGGATGGCCCCTGGAGCTCTGGTCCCGGGAGCCAGCCCACGCCCGCGCAGCGCGCACCCGCGGCACTCCCACCTGCGCCCTTTGCGAATCTGCTCCTGGCCCTGGTCGCTAGCCTCCCTGCCGCCAGAAGTGGCCCGCACGCCCCTCTGCAGCCCCGGACACCCCCGGGAGGAGGTGGCGCAGCGGCGGGCCAGATGCTGGGGGTCTTTGTGAGGCCACGCGCGCCTGGGGCGCTTGCTCCGGGAAGGACAGGGCAGGACAAAGCGGGCTGGACTCGTGGGGCGCTGCTGGGGCAGCGGCAGTCCCCAGGTCCCGCCCAGGGTGGGGGCGGGGTGGGGGCGCGCCGCCTGTTTCAGAAAGAGTAGAGACGTCTGCAGAACACAGTGATGGTGACTTGATGAGGCGGAGGACAGAGGCAAAGCAGAGAAGGATGCCGCCGAATGCAGCGCCGGCGTGTGTCTCTAGGCGAGGAACCAAGGGCCCCGCTTTTCCATCTAACCGGCTTCACCTAGGCTACCTCGCTGATGTATATTTGTCCCCAAGGTGTGATTCTCCACCTTCTCCGCTCTCTTTTTGAAGGATTTCAGTCCTTAGCAGAGGCTCTACCACCAGAGGAGAATTTAGGGGCGGAGGAGACTGCGGAGGAGGGGGAGGTGGCTATTTATCCGATTGAGACAATTAGCAAGCGTTCCGCCCCCTGCTCGGCAGCCAGCCCTCCGCCCCCCGCCGTCCCCTCCAGCTCGCCCAGTGCAGCCGCTCGCCAGCGAGGCTACCTTGGTTTCCTTCTCTGCTGCGCGTGTCTAACTCTTACTGCATGTGTCTCACTGCAGGCTGAACAAAGCTCAGTCTCAATTGTGTTTCCTGCTTGTCAGCCTCTTGCCTCCCAAAAGCGTTCCGTTTCCACTTGATGACATCACGCAGAAGGGGGTGAAAGGGACACGATGACAGATTCAGGTAACCCCTAATAATCTGGGTAGTCTTCTGGGTGTCTCTCGGTCATTTGGGCAAACAGTGCTTGCACCGGGCTGTTTGGGTGGCGTCTGCATCGACAGCGTTCCTGTTTGTGTGAAGAAGGGATGCGGGCTGCCCAAACTCCCGGCTCCGAGAAAGAAATTGCAAATGACTTTAGACCTCCCTTTTGAGGAAGTCATTGGGGGCAGGGTGACCTCGGGGTTGTATAAATTCCGGCTGGGAATTTTAATATCATCAATACATAGGCAAATGTGAGTTTGGATAGATGCCTGCTTTCTTATCTGTAATGTATTTTGGCTTCCGTTTGTAGGAGGGTTATTGTTTGTTGAAAAGGTATCATTTTAAGGCTGCTTATAAATTTGACCAGTGCTCAGTTAGGGCATTGATCAAATAAGCGACCTTCTTATGAAATAATATGTCTCCCCCATCTCTTCATTGTAATAGTGTTTGCAATCTTAAGAGAGCCGTGCTAGGGTAAGTTAATGGGAGGTGGAAGGGAGGGTTTACCAGGAGCAGAAAGAGACTGAACAGAGCTTTAGTTAAGTTTCCATTTATATAGCCATGAGCCATTAGGCTCTCATTCTGCATTTTATCTTTAGGTTGGTTCTTTTCCAAAAACTCTGGCTTACTCTTTTCTTTCCAAGGATAGTTCTTTTTTGATGTCAGCTAGATCTGGGATTATCTTGATAGGCAGGGCTCAATGAAAATGTAACCTTGAGACTTATCAGGACACTGGCATTGACATTTTGTCTTGGAGGGCAGAGTCCTATGCATCCTACACAAGTAGCAGGGAATAAGAATGGTTATGGAAATGGCCCCAACGTTTTTCTTGTGTGAAGACCAGGAATGCTGAGGGCCAAAGGTTCCTGGTGCTATCTCGCGCTGCCGCAGCTGCATCACACACAGGGTCTGTGGCAGATTTCTGACCATTTCTTTTTTCCTCCAAATTCTTGCATAATAAGTTTAACAACTTGAAAGATTGGTCATTCACCTCTAGGGTTGTTTTCTCTTGAAAGATGTCTTTAAAAAACATGACACTAGCATTTCTCCTAGGATTCAAGAATCGCTAGAAGTAGATGAGTTATCTAGTCCCAGCCGAAACAAAGGCCAGTGCTCTGGAAAGATCAGATTTGCTATGTGAATAGAGGTATAGCATAGAAGTATCTGGACAAGTAATTTTTTATATCAGCAATAATGCAGGGTGTACACTGTGTTGCTGCAAGAAGAAAAGCCACGTGATGGGATAATAGGGAGTGTATTTTTTTTAGTAATGCCATAGAAATAAAGGGTGTGGTTTTTTTTTTAATAGAAAAAATAAATACCTCACACAAAATTCCACATGGAAAAACAGCTGCCTGCACATGTAAATGCACGTCCAAAACACAAGGATAGCCACAGTGCAGGGTTAGGTTTCGTTGTGGGTTTAAACAGTGTACAGTAATAAATCATAATAAAGTGTTGTAGTGCATTATATTATTTTTTTCTTTTTTTTTTTTGAGAAGGAAACTCCCCACCCCCTGATGTCTCCTCCAGTGTGTTTGGTTGGAGAAGACCTTGAGGTGATTTAGACGGACCTTTGCCTCCAGTGGCTGAGTCCTTTCTGCAGTGTTCATTCTGCAGATGTTTATCGGACACCTGCTAGACAATGGGCTCTGTGATAGGTGTTAAGGTGTGCGTGGGTGGGGTGTGGGTGTGGGGAGAATGACATGAAAATGAACCACCTTCAGGGCACTTACATGGTGACGGGGAAGTGAGGACCTGATCTAATTCAGTTCAGTGGAAGCCAGAGAGAGGACAAAGAGTGACATTGGACTTCTGAGAGGGAGACACACCTGCCATATATGGTCACCCAGCCTCAACTTGAATGCCTCTGTCATCAGGGAGCTCATTATTTTGTAAATAGCCAGGCCTGTGGTCAGAAGGGGGCCTTTTCTTCATCCTCTTTAAACTTTCAGCTGAGGCTTGAACTAAATTGCATATGAATGGTCAGATTCCACCATTGTTGAGGTCATTCTGTTTTCCTTCTTCCCTCAGAGTTGTTTGAACCTATCTATCCTCCGCACTCTCCACTTAGAAACTACTGGGCGGCTCATACTTGCCCTTCAATGTTATGTAAATTTGCTCTCTCTGTGAAATGATCACAACAAATTCTTCATCTTGAAAAGGCCTTTTCTGGCACTAAAAACCCGGTCCCAGTGCCATTGAGCACTAAAGTAAGGCTAAATAAGATCCGTGTGCACCTGTTCTGACTTACCTACAAATTCCACTTAAAGACACACTTAGGAATGGATCTCTTTTGTAACCTGGGGACTGCCTGTATTATCAGACTTAAAAAACAGTTGTGGGAGAGACTTGTGTAGCCTTCTCTCTTTTTGAACAGTGATGTGTCAGCAAGCTAGGTTAGGGTATGCTGCAGTAACAAATAACCTCCACATCTCAGTGGTGAGATGCAGTTAATTTATTTCCCGTGCTGCATGTCCAATGTGGTGGGCCCTACGTAATCTAGTCACTGAAGGACCCAGGTTGGTGGAAGCTTGGTCTTGACCTGTGCTTACAAGATGACAGGGGCGTGGAAAGGAAGCTCTGGAGGCTTTTGCTTTAGCAGTTACATGATCTGTTCCAGAATTGACTTATGTCGCTTTGGCCAAAAATCATCATATAACCCCATTTAGCCACAATTCAACATTTCTTGTGCTGAAAAAGGAGAAACAGATGTAGGTGAGGAGCACTAATGACTTCCACAAGTGATGAGGCCTAGATGAGGTTACCACGTGTGTTCCTACAAGGCCTAGTTCAGTGCTTTATAGGTATTAGGTGTGTTGCGTGAGTATTTATTGAATGAATGATTTATATCTTAAGGAATCTGGTCTTACTCCAACCTTTCACATACTGATATATCAGTATTACGTTTGCTAATGTGATTGTGAAGTCCCTGGGTAACACAAATGGTTAATTGCTCGACTAGCTGAAAAGTTGGTGGTTTGAACCCACCCAGGGGCACCGTGGAAGACAGGCCTGGCAATCTGCTTCTGAAAGGTCACAGCCTTGAAAACCCTACTCTGTACACGTGGTGTCGCCATGAGTTGGAATCGACGTGACGACAACTAAACAACAAAAGTATGATTGTACACTGGTCATCAAATAAAAAAAATATAATTCCATCTCTTTCTGCCTGTTTTGAATTCTTGTTTACTTTAAAGTGATAAAAAAAAAAAAATCAAACCCTTTGCCGACGAGTTTATCCTGACTCATAGTGACCTTATAGGACAGAGTAGAACTGCCCCATAGAGTTTTCAAGGAGCAGCTAGTGGATTCAAATTGCCAACCTTTTGGGTAGCTCTTAACCACTGTGCCACCAGGACCCCTCTAAAGTGATAGGCAGTAGATATTACCAAGGCTGATTCCAGGAGGCTCCATGGTCAGTATTATGTAACGGAGAGGTATTACTGACAGAACTTCTGTCCTTTGCCCTCTCCTTGTCTTGGATTTTCTGAGCTTGTTTGGGATGGCCCAGGGTAGGAGAAGAGTAGCAGTGGCCCTAGAGTCACTCAATAGATGGCACCCTGCAGCAAAGACGGTAGACTAACAGATGAGTTCTAGAGGGGACAGGGATTTAGGTAGCCTTGGGTCACCTGCTTGCTCCTTTGCCGTTTAGGTAAAGGAACTTAGACCAGAGCCTTTTCTGATCACAGAACTAATACAACACCCAGAGAATTATGGGACATTTGTGCTTTTTTAAATAGATTTTACTTTTTTTATGGATTCTATTTTTTTTATCATTGTAGAAATATGCATAACAACATTTGCCAATTCAACATTTGACATTTATGCTTTTATAACAACCATATTGGCCACCAGGGTGGTGAGTTATAAAGCCTGCCTTGCTGTACTTCCCCTAAAAGCAGTTGGTGGCTCATAGAGAGATTTTGCTTTGGGAAGTGCTGGTCACTCAGATATCTTCGTTCACTGTGTGATCAGTGCAGACATACATGACTTCAAATTTTAGGATTTGATAAGTACTTTAAGCCTGAGTATGAAATTTAACAAAATGGTATTGCTTCTGGCTGAATAATCATCTTCTGGAAGCCATTATTATAAAGACAGCTGTCCATATATAGAGGCGACGTGGTAAACTGTGTTAGTTCCCAGGTCACAGGGACTGAAAAGTCATCAGTATTGGCCAAAGAATGAGCTTTGGTGGTGCAGTGGTTAAGTGTTCAGCTGCTAACTGAAAAGTCAGTGGTTCAAGCCCACAAGCTGTTTGCAAGAGAAAGGTGTGGCAGTCTGCTTCCGTAAAGATGACAGCCTTGGAAACCCAGTGAGGTAATTCTATGGTGTCTTGACTCAACGACGCACAACAACAGCATTGGCCTAAGAACATAGAGGCTGCCTTTGGGTCCAGCTTCACTCGAGTGATAAGATGTTGTACCTAGAGGGGTCCTGAACTGGGTGATGAGCAGCTGGGACCACCCAAGATGTACAAAGTTAGGGTGCCTGGCGTTGGGCTGACACTGAGGGCCAGACATAGATGGAGGGAGAGGGAAATTTAAGCCCCAGGGGTTGGTCTTGAAATATATTTGGGAAGCTCCAAAATACATTTTATGGATTTTGTTTGGCCTCTGAGTCCCTACGGCTTTACTTCCCCAGTGAAGTTGTCACTTCAGGTACAGGACACTTGTGAAGTGAATGGTTCCTGGCACTGCTCATTACAGTGTCATAGAAACTGGAAAGTAAGAGTGCGTTGGCTTTCCTGCTCCTTCCCCCCAGCTTTGTGAGTTTCACTGTGTGTTCCAGCAGCCTGGCTCAGTGACTGAACTCACATTGGGATAAAATAAGTACTTATTTTATGTTTAAGGATATTCTATGGTGATTGATTTACTGCCCTCAAAAGATTTAAAGAGAGGAGGACTCAGGTAGTATATGTGACTTGCATTTTCTTCAACTGGCTCTCGAGGCCTGTATTTCCTGCCTGGATCAGATATGACTGCTAAGACCTGGAGTACCTTGTTTGTGGGGTCATGGGGGGCTGCTTGTGATCTGAAAAACAAGTTGCCATTGAGCTGATTCAGTTCTGGCTGATGTGAACTTCGTGTGTGTCAGGGTAGACTGTGCTCCATATGTTTTTCAGTGGCTGATTTTTCAGAAGTTGTTGGCCAGACCTTTCTTCTGAGGTGCCTCTGAATGGATGTAAACCTCCAACCTTTAGGTTAGCAGCCAAGTGCTTTAATTGTTTGCACCATTCAAGGACTACACTTGTGATTTGCTGTCTAATCTCAGGAATGGAGAGATGAGTAGGAAAAGACACCTTATTTACCACTTGATTTAGTAATTTCTGCATAGAGAAAACTCACTGCAGACATGATAACAGTTATTCTAACTTCACATGAGCTTCCTGGGCTATCAGACTTTCAAACAAAGAAAGGATTGATGGAATGAAGGTCTGCCACTGGTAGAGGCAAAGTTAGGATGAAGTGGAATCTACTTTGTTCTGTGTATGTATTCTCTTTCCTCTTTCTCCCTCATATTTACCTACCAAGGAAATGTCACTTTCCTGGCTCCATTCTCATTTATAAATCCAGATAAATACACTCATGCCTTGCTGAGGTTCTACAAAATTGACGAGATTTTGGTAAAAGCTTTGACGGATACTGTGGAAATAGGCAACGTTATTACTGCCATGGATTGAATTGTGTCCCCCCAAAATATGTGTCCACTTGGCTAGACTGTGATTCCCAGTAAATCCTGATCTCTATGTGTTAATAAGGCAGAATTAGTGTGGGGTGTGACTTGTTTACAAGAGATAAAAGGAGAGAAAAGTGAGCAGAGAGGTAAGAGACCTCATTACCACCAAGAAAGAAGAGCCGGGAGCAGAGCTTATCCTTTGAACTCAGAGTCCTTGTGCTAGAACCTCCTAGATCTAGGGAATATTGATGCTAAAACACATGGAGATCTCCAAGGAACGTCAGGTCCACAGATGTTGAAGGGAGAAAAGGACCTTGCCCGGAGCCGACAGAGAGAGAAAGCCTTCCGCTAGAGCTGGCGCCCTGAATTCTAGCCTCCTAAACTGTGAGAATAAATTTCTGTTTGTTTAAGCCATTCACTTGTGGTATTTCTGTTATAGCAACACTAGATAACTAAGACAATTACTGTTTCTGTTCTTCTTATTAACAGGTTAACTGTCCCTCCTTAGTGATGGTTCCCACATCTTAGTTTCCATCCCCACTGTCACATCCTGGCTAAGAATCTTATTTTTCACCTGTGGCCACTTCACCTCCTGGCTTTACCATCCCCAAGCCATATTACAAAATACTGACCCTCATAGGACAGTTGGCTATTTTAATTATTCATTCCCTTGCTTAATATACTTCAGTGGATCCTGCTTTTTAGGGGGTGGAATTCATATTTTTAAAACTTCCTTTTAAAGTTTTCTCCAGCTTGACTCCAAACTTCCTTTCCAACCTTGACTTTTGCTCTGCCTGACTTTAAAACTCCACATTAGGTGGGATGGTTCACATACTATTCCTAAAATGCTTTGCATAGCCTCTTTCTTAGTTCTTGCACATTCTGTGGGTTAGAATGTTTTCTTTTCCCTTTGTGCCCCAACGTTAAAGACTGAGCTCATCTCTGAACGCTTCTAAAATATTTAACTCAATTGTTTTAGCCCATAACAATCCTTCACTTCTCCCAAGTTCTCTGGCAAAATTGCCTCCATTTCTCATTTCATTTAACAGTCATTCATTCATTCCTTAAGGGCACTTATTGTTTTGTATCATCACCTAAGATTGAAGTCTTTTTCTTTTTAATTGCAAAGAACAGAAACCCACGCAAGCTAGTTCACGTAAACGGAGGTGTATTGTAAAGACGTCCTAGCACGTCTCTTGTCATCAAGCCATAGAGTCCCTCCCAGTGAATGAAATCCTTACAGGCAGGTGCTTACTCTGGACCTGCTTAGCTGGCGGGGGTTAGGGCTGGGGGTACAGTTCCCTCAAGGGGGTCTGTGGGCTGGCAGGTGTAGCAACTGACACCTCTTGGTACTCTTCAAACTCCTTAAATGTGAGGACCGGCGGCGGTTTGACTTCTGAGTTTTATTCCCCACTGTAGTACTCATCCACTGATGAATCTTTTTTTTTTTTTTTGTACTTTAGATGAAGGTTTACAGAACAAACTAGTTTCTCATCAAACAGTTAAGTACACACATTGTTCTATGACATTGGTTAACAACCCCACGACATGTCAACACTCTCCCTTCTCAGCCCTGGGTTCCCTATTGCCAGCTCACTGATGAATCTTTGACTACACAAATGATTTTTAGCTACTGTGATAAAGGAGTTATAGATGCTTTGGCCTGCATTCTTAAAGGAAAGTAAGAGACTCATTTTTAAGACCTTCTTCTACTTGTAGTATAATTAAATCTTTTAAAAGTGGAATAAAACTGGAGTTGCCAGACAGTACTTCATACCCGCGAATGAGAGGTAAACCTTGCCACTGAAGGTCATCATTGTAACAAAATCAGCTGTTTTGTCAGTCTTTTCTGTTTTTCAATTTCTATGTTTCAGCTACTTCTAAAAAAAATTAATAATAAATTTCTCCTTGGTGATGTTTAACAAGCAGCATTAGAAATTCCCATCCCACCAGGCCACCCCACAATCTAATGAAGTAGGGCTGTGCTATTTGTATTTAGCAAGTCTGGGTGACCACTGCCCATCTCCCTCATAATTGCGGCCCCAAATGCCTCTGTGGCAGAAACCTGTTTTACCTCACCTCTTTTGATTTTGGAATATTCAGTGACACGATAGAAACTCTTCTTCAACACTGGAACACGCTTTATCGTTATGGATGGTGTTATTATGAAACAGAGAAATGGCTTTAGTTGCTTGTAGAAAATGGCCAGGAATACATTAACATTGAAATAATCTGCTCATTTTGACTGAGAGGGAACTGAAGCTGAGAGAATCATCTCAAAAACAAAGTATTTGGTGTTATATTCTTTTGCAATTGTGTTGCTCTGAGGTAGGTTTGCAAATTGCTTCTTTACAGGTCAATGTTACAAGCTGTCCATGGATTGTGAATGAGTTCTATTCCAAAGTCTGTCTTTAAGTCAAATTCATAGGTGACAACTCATCAGACATGGAAGGGACTGGACGATGAGTAGGAGAGAGATGCTGATGAAGAGTGAGCTACTTGTATGAGGTGGACACTTGAGACTGAGTTGGCATCTCCTGTCTGGAGAGGAGGTAGGAGGGTAGAGAGGGTTAGAAACTGGCAAAATTGTCATGAAAGGAGAGACTGGAAGGGCTGACTCATTGGGGGAGAGTAAGTGAGAGTATGGAGTAAGGTGTATATAAGCTTATAAGTGACAGACTGACTTGATTTGTAAATGTTCACTTAAAGTTCAATAAAAATTATTATAAAAAAAATTCATAGGTGAGTCAGGACAGTTAGGTACGGGTTTGTATCTAACGTCAGTCAACTGTCTTGATATATAGTGTATCTTTTTACGCAAAAAAAAAAAGCACTTCCAGATACACTAAAATATCTTTAACATAATAATACAGTAATTATAATAATGTTTTGAAGTGCCCTGTCACCCGTTTGTTATTATGAACCATTGAGTGTACCTTGAATTTTTAATATAACAGGCTTTACAGGGGTTGGTTCATAACTACGGGTCGTACGTAAGTTGGACATTCACAACCCGGGGACTGCCAGTATATTAAAAGCAGTTGGAGAGTTTGCCCCTTTGCTGCATGAGACAAGAAGCCCTATGGCACACAGGTTAAGCTTGTGGCTGATGAACTTAATGGTCGGTGGTTCGATCCTACTAGTTGCTTCACCGTGGAAAGACGTGGCAGCCTGCTCCCGTAAAGACTGATAGCTTTGGAAACCCTATGGGGCAGTTCTGCTCTATCCTATAGGGTCAGTATAAGTCAGAATCGACGCCACGGCAATGGGTTTGGTTTTCTGATTTGCAGGAAATAGATGGATCACTGTCAAAAATGAATGATTGCTCATTCAACCATGCAGGTAGAGAGCCATCCTTGACCAGGGTGAGTTACCTCTCCATTCACCCCTCCCTCACCCTGACAGCCTCAGAAACATAAGATAGCAAGCAGTCCATCCACCTACTTATGGTGGTAGGTAAGAGAGCATTTGCAACACTGAGCAACCGTATTCTAAACTGTATATTGGGTTTAAGCCAAAAAAAAAAAAGCATTTATTAAATTTATTGAACAAATATTGAATGCCTACTATATGCCAGGCACAATTCTAACAAAAATCACAGCCTTGTTGTAGCTTATATCCTAACGAAGGTTAACGTATGTACTTCCACTACCACCACTATCAGTTGCCGTTGAGTTGGTTCTGACTCTTGGTGACCCATGTGTGTCAGAGTAGGACTGTGCTCCACAGGATTTTCAGTGGCTGATTTTTTTCAGCTGTAGATTGCCAGGTCTTTCTTCCGAGGTGCCTCTGGGTAGACTTGAACATTCAATCACTGGTTAGTAGCAGAGGACATTAACCACCCAGGGACTCCAATGTATATTCTTAACTCATACTTAATTTAATTTTTTGCTTTTTTGGTAAGAGAAAAGCTAAAAAGGAAGAGAATAACAGAAATGTATTTGATACTCTTTTCTCAGTTCCTGACCCCATACCATATGCCCACTTTACTTGGTCCTTATTCATTCGAGTGGTTAAAAACATAAAATTTTTGAAGTGAGGCAGGTTTGTGTTCAAATCTCAAATCTGCTGTATCACCTCGAGTAGATAACATTTGACTGTGCCTTGGTTTCTTTATTTGTAAAATGGGAGAGAAACAACCTTATTGGGTTATCATGAGAGTAAAAGATACTTTATATAGTGTGTAGCATGTTGCCCTACACCCCAAAACCACCAAATGCATGGCTGTCGAGCCAATTCCGACTTATAGTGACCCTATGAGGTTCCCAGAGCCCTGGTGGTGCAGTGGTTAAGAATTCAGGCTGCTAACCAAAAGGTTGGCAGTTTGAATTCACCAGCCGCTCCTTGGAAGCCCTATGGGGCGGTTCAGATCTGTCCTATAGGGTCGCTATGAGTCAGAATCGACTTGATGGCACACAACAACAACAACATAGGGGTTCCAAGCTGGTAAATCTTTATGAAAGCAGGCTGCCACGTCTTTCTCCCACAGAGCGACTGGTGGGTTCCAACACCAACTCTTTTGGTTAACAGCTGATCATTTTAACCATTGTGCCATCAGGGCTTCTTACCCTACACACACAGTAAACACTAAATAAATGACTAAACACCCATTTTACTTAGCATTTACCATCCAGCAGTCATTGTGTCAGAACTACAAGGATGAACAGGTGTGGTGTAACTTGAAGAAGCTTCTCAGCTAGCCAAGGAGATTAACAACAGAACCAAATCAGTTGCTGTTGAGTCGATTCCCATCACGGCAACCCCGTGTGTTAAAGAGTAGAACTGCTCCACAGGGTGTTCGTGGCTGTATTTTAATCTTCTCAGAAGCCAAAGAGATATCCACAAATCACTGTAGCCTTGAGGATTTTTTTTTTGTCATTGTAATTGGGGTCTTACCATTGGAAAGTCTTTGTAAAGCTTTGCCTAAGTGGTCTGAAGTTTAAGATTACAGGCCTTAAGAGGAAGTCAGATGTAGCTGAAGGAAAGGAGTCTGAGAGGGTCTGAGATAGCCCAGGGGCACCCTGAGCCTCCGCAAAAAACCGGTACCAGATTACTTTCTCCTACGGCCTCACCCTTCCCAGGACATCTTGTAATACAGCTCTCTTTCCTAGGGCCTGGTTTCTTTGGAGTAGGGTAACCAGCCCACTCAGTTTGCCCAGGACTATGAGGATACCTGGTTTGTGAGACTTGTAGTTTAAAAACCAGAACAGTCCCAGGGAAACCAGGATGAGCTGGTCACCCTACTCAGGGGTCCTGTTCTTATTCTGTGATCATTGTTTGGCATCCAGAAGCAGGCTTTGTTGACATTTAACATGGTCAGAGATACAGCCATCCTAACAGAGGCAGGAGAGAGCAGGGCCACATCAAACGAGAGAAGGCAACTTGGCTTTGTCTATCCCTTTATTTCTGAATCTTTTTTTTGGAATGAGATCTTATTTTAATTTTCCTTAAACAGTTGTGGTTGCTATGCTTGGTATGTAGTAGGCACTCAGTAAATACTTGTCAAAGGAACGGTGTTATCAATTTATTTAAAAAAACAAAACAAAAAAAACACTGAGAACTGCGCAGAGAACTGGGAGAATCTGAGACCTGGGTTCCCACTGAGGGCGGGTCACTGGCCATTGTAGGATTTGAACCAGTCTCTGCTTTAGTCTCCCTGGGCCCTTCCGTAGCTAATTTGATGACTTATAAATCTAGGTAGGCTCTAGGTTCCTTGTTGTGCTGGTATATGGAACATGTTTATGCATGCCCTTACTACATAATCTTCTTGACTTTTTATCCTTCTTGGCAGATTTACATGACACTAGCAGATGAGGTACCTTGTCCTTTGTACATAGCCATAATGCTTTGGAAAATGTCCATGTTGTAAAGCATGACTGTAGTGTGGGTGGTGGAGGAGGTTATTTGTGTACGTACAGTACTCAGGGCTTTCCTCCCAAAAATTCCAGAGGGATTTAGTGAGGAGTCTGGGAATCCAGAATGGGGTAGGGAGAGGAAGCGTCCTGGCTCCACACGCCACAGTGTGTGTCTCATGGGCCTCAGCTCCCTCTCTGAGTCTCAATTACTGAAACGTGGGGTTGATGGAAAAGATAAGGCCCAGGGTTTGTTCTGGTTAGAACCCCCGCTGAGAATTTTTGTTTCCACCCCAGATATACTGAATCAGAATCTACATTTTAACAAGATCCCCAGGTGATTCTTATGTATACTAAATTTTGAGAACCAGTGCTCTACTAATGGGTCTCAGAATTGTTCCCTAACTAGCAGTATTAGTATCTGGGAACTTGTTAGAAGTGCAAATACTTAGCAGGGGTTCCAGCCTGAAGGAATGGATTCTAAGCCCTGATAAGGCCCTTAGAGAAACTACAGATTCTTACAGTCTTTTAGCTAATGCTTCACATGATAACCCTTTGTGTTCTCTTTCTCCCTGGGAAGTGTAGCTGTGGATCTATGAATGTTAGGTTGGTGCAGGCAGGGCCTGCACCAAATCCCCAGAAACGGTCATTGGTTTCCTGGTTGCCTACTTTGCAAATCCATGGCAGGCATTTATGTCCCCCTTCCAAGTTGATTCCCATGTAATCATTATGTACACCAAGATAGCATCTTCACTTACATTCCTGATCAGCCAGACCTCTTCGTGGTCTATTCACCTAAGGAAAAGGTGAATAGCTTCTCTGCAGAACAGTAACCTTGTAGGCAACCAAATTTCATTTAATAAATTGCCCATTTTTCAGCACACAGAATGTTGGATTTTAGCTCAAAGAATTAGTGTTTCTCCCTTAGAGTTAGTACTTCACTTTTTTTTTTTTTTTCCAACAGTGGAGTCAGATCTATTAAAAAATCATCTGGCTTTGCAGGTTTATAACCATAAATACAGTATTTGAGAATTATATTTCAAGGTGGTCATGGTTCCCTTCCAGAAGTTTGTTAGTTTATAAGGAAAAATGTTTTTCCTAAGAAGGAAGAAAGAGCATGCCACATTTCACTGCAGACTTATTTTGCCTTATTTGTAAAACCTGTCCAGGGAGATGCCCAACGTTCTCTTTAATGTGTTCCTTAAAATAACATCCAGTTGGTGTCAAGGCCAAACCGTAGTGAAAATTGAAAAAAGGGACACCGTCCAGACAATTTAGACTTCCCAGTAAATTAGGGGCTGCAGTGATAATCAAGTTTGAAGTCTAAACCTGATTTGCCTCAAGCTTTCGTCTTGTTCTGTGCATTATGGATAAGGGCAGTGCCATTAGACTCTGTTACACTGTTAGTAAAGGTGACCATGGTTTTGCTTCGATTCACACCCCAGCACTGGGTGGTTTGCCCAAAACTGGAGTTTGTGCGCACCCACAGGAGGAAGCGGTTTTGAGCAGACTGTCTGGTTCTGGAGTCTGCTTCCCTCATTTTAAGTTCTCCCTTGAGTTCCTGACTTGTAAAGAAATAAACTTCTTCCTTTTATGAGGCTTTCTAGTGCTTAGGTGACTGGTGTTGTTCAATATAATCTACAGTACTTAACAGCTAAATGCACCTTGTTTTCCCAAAGCCGATCAAAATGTAAAAGTGAAAAGTAGAGAGAGACACTGAATTGAAGGAGGAAAAGTGAGTATGGAGAACAAAGGGGTGGATGGTATTTTCTAAATTCAACTGTAGCTTCAAAATCAAGAAGAACTGTTGTTTACATGGTGATTTTGGCTTCTTAATTAAAAACATCTTGCCCAGAGCAAATTGAAGCAAATTATTAACAATGTTCTACAAAATGACATAGAGATCTATCAGACATTTTTCTTCCCAAACTATGCCTTATTCAGGACTTCAAACCCTGCTGAGAATGTGCATTTCTAATAAATTCCCAGGAAGTTATACATAAGAATCACCCGAGGATCTTGTTAAATGGTAGATTCTGATTCAGTATATCTGCAGTGGATATGTAAATTCTCAGTAGGGAACTTGCCTCAGTAGGGAATTTGCATTTCCACTGCAGATATACTGAATCAGAATCTACCATTTAACAAGATCCTCAGGTGATTCTTATGTATAACTTCCTGGGAATTTGTTAGAAATGCACATTCTCATCAGGGGTTAAAATTGGAATGAACTGGTTCGAAGCCCTGGTCTTATTACACAATGTATTTCATGACAACTGAAAGATGATTTTTTGGGTGTGGAGAGATAAGTATAGTTCAAAGATGATGTTGTTAGCTGCCATTCAGTTGACCCCCAACTTATGGCAACCCCGTGCATAACAGAATCAGACAGTTGTGATTCATAGGGTTCACTGGCTGGTTTTCAGAAGTAGATCACAGGGCTTTCTTTCTAGTCTTAGTCCAGAGACTCCACTGAAGCCTGTTCAGCATCATAGCAACATACAAACCTCCACTGACAGGTGATAGCTGTGCTTGAGGTGCATTGGCTGGGATTCAAACCCAGGTCTCCCTCATGGAAGGTGAGAATTCTACCAATGAACCACCAATGCCCACACTCAAATATGATAAGTAGCATTTATTATGTGCTTCGGGTGCTGTGCTTTAGGTTCACTGTCTGAGGAGGCAGGAGAAGCTGGAGAGGTTAGGTGACATGTCCAGGACCCTTGACATGAGCCACATCCACATCTGGGATTAGGAATCGAAAGAAGTGAAAAAAAGTATTTTAAGAAGCCATTCAGGGTAATACGATTTAGGAAGAGGTATGACTTCTACATGGTCTAGTCTTTGGGAATAAAGATGGATAACATCTGCCTCAATCAGTTTTAATGTTGACTTTGCGGCAGCATTGTTTGAAAGAGCTGATGATGAATTGTTTGAGAAATTTGCACTGAGATTTCATGCTATTACCCGAGTCCTGGGTGAAAGCTTTGCCTTGTGCTAATGTAGGTTTCTGTGAAGTCTGGTTGTGTGAATTGTTTACTGAAGAGCTGTATGACCAAAAGCCAGGGTCTGTAGCTGCATGAGAGATTTGGCGAGATGCTGAGGGTTTGGCTTTCATGAACACATTCCTAAAAAGCTATGTTTCAACAAAAGCATTTTTACACCCCTCCTCCTTCAGTTATTGTTTTCTCTGCATCAGAAAGTGGGATAAATCATATCCTTTCATATTCTCATTCTTTTGTTTGTGCAGTTCCGTTTTCCTGGGACACTTTTTCTTCCTGCTCCTCCCCACAAAACAAACAAAAACAAAAAACCCACAACATCTTGATGAAAAGCTGTATTTGCTGCCTCTAAGACTTCATTCCCATTTCAACTCTTCTATGGATCCTCCCCCAGTTATTTCAGGCAGAATTCCTCTTTGTTCCATTTGTTCTTTTTAATCCCATTTACACCTGTGTATTATGATACTCTAAGAGCCCCCATGGCACAGTGGTTAAGTGCTTGGCTGCTAACCAAAAGGTTGGTGGTTCAAACCCACCAGCCATGCTGCAGGAGGGAGATCCAGCAGTCTGCTTCCGTGAAGGTTACAGCCTCGGAAACCCTGTGGGCAGTTCTGCTCTGCCCTGTAGGGTTGCTGTGAGATGGAATTGACTCAACAGCAATGGGTTATATGACTGTATATATGGTTACCTCCCTTGCTCCATTGTGAGTTCTTTGACTGTAGGGACCTTGTCTTGTTCAGGAGTTTGGATGAATGACTAGGTGAACAAATAAGCAAATGAATGAGTAAACTGTGGATACATGGGTGTATTGGTGTTTATTAGCATGGGTGTTATTGCGCAGTAAAGTTAGGCCAACCATTAACATGCTGTGTGATTGTGGCAGAGACTGGCTAGATGCTCACCCAAACCTCAGCATTATTGACATTTGGGGCCAGACATATTCTGTGTTGTGGGGGCTGTCCTGTGCACTGTAGGATGTTTAGCAGTATCCCTGGCCTTTGCCCACTAGATGCCCACAGTTATAGCGATCAAAACTATCTCCAGACATGCCCCCCCACCCCAGGGTGGGCAACCACTGCATTCAACAACCACTGCACTAGACCACTTTCTGCATTTTGGTGGTACCATGTGACTAGTTCTCACAAATGGGATGTGAGTGGAAATGAGAGGCAGTAAACTTTCAGATCAGCAGTATATATAGCTACCACTTACTTTTTTTTGTACCTTTGGGGTTCAATGGGAAGCTCCTGTCCCACTGACAGGACATGCTGCTGGCAAGCAGGGCCCTGCATAACAATTTGAAACAGAAAAAACAGACATGTGCCTCAAATTACTGTTTTTACAGGGCATTATCTGAGGTGGTGCCAAATCATTGAATTTTTGGTAGAAAAACATGAATTTAATTTGGTATACATAGGTACCTCTGGACTGGGGGTAGAATTTTGTGTTCACAGAGGATATACATATATACCTCTAGACTCTGAGGGTATGATTTGTGGAATAAGGTATAAAACAAAAACCATATTACCTGTCAAAAATTCTGAAACACTCAATGATTCAGCATGCCCTCTGTTACTGAAAACATATAGTATCAACAAAAAATTAAAAGGGAAAATATAATTGGGTCATGAAAGGGTTAAGAGTGAGTGTGCCTTTTCCACATTCTGCTGCTCAGCTGGAGGGGAGGGGGTCTAGTGGAGAGCTCTGAAGCCCTAGGGTATAATGGAGCCACAGGGTGGAAGGAGCCTAGGTCCTTGAGTGATCATGTGGAGCAGAATCTCCCCTACCAAATTGCATTGGACTGTAACATGAAGAGATAATATGCATTAGGCCACTGAGATTTAGGGTTGTTTCAGCAGTCACCTAACCTTGCCTGACATTTGGGGTGAAAAGACCTTGCTGAAGTTGCCGTGCCCCTATTCCAGGTAGTGAGTAAAAATACATATTCCAGCCATGGAAAAAAGAGACTTTTTTGTTAGTTGTTGTATAGCATCCATCAGTCTTATTGCTATAATTCTTGTAATTTCTATATTTTACCAGAAAATAAGATGATGATTTGTAATTCCTACCACTCTGATAGTGTTGACATGTGAATAATGAGCAGCTTTGAGCCATAAATAACTTTGGCAAAAAGTAATAAAACGTCAAGTGTCCCAGCAGTTTTCATTTCACCGTGTATGTATATGTACTCTGTAACACAAGCTCAAGTTGAGATATTTGTGGCAATTTATGTTTTAATGCATTTTAACATTTTCGGGGCAAAAAATGACAGATGTTGATCCCCTGCAGTCACAGCTGCACACCATTAATGAATAAATCATTATATGCTATGATGGCTATTGAAACACTCACATATGCTTAGCCCAGCTGCATGCATGGATTAGTGTCCTTTAAAAAGCTGAACCCAAAAGCTTGCTTATCACACTAAATTCATGGCATAGTTCTAGGTTTCTTTTGCAGGCATCAATTGTGTTTGAGATTGTGTCGATGCAGAGCCACTGACCAAAATGCGTAAGTCGTACGGTTTTGTTTGGCGCCCATCTGGATGACAACAGCAGAGTTGTTTGTGGGAGACAATGGCTGTTTGTGGATGAGCCCTTGGTGGCTGGAAGCTTTTTGTTTGACTCAGTGGTCTTGTGTGCCAGCTCTGTTTGCCCAGGCATCAACCCGTTGTTCAAAGAGCCATGCCCAGTGAATGTCACCCTACCTGCCACTCATTCAGAGAGTCCATGTTAGGAAATCTAGCCAATTTAGCTTAATGACTATAAGATGGCAAAGTTTCTTTTTCTGGTAAAAATCGTGCTAGGCATTTTAACTGCCAAGTATTTGATTCTAGTGATTTTTTTTTTTTCCATGTAAAACCTTTTCACAATTATAAGATTGGTTAACACATTGCACTGATTATGTGCCAGATTTTAAGTGTTTTGCATATTATAAATTTTAGTCCTCACAACAATCCTGGGGGAAAATAAAAAACTAAAATACTATTAATACCTCGATTTTACAGGTGAAGATATTGAGGCACAGAGAAAGGTTAAATGGCTTGCCTAAGGTCACACAGCAAGTAAGTGCCAGAGCTAGGATTTGACCTCAGCCATAAATGGCTCCAGATTTTATACAATAAACCACAGCAGTGTGCTGCCTCAGATTTTTCTTTCTGCTAACGATATTCACTCTCTCCGAAATCTCCTGTGTTTTCATGCCTTTAGCTAACATCTGTATGTGATGATTTAAAAGAGTTATTGATATCATTTCTTTATTTTTGCGTGGGTTGAATCTATCCTTTTCTCCAACTATAAGCTGTCGGCTGATGCTCTTTTGGGTCTTCCATAACTGTTGGCACAACGCTTCCATGGAAGAAGGTACTAAATTAATGTGCTGATTTGGTTATTTTTATACAGAGACGCTCCTAAGAGGTTACCTCTTGTAGGAGAGAGAACACAAAGAACTCAAATGCCAGGTATTTGTATTGGATGAAGTGGTATTGGAGTTCTGAGAGGGAGAGATTACTTCCTGCTAGAGTATCTAGGGAGTGCCTGGGTGGTGCAAACAGTTAACATGCTTGACTGCTAATTGAAAGGCTGAAAGTTCAAGTCCAGCCAGAGGGACCTCTGAAGAAATGCCAGGTGATCTGCTTTGGAAAAATCAAAAATTGAAAACCTTTCGGAGCACAATTCTACTCCAACATATATGAGTTTGCATGAGTTGGAATAGACTTAGAGGCAACTGGTTTAGAATATTTAGAATGGCTTTACAGGAAAAGTAGCAATTAACAATGTCCTCTAAGGCTAGGCAGTAATTATCTGGATTTGTGGGCAGGTGGGAATGGCATTCCAGTGCAGTAACCAGATCAGTAAGTGCATGGTGGTAGGGAAGGGCAGATCTTGTCTTATGGATTGCAAACAACGGTTATGGCTGACGTATGGAGCATTTGAGCAAGAGTAGACAGAAGAAGGACTATAAAAGTTGGTTGCAGCCAGATCGTGGAAGGCCTTGAAGCCCAGGCAAAGGACTTGGGGATTTATTTGTCAGGAAGCCATTGGTGGTTTGGAATTGGGGAATGACGTGAATATAAAGCTCTGCTTTGGGAAGCTTAATGTGGCACTGGTCAATTTGGACTGGAGCAGGAGGGAACAAAGGTGGGGAGACCAGAGGAGACGAAGCAAAGACCTGAGCCCTAGGGGAAAGTAGCAGGAATGGAAAGAATGAATGCAGGCAGAAGACATTGCAGAGACAGAATAAGTAGAATTTTGGTGACTTATTGAATGAGGGCTGGGAAGTAATCGAGTTTTTATTGTCCAAAGTATTGGGTGAATAATGGTAACAAATATGAAAATGACCAGACTTGGGAAAAATCTAGAGTTCACTTTGGAAATGGCATTTAGCATGCCCAAGTGGTCATTATGAATCTGAGTTGAACCATGTTGCCAAGAGGGTGAGAGAGCCTCCAAAGATCTGGCTGTGAATGGATGTATGTTGAAACATGGTAGGAACAAAGGAAAAAAAATGTCTTCAGGAGAAGAGAGCACTTGCATATATTGAAAATGAAAAACATGTTACTTAATACTAAAGTATAGCTTAGCTCCTTATTATTCCCAAATTGGTAATGAATTCTTCGAGATTTAACATCTTTAAAGATCTTTCAATATTAAAAAATATTGGAACATTTTAATTTTATGATATTTATAAATATTTTTATATTTTATATTCATGACCTAAGTGTGTGAGATATATCTGAAGACTGTTCCATATGAGATCCTGTCTGGAATATTGGGAATCTGCTTGGAAGAACCCTTCCTCTCAACCAAACTGGTTAACTGAGCAGCTCCCAGATGTGCCTTGGGGCTGGCCTGCCTCCCTGACTTTTTCCAGGTTGTTGCCTAGCTTAGAATGCCTGCCTTCCCTTTCTTCCTTCTGTCCTCCTATTCAAATCCTACTCCTTCTTCAGTATCCCACTCAAATCCCATCTCTGAATCTCTGGTAATCTCCGCTGAAAATGACCTCTCCTGGATTGGCCAGCTGCCTGCCCTTGGTAATAGATAAGGGCTTTTTGAAGGCTAGGCCCCGCCTTGCTCATCTTTATATCCCCAGAGTATTTTGGATATGGTAGCTCTTCAGTGGTACTGGCTGGTTGATTAAGGGCTGTGTGAGCAGGAAACTTTCTCTCTTTGTGCACTGCATCTTGGTAGTGGAATCCTGTACCTGCAGTCATAAGTGTAGCATGTTGGTTATCACCATTAACTCAGTGTATAATTGCCTACTATTCCAAAGTCATGTTGACTGTCTTGACTGGAGTCTTTTCTTTGATCAATTAATGTGCTGTTGAACAGTGTGGTAACAAGGAAATAGCACTGAGGCAAATTTCCATCAAGGTTTTGCCTTTGGCTTTGTGTAAGATCTTGGGTTAGTTTTTCAGGAACCAAAATAAACTCAGAGCCCAAATGGGTGAAACAGTAGTAGGAGCCTGAAATTAGTTTTTGTGTTTCTAAAATTAAATCAATTAGACAAAATTCACTTAGTATGGTATGAAGAATGATAATGAATAAATAGAATGAAACTACAATTAAGATGGATTAGGAAAATACTTTGGGGAGTGCAGCAGCTTTCATTTTTCTTTCATGAGGTTGTTTATTAATATAATCTCAGCTCCATCAGCCTAAAAAAACTCACGGTCATTAGTACCAATTAGTTAGGATTCATTGTTCTAGGCTGAGGCCTGTTGCATTTTTTTTTTTTTTTTTTTTTTCCAGAAAAACAAGTCTACTTCCTTTGGGTGGCTGTTGTTAGGTGCCTTTGAATCAGTTTCAATTCATAGCGACCCTATAGGACAGAGTAGAACTGCTCCAAAGGGTTTCCAAGGAGTGGCTGGTGGATTTGAACTGCCAGCCTTTTGGTGAGCAGCCAAGCTCTTAACCAGTATGCCACCAGGGCTCCTTCTTTGGCTTATGGAGAAAGAGTTGTATTCCTTCAGAGAATGTGTTAAGTAGACTGATGTTCGTGACTGACTTGAATTATCAGAATTTAGTATGTTAGCAGAACAAAAAAGCAAATGGTGGTGGTAGCTTAGGGTACTGTATGGTACAAGAGCAGCTAGTTTTTAAGCATGGAGATTGCAGAATTTTGAGTAAAACTTTAAATATTCAATACCTTTCCATTGGCCTTGCACTTTTTTTTTGTTAAAAAAAAATGCTTGCACTTTTTAACTTGCACTTTTATATGTTAAAAAAAAAATTGCTAACATATGTTTGGCAGTAACTACCAGAAGGAGCCCTGATGGCACAGTGGTTAACGCACTTGGCTGCTAACCCAAAGGTCAGCAGTTCAAATCCGACAGCTGCTCCTTGGAAACCCTATGGGGCAGTTCTACTCATCGTATAGGGTCACTGAGTCAGAATCAACTGGACGAGTTTGGTTTAAATACCAGCAGAAGTCACCGGGTGGTGCAAATGTTTAACACGCTCAGCTGCTAACTGAAAGGTTGGCAGTTTGAGTCTACCCAGAGGCGCCTTGGAAGAAACACCTGGTGATCTACTTCTGAAAAATCAACCACTGAAAACCCTATGGAGCATTTTACTCTGACACACATGGGGTTGCCATGTGTCAGAATCCAGTATTTTGTGAAACCCCTTACCCAATTTAATTCTCACAATAATCTAGGAGTAGGTTTTGGGGTTTTTTTCTTAAATTTTATTATTGCTGAGAATATATACAGCAAAACATACACCAATTCAACAGTTTCTACATGTGCAATTTAGTGATATTGATTACGTTCTTTGAGTTGTGCACTCATTCTCCCCCTACTTTTCTGAGTTGTTCCTCCCTCATTAACATACACTCACTACCCCCTAAAGTTCCTGTCTAATCTTTGGACCTGCTGTAGTCAATCTGATCCCACACAGATAGTTCTTAAAAGAACATAATGCTCAAGGCAAACCTTTTTAAGCTAAGCTATTGTTCGGTTTTAAGATGACTTCAGGGGGTATTTTTGGTTTAAGGTTAAAAATTATCTCGGGGAAATACTGTCAGAGGTAGGTTCTATTTTGATCCCCATTTTTTGGATGACCAGTCGGAGACACAGAAAAGTTTATTAACTTGCTCAAGAGTACACTGTTACCAAGAACCGCAATCCAGAATTGGACTAATACTGGCGTGAATTGGTCAGTCCATTACGATGCAATGGTTTCCCAGAACTTTGTAGTAGTAGTTACTGAAAACTACTAATAAAAAGAACAAGCTGCTCTCAGAAACAAAATATACTAACAATAAGCATCTTACTATAGTGATTACTAACTGCAAAGATGAACATGGCTTTAAAAACGAAATACTAAAAAATTTTGTGTTTTAATGTCAACTATTCTATGCGTTAGTCATAATAGAGTTGTAATTAATTCCTTATTGTGGCTATTTTGTTTCTACATCAGAAATTTGTCTGGAAGTTATAGTTCAACAAATAGCTGCTGAAATCACGATGATGGTAATTGTATCAATGACATAATTTTGGAAGTAGATAATAATGAGGTTATGTTGAGGGAAGTCCCTGCTTTAATAGAATAGCGAATGCTTTTAAAATGTAGGGCAAGCCAGAAAGGAGGCATAATTAGAGATTTATTATGTATAATGGGAATGGGTGGGTTTTAGGAACATTGTGAAGATTAAAAATTGGACTACCCAGAGTTAATTCTGAATTTTTAACCAGACATTATCAAAGTCATTAGCAACAGTTTTGGCTCTGATCGTAAGTTTTCTTTATAAACATCATTAGTTTCTAGGCTATTGTTCTATGAAGTCTCCATTTATAGTATTGCAAGGGGCGTAAAACATTCGAACCCTCCCTAATGCAGAGTTCCCTTTGGCAGCCTCCCTTATGAGAGGTTGTAGATTTTGCCATGAACGTGTCTAGGTATCAAGAGCTTGTTGTTGTTGTGTGCTGTCGAGTTGATTCTGACTCATAGTGACCTTATAGGCAGAGTAGAACTGATCCATAGGGTTTCCTAGTATATAATCTTTATAGGTGCAGATCGCCGGGTCTTTTTTTCCCGCAGAGCTGCTGGGTGGGTTCAAACTGTCGACCTTTAGTTTAGCAGCTGAGTGCTCAATCACTGTGCCACCACGGCTCCTTGTCAAGAGCTTACCACCTCCCAAATAAATTGCCCCTCATTTCAGAGTTGGAAAAATCTGAGCATGAAGAGGTGACTTGCACTCAGTGGTGAGCCTGGAGTTAGCCCTGATGGAACATGCTGTCCTGTTCAACCTGGGTCATGCTCCAAGAATCGCCTTTGCCCACTGAGCCATCTAGCCTTCCCTTCTGAAGGTATGCCATCAGAATACTATGGGACCCTTCAACGCAACCTCACTGTGCAGGCCTGCAGTGTCCCTGGTTTACCGTTAGAGATTCATTCCTTTGGGAGGCAAGGCAGCGTAGCGAAAACAGCATGCATTTGGGCGCTTGGACTGAAGCCTGTATCCCTACTTTGCTTCTTTCTTATCAGCCTTGTGATCTCAAGCAGGTTACACAGCCTTTCTGAGCCTCCTTGTCCTCGCTTAAGATGAGCCCATCCATCCCTATTTCGAGAGGTCATGGACAAGGTTAATGATGACTGATGTGTGTGCAGCACTTGCAGTGTGCTATTTTAAGTATTATATATGTGTTGTCTTATTTAATTCCAGAACAATGCTCTGAGGTAGGAACCGGAGGCAGGCCCAGAGAAGTTATGTGAGTTGTCCGAGGTCCAAAGCCAGTGCATTGATACTTCAGTGTAAGTTCATTCCCTTCCCTTTTCCTTTTTGAGTTGTATGTTCTTGAGTCGTATGTTAAAATGTGAGTGGCCTTGTGAAGGGTATGTTCTTACCTCCATAAGGTTGTAGTGGCTGGTCATTTTCATTAGGGGTCTAACAGCCCCTGGGAAGCAGGTATAGGGCCTTGGGGTAATGGAATCCAGAATGGGGGTAAGGTTGATAGAGGGAATGTGAAAACGAGAAAATCAGAAGTTGTAACACTATCTAGATAATTATCTTGTTGTGTGCGTCGAGTCAATTCCAAATCATAGCAACCCTATAGGACATAGTAGAACTGCCCCATAGGGTTCCTAGGCTGTAATCTTTACGGAAGGAGGTTGCCAGGGCTTTTCTTCCGTGGAACCGCTGATACTGCTGATGGGTTTGAACTGTTGACCTTTCAATTAACAACTGAGCACTAAACCATTGCACCACTAGGGCTTATTTAGATAGTGCATTTCCTCTCACTAAAGTTCTTGGTGCTAAACTTGGCTGCATCATTTATTGAAAGTGTGAAGGTAAAGTAAACCCAAAAGAAATGAGAATAGTGCAGACTAGTTTGTGTTTTTATTCAGTGCCTCTGCAACGATGGGTTTAACTCAGTTACTTTGTAAAGCAGGTCTCTACACATTCACTTCCAGTGAGGACGACAGTGACAATTCCACATTTAGTTCCTTCCATTGATGAAATCTCTAGCAAGGGTGAGGAGACAGTATCTCCATGGGCCTCGTGTGTTTGGAGGGTAGGGGTTGTTCTTCTGTATCCCAAAGGCTGTATTCTTACTGGCGACCAGTTTTCTTCCAACACTTTAGTTAGAAATGTGTGCCGAAGAAAGCCCCTGACACCTTTTGGCGCTAACTAGTAATTGCTTGTATAGTTAAATCAGTTGCTGTTGAGTCGAATTCTACTCGTGGAGACTTCCTGTGTGTCAGAGTAGAACTGTGCTCCATGGGGTTTTTGATGGCTGATTTTTTTTGGAAGTAGAGCACCAGGCCTTTCTTCAAGACTCCTCTGGGTATACTCGAATTGCCAACTTTTCAGTTAGCAGCCAAGCACATTAACCATTTGCGCTGCCCAGGGACTCTGCTTGCATAGTTAGCAGCTGGAATTTCCTGTTTCTTTAGGTTTCACTAATTAGGATTTTGTGGTAATTAAAATCGTTGAGACTGGAGTTTACTTTGGTTAGTCCTATGTAAAAAGGAAGAGTGCGTTTAGGAAACTCATGGAGCAAACAAGATTGCTGGCAAGATGTCAAAGGAATGTTGTACAAGTCTTCACTGAGAACCTCAAATGCTTGTGAAAGACCTGTGTTCTTACAAATGATGAATACTCTTTAGTTATTCTATTTATCTAGGAAACACTAAGAACCTCAGGAAACCCTGCTGGCACAGTGGTTAAGTGCTACGCCTGCTAACCAAAGCATCGGCAGTTAGAATCCGCCAGGCGCTCCTTGGAAACTCTATGGGGCAGTTCTACTCTGTCCTATAGGGTCACTATGAGTCAGAATCGACTCGAAGGCACTGGGTTTGGTTTTTAAGAACCTCAGGTATAGGCAGTTCTTTATCAACATGGTTTAAGTAATGTGTGATTAATTGTGTATGTTGTTGACGTTTTTATACCCCATCTGGGCTATCCTACACACTTTTCTGCTCTGCCTCTTACCTCCACATAACTGAAAGATAACCCACTGCTTTGTGCTTTTTATTCATTTAGTGAATGACTTTGAAGTTCCTTCTAAAGCCCATACTTACTCTAGTGACTTGTGGTGGCCTTTCTGGATACTCAATGCAATGTGAGTGCCCTTTTGGGTCAGCTGTGGGAATGACTAGGCTAGACAGACCCCTTTCCTGTGGTTGCTGATACTGTGCAAGGGCGGCTTGTTGAAACTTTGACTAAACTGAGAGGAAAAGAGAAATATTGGGTCAGCCCGGCCTTTTCAGGATGCTTTTCCACTGAGCGTACCACAGATACGCGTCATAAGCCTCCAGCAACACTCGAAGGCCAGCCTCTGGAGTCAGCAACTTGTTCTGACTGGAAAAGTGTGGGAGGGAGAGGAAAACCCAGCTCCTCATGCTCTCATCTGTTTCCTTGGAGGGTTTTGTAAAAGAGGAGCTGGGGCACCCCAATCTCCCTAGAAGGTACGGTAAGTTCCAAGGAGGTGAGCAAAACGGATTTAATCTATTTCCTTAGCTAGCGTATTCATTTAAGGTGAAATTTACGCAGTAGTAGAGTTGTGTTTTTATGTGTGTTTTGTATATTTTTACAGTACAGTGGGGGGTCCTCATAGATTTTGTGTGCACTGGACATTTGTGACATTTGTTTCTGTTTTATAGGATTTAGGAGCATTATTTTACATCTTGAATGCTTTTTGTGAGTTAGGTGTTATCTGTTTTTCATGCTGCTTTGTTGATGGCATCTGGGCTTATTTGAGGCTGAGTTTATGGTCAGTGGTATACCCCCTGATTGTAAGATCCGGTGCTATGGGAAAGTCCAGTTTGGCTTGTATACAGTTCACCCAGAGTTAGTTAGGGCTGCCAGACAGTTGCTGCGATAATGGGTACAGCCTTCCTTAAAATAAAAACCCTGACTTCTTTCAAATGTCTTTGTGCCCCTCCCCCTGCCAAGAAAAAAAAGGACAATGAAAACCCAGTCTGAGCTGAAGATTCCCTTTGGCATCTCTCTGCTTTTGTGATGCATCGGTAACTCTTGAGTTCCCACTCAGGATTCACTCTTGCCGATTTTAAATCGGAAACAGTCTTGCTTCATAAACCCAGTAGCTGGGGAGCATCTAGGTATTCTCCCCCTTGCTTTGTTGCAATTTTTGATTGCTTGATTGAAAAAAATCCCAGACCGGCAGAGCTGTGAAAGCAGCCACCCTTCCTGGTCTCCGCCCAGCGCCTCCTTCCCCAGAGGAACCTAAGGGAATCAGCCTGGAGCCACTCCTAAGTCTGTCTTTTGTTTTTGTTTTTATTTTTAGTTTCACTGATGATTTGTTCTCGTGCATTCATTAGTTCAGAAGATTATGGACCATCTAGCCACCCTTCTAAGCAGTGGGGATACAAGCGGAATAGTTAAAAAGCCGTTGCCTTGGAGACGGTCACAGACTCAAGGAGGAGGCACGCCTACACCCAAATTCCAGGAAAAAATTATAAGGAATTGAATAAAGGAATAAACGTGGTACTTCAAGAGCACCCAGGAGGAAGAGACACCTGGGAGTCATCCTGGAGAGGGGAGGGAGAGGAGAGGAGCAGCATTGCAAAGGGAGAGACAGCAAACAGTTTGGCGAATGGTTTGAAAACGCTTGAGTCGGGGTGGATGGAGAAGAATGTGTGGGTCATGTGGGGCTGGAAATGTTACCAAATTATGAAAGGACCGGTAGACGCTGGTGGAGTGTGTGGGACTCATGATCATCAGATGGTGCAAAGCATGGGCACTTGGCAGAATGTTTGGGTTTGAACCAGGCCTCTGGCACTTACTTGCTCTGTAATGCAGGGCATGGGCCCATGCAGTGATTGTAGCAAGTGACTTGAGAGAATTTGTAGGAGGACCTGGGCTTGGTGAAATTTGGGAAGCATTCTATTATCCTGTCTTCTGGACAACGTGGTTCCTCTAGTGCCCAGTTGGTTCAGAAGGGAAACATGTGATTGAACCTAAGCCAGCTATCATTCCTTGCAAATAAAAGAAAATGGCTGTTTTTAGAGTTTTATGCAGGATTCTTTGCAGGGGGTGGCAAGGTTGAGGACAGATATCATAGGGAGATTTGCCTTCCACCATTTAAAATTAGTTTCCTTGAAAGTCCACTGGTCTAGACGTCTAAATCTGATGTTGACAAAGCTCTTTTCTGTGGCTATGGTGTGATGATCACTTTTTCTGGCCTTTCTTGCCATGGTCTTTTAACTCCCATCCTAGCGATTGGGTAGAACTGAGCAAATAAGGTAGTTGTGGCCCACCAAGTGGTTGGTCAGTTTTGCCATCCCGCTAGGCTTAAAATGAGCCATTCCAGAGGTGGGAAGAGAAGAAGAAGAGCAAGCGCGGACCTGAGATTCCTGTACTGACAAACTCCTGGAACCAGGAGACTAAAAGAGAGAGAGAGAGAGTTGTAATACTAAAGATGGCAAGAAGCCGTGGCAGGAGACAGTGTAGTGGGTTTCCCAGCCCATGGAATAAGAAAGCTGAGTGCCTTTGCAGAAGGCTTGCTGGCAGAGTAGGGTGCCTCTGGGCTTTTGGTGGAGCTAGGTTTGTGGACCCGGGAAGCTACAGCTGAGCGTGCCTTCAGGCTGAGGCTTACTGGTGGAGTGGGGTACCTCTGGGCACTTACCTGCAGAGGTAAAAGAGTTTTGTAACACTTGCCTGAGCAGCTCAGAGGCTGAGGGGCTAGAGAGAGGTGTGCCTGTGGCCATGGTTGAAGAGTCTGTTCTAATGCAAGAAGTGTATCTTGAGCTTTCCTGAACCTGAATTGTAACCTGTTACAATTCCCTAATAAACCCAGTAATCGTGAGTATTGTCTGTGAGTTCTGTGTGGCCACTGCAATGAATTATCAAACTCAGCAGAGAAGTAGAGAGTGTCGTGGGAGGGGCAGTTGGTGTCAGCATTGGTAAAGATGGTGGAGAGAGGAGGCATGCCTGACCTCCGCCTCATAGCAACCAGCTTTGGGCTGTTGATTTTCCTTCCTTGTGAAGTTAGAGGTCAGACGCCTCTGCCATGCCATTTTTACAGTGGCAGAAAGTATTAGTCCATTATGAACCTCTATGTGGCAACAGAGACTCTAAGTACTAAATTCACAATGGAATGGAGGCTGCTAGTAGGGGATTATCTAGGACTTTGGTTTACGCAGTTTGCAAAACAATTCAGCAAAGCATTTAAAGGTACATGGAGGAAAATAGTAATGCTTTTTTGTGCTGCCAACCAGGTTTGTCACATGCATTAGTAATTTAAGTAGGAATAGCCATGAATCACACTGCTTAGAGTTTTGCATTTGATTTTATCCTGGAAGCAATTTCCTTTCAAATTCTAGAGCTGTAGTTATCATTAATGAATTAAACATTACTAAACCCAGACAACTACTAATTCATTTTGAAACAAGTAGATGTTTAAATCTGAAAAAAGAAACCTTAAAGTTTTTTTCAGTGTCGTTTAATATTTTCAAGCTGATAAAATCTAGAGTGTCATCTCAGAGATGTAAATTCCCAGAATGGTTAGTGTAAGGCATAGCGGCTTGTGTGCCCCTATGCCTTACACTAACTTCTTGGCCACAGGTTTTAGGGGTATGAAAGATTAAGCGAGGGTCAAGTTTTCTTGGTGACCAGTAACTGGGCGTTTTTCAGAAGGGGAAAGATTAAAATGTATGGAAAAGGTAGCTGATTAGAGCTGGAGCTCTCCACCCAGGTTTCTTATCTTTAGTACTTTTCCATTTAACCCTTTTGGCCCCATTCTTTCCTGGGACACCTACCACCCCTCCCTAGCTCTGCCCTCTTTCCTCTTATCAGATGTTGCTTCTGGGAAAGGATTTATTGAGTCTTCAGAGGTTTGTCAAGCATGTCTATAGATGCTTCAGCCTCTCAACCACACACTAAAGACCAGCTCTGGGAAAACGCACCCTTCTACACCATGACACTTGTGAAAGAGCCATTTGGTGACATGGACACTGCTTGAAGATTTGGAAGTCCAAAATGAGATAATAGAATAGAAAACGTGTTCAACTTTTTTCCCAAAGATACTTTAGTAAAAAAGCTGGTAGGAGAATCTGCAGATTGCGACTGCACGGCAACATTGCCTGGGTGGATAAAAAAGGTAAAAACAAAAAAAAAGCCCATTGCCGTTGAGCTGATTCTGACTCATAGTGACCCGATAGGACAGAGTAGAACTGCCCTGTAGAGTTGAAAATGGTAAAGGGGCTATTTTTGAAGAGCCAGTTTTCAAATGCCAACAGATATAGTTTGTTTTGGACATGGATGACTTCTATAACTTTCATTCAACCTTTTTTTTTTTTTTAGACAATATTTAGGGCTGTTTTTTATACATACACACACAGCCCACTTTTTAAAAGTGTCTTACCTTTTCAATCACCAGAAGTTCCTTTCATGGTGGTCAGCTACGAGCAGCCTCTTACCCTGTCTAAATCTCAGTTTCCTGGCGTATATAGTGGGATGGTAATCCCTGCCCTCCCTGCCTGCCATACAGATTTTGAAGATTAAATGAGATCGTGGACATGAAAACACAGTACCTATTACGGTAAAACCTGTGAAAGCTGGGACCTGTGTAAGGCGGAAACTTATCAGAGAAGGAAAACTCAAATATTTTCCACTAACAGACCGCACCCTGTCAAAGGTGGAAAACTTGCGGGACCTGGAAAAACGAGACGGTCCTGTCAAGTTCCAGCTCTCACAGGTCTCACTGTACCTTCCTGTAAACTCATGAGGCAGAAAGAAAATAGGGGAATCAGGATGGAAGAGGCAGGAATTTATATAAGAAGGCCTCCATTCCTACTACTCCCACCTCCATCCCTTCCCTACATAGGATATGAATTAATTAAATGAATTAATTAATCCAGCTTCTTGCAGGGAAGAAGATTCTTTTTGAGGGGCTCAGGGCCTCGCTTTCTTCCTCCAGTCAAACCAGGTTGGAGGCTAACTGGTGTGGAAGATACTCCTGAGCATGATATAGATTTTCTCTGTCCTATCTGTTCATTCTTCTCCCAAATGGAGAGGTTTTGGTGACTCCTCAGTTCCTCATTTTCCCCTCACCGCAGGTGGTTTGATACTCATTCATAGGGTAGCTTCAAGCCCATTTTGAGAGGAGTGATCTATGCGTCCCTATTCCTGTCTACAGGAAGCTGCCCCCCTCTTCCCAGAATGCTTTGCTGTGCCATGGTGTCTCTAATGCATGTATCACAGAGCGGCTAGAAACGTGGTATGTTAAAGTTATGCAGACCTCACAATAGCCAGTAAGTGGAAACAATCTAAATGTTCATCCAGATATAAATGGATAAACAAAATATGGTATATCCATACAATGGAATATTTTTTAACTAATAAATAGATCACAGCCTTCAGTATGAATTACACCTCAACATAAAGAGAACAAAAATCCTCACAGCTGGACCAATAAGCAACATCATGATAAACAGAGAAAAGATTTAAGTTGTTAAGGATTTCATTTTACTATTATCCACAATCAACACCCACGGAAGCAGCAGTCAAGAAATCAAACAACACATTGCATTGGGCAAATCTCCTGCAAAAGACCTCTTTAAAGTGTTGGAAAGATGTCACCTTGAAGACTAAGGTGCATCTGATCCAAGCCATGGTATTTTCAATCGTGTCATATGCGTGTGAAAGCTGGACAATGAATAAGGAAGACCGAAGAGGAATTGACGCCTTTGAATCGTGGTGTTGGCGAAGAATATTGACTATACCACGGACTGCCAAAAGAACGAACAAATCTGTCTTGGAGGAAGTACAACCAAAATGCTCCTGAGAAGCAGGGATGGCGAGACTACGGCTCACATACTTTGGACATGTTGTAAGGAGGGACCAGTCCCTGGAGAAGGACATCATGCTTGGCAAAGTAGAGGGTCAGCGAAAAAGAGGAAGAGCCTCAACAAGATGGATTGACACAATGGCAAGAACAATGGGCTCAAGCATAATAACGATTGTGGGGATGATGCAGGACTGGGCGGTGTTTTCATTCTGTTGTGCATAGGGTCGCTATGAGTCAGAAGTGACTTGACAGCACCGAACAACAACAGCAATAAAGAGATACATGCTACAACATGGATGAAACTTGAAAATATTATGCTGCGTAAAATAAGTAAAAGGGGAAGTCTCATCTTATCCCACTTATATGAAAAGGCAAATGTAAAGAGACCAGTGTTGATTAGTGGTTTCCGGAAGGTGTGGGAGGGGGAAGGAAGAGTCATTGTCTAGGGGGCACTGAGTTTCTGTAAACAGTAGTGGAATAATTTGGAAAAGGGTAGTGGTGATGGTTGCACAACATGATGAACATAATTGATGTCAATGAATTGTTCATATAAAAAATGTCGAACTGGCAAATGTTTTGTTAGATGTATTTATCACAATTAAAAAAAAAAGTTATGCACCCCTTTTGGAGCAACAGAGTTCAAATTTGCACCAACACAGTTCTCTCATGATTTGTTGCCTGTCTCACTTATGTCAACTAAGCCTGAAACCAAGATGCTTAGATGGGACTGGGGAAGTACAAAAGTCCTTCCAGTTTTATTTGAAACAATTGGTTTTATCAGAAGTACTGAGGTGGGAATTTGAGCCAATGTGTACTCTGGCCTATTCTGCGAGGTGGAATGAGTACTTAGTGGCTTCTGAGTGGTGAGTACACAGTGTCGATGACTGGATCTTGGAGAGCCACTGGCACCCCTCCATCTACAGGACAGCCACAGCCAAGCCCAGATAGTGGCTGAGGGAGACTAGATTAGCCCATGTGCCCCCTCCATCCTCCTGTAGTTGACAGCTGGTATAACCAGTGCATGAGAAGCATGGAGTACCCCCAAATATGATTCCTAGAGTCAGAAGGAAGCCAACACATAGGAGACTCTGAGTTTAGTCCTGGTTTTGCCTCAATCTTGCTGAGTAAACTTAAGCACATTTCTTATTAAAATAGCATCTTGGTTTGCCTCATCTCTGTATAAAAATCATGAAATTTGCTGCATCATGATGTCTGCAAGGCAATTAATAGGTTGCTGTATGCAAGCTGCTGGCAGACCTCATGTAAATAGTGAAGGCTGATAAATGAAGACAGCCACTCACTTGTTTCATCTCCCTGGAATGAGGAGATTTTAGGCTCGGACAGAGATATTTAGAGGAGAATAAGGGCTAAAATAAGAAGGGTCAGTTGAGCTGCTGGCCGTCTTCTCGAGGCCGGCCACGCCTAGGCTGAACCCTGGGTGGAGACCCACCTGCCAGGTAGATGGAGGGGCTGCAGGAAGGTTGGGCCACCACCCACGAGTAGCATCCGAAAGGCCCCTTGTTGAGAAGTGGTGCATCTCCCTGAGTGACAGGTTGCAATGGGAAGTCTAGGGAGACGGTATCAGGAATTGTTCTAGAGGTGACTGAGTTGCAAGGATAGACTCAAGCTAGGTATGTATTGTAAGTGAGGCAGGTCCAGGTGGCCTGGGGGAGGGGCTGGCAGGAGTACAGCTAAGCCTAGACCTGGAGGACTAAGGAACTAAGCAAGGACTGAAGTGTAGAAGTCACAGTTAGCCAGGTTGGTGACACTTGGCCTGGAGTTCAGAGGGTTGCACTGGGACTATATAAATGTCTCTCCCTAAATTTGGGCTAAAGAAGCCCTGGTGGAGCAATAGTTAAGCACTTAGCTGCTAACCAAAAGGTTGGTGGTTCGAACCCACCCAACGGCCTTACAGGGTCTTAGCCCTGCTTCATCTATTTCTATAGTACCAGAGAAGTTCCAGAAACAAAGCTAACCTCATCCCCACTATCTCAGCATAAGCTAGAGTCTTTATGGTTGTTGTTGTTTTAGTTAGCCGATTTGTCCTGATAATCACAGGACAAATGCATTTTATGGAAAACACTTTTGGGTGTAGGTGATTATACACTTCCATGACAAATTTACTTTAAACGACAATTGTTTAACAGGGCTGAGGCTGAAAGGTGTTTTGTGATAAGAGATCATCCAAAAATAGAATGTACAAAGGCCTACAGTCATGGTTTTGATTGCTGGCCAGGCCTTGGGAAGATGTGGGACTCAAGAACGGAATGATTTGCTACTGATGTGCCCCCATATGATCAGAATATGGCCAGGAAACATAAGCTTGGTTTGGTAATTTAAAAGAAGTACAGTAGGTTAGGAGAAGTATAGTTGTAACAACGGACTGGGGGACATTCTTTTGCCTGTTGCTGATTGTAGAGCAAACATGGTTGTTGTGGCTATTGAAAATTTGCTTCATTTTGCCAGGATTCAAAGCAAAAGTCTTCTGAGGCCTTAAGAGTTCAAAAGCAAGTCCTAGGCAAAATGTATGACAGCTTTTGATATAAAAAATACTTTAGTCTTACCATGAAAATTGTATCGCGTGGGTAGTGTGGTGGCCTGGAGAAGGCATTGAATATAGATTTTGGTGATCTGGAATTTTATCCTTACTTGATTTTGGGCAAATCATTTAATTTCCTTAAGTCTCAGTTTTCGCATCTGCAAAATAGATTAGTTTCTACACTTTGTCCCTCTTACAGTGTTGTTGTCTGACAATGTCGTTGGTGCCATTGAGTCGATTCCGACCCATAGCAACCCTATAGGACAGAGTAGAACTGTCTCATAGGGTTTTCAAGGCTATAATCTTTATGGGATCAGGTTGCCAAGTCTTTCTCCTGCTGAGCTGCTGGTGGGTTCCAACCACTGACCTTTCAGTTAGCAGCCAAGCACTTAACCACGCACTACTAGGGCTCCATTCCCCACATCAGAGAGACCTTAAAACCTTTGTAGGGCCCTTGGTGGGCAGAAGGACCTCAGCTATGACACTCTGTGTGGGATCTTGAGTCCCAAGACTGTCCTTCCTCCCCCATCCCTGCTGCACTCTGAGTGCCAGTGGTGGGAGGAATGGAGAGGACTCTCTTGTAGATAAGTGATAGCACCCAATATTGTTAGTTGCCATCAAGTCAGCTTCGACTCATGGCAACCTTAAGTATAACAGAATGAAACATTGCCCAGACCTGTGCCATCTCCACGATCTTTGGTATATTTGAGCCCGTTATTGAGGCTATTGTATCAATCCATCTCATTGAGGGTTTAAAATAAATCCTCACATGTTACTAGTGAGCACCTCAGTGGTGGGACCCCAAGCCTTTATAGCTTTCTCAGGAGAGAGACCTGCTGTGCATTTCCCCATGTTGTTCTGCAGCTTTTAGTTTATAAGAGTCTTGAATGTAGGCTACATAGTTGTCACTTTTACTCACCAACTCAATTAGAGCCTAGTTTCAGATAAAAGTCAGCCGGTAAATTTTGTTAATGGATCTTCTGGAAGCTTCTAGAGTCAAAATTGGAAGAGATCTTGGAGGTCATCCCATCCAGCCCTCTTACCTTACAAATGAGAAACCTGAGGCTCAGAGAAGTTGAGTGGCAGCTTATTAGTGGAAGAGCTAGGACTAGAACCCAGGGCCCTTTAAATATGTGGATTTAGGGAAACACCTAGGGGTCACATTAAAGGTCATGGGGTAATGGATGCTTAGCAGGTATATCTTCTTTTAATTTAGCCATGTAATTTTTGAGGCTGTGATTTTGCCAAAAGAGTGAATTTCATGGAATAGAACATCCTACTTTTATTACACTTTTGTGGTTGAGTCTTGGTAAACCAGAATTCCTTTTTGATGCCACCCTTGTTTAAAAACTTTATAAAATGTATTGGTTTACTTTTCTGAGTTAGGGGTTGTCTCTGGCTGGATTCTCTAGAGCAACAAAACCTATGAAATACGCATGTATGAATGTATGTGTAGAGAGAAGGATGGAGAGAAGAAGAGATTTAATTCAAGGAAATGACTCACGCAGTTGTGGAGGCTGACAAGTCCCAAATTTGTGGGTTAGACATCAGGCTGGAGGCTTCTCCTGACTCACATGGTTGCAGGGGCTGACGAACCCAAAATCAACAGGTCAGTTGACAGGCTGCTGGCTCACGGGGCTGCAGGAGCTGGCAAATTCCCAAATCTGCAGATCAGATGGCAGGCTCGTGTCCCAAAAACTGGAGGTCAGAGGATGACAGGCCAGGTGCAGGATCAAGAGTGAGCAGGTGTTGCCAGAACATCTATATATACTGAGTGCAGGGCACACCCCCAAGGAAACTCCCTTTTCAACTGATTGGCTGCTCACATCAGATCACAAAATAGGGGATGATTATATCAGATTCCAAAATGAAGGATGATTGCATCATTTTATAACTGCGAAATTACATCATTACGTAACTACCAAACTATATCATTACATAACTGCCAACCCACTGAGAATCATGACCCAGCCAAGTTGACATACAACATTAACCATCACAGTCCATCCCTTGTCAACTTGGTACCTGTACACATTTCCTTAAATCATACGTAATCTTTAAATCAAGATGATTACAAAGTCATACTTGTGCCTAACATGATACAACTAACATGCATACAACTGAAAATGCACTAGCCCCATTTACATCTTATATTTTATAATTAAAAAAAAACCAAACCCGTTGCCATTGAGTCGATTATGACTCATAGCGGCCCTATAGGACAGAGTAGAACTGCCCCCATAGAGTTTCCAAGGAGTGCCTGGTGGATTCAAACTGCCAACACTTTGGTTAGCAGCCACAGCACCTAACCACTACTCCACCAGGGTTTCCATATTTTATAATAAGTAATGGAATAAGGGGGGAAAGAAAACAAAGATATTTGCTATACATATGCAGACACACACAAATACATGTATAACAAAGCAAGGAAGAAATACTGAAAACAATTACAGTCTTCATTTCTACAACTGGTCATGTGGTCATAGCTTGTATTTAGAACTGTCTTCTTTCACCATCCATTCCATATTCCCTCTGACCTCAGCAGGCTCCTCAACTGGTTGTGGTTCTTTGCCTGGTGGGATGACCCAAACCTTCATTCCGAAGGATCTGGGCCATTAGTAGTCATGTTGGAATTGAGTTGTTGTAATTTTCCATTGACTTTAATCACAGGGCATGGTAATACTAAGAAATATCCTAAGAGATAACCCTGTATTCCAGACATCCTCTTCTTTACCTCCATTATGTAATATCAGTCCTATTTTCCCTTGGTAATCAGGATCAATCACACCAGCCAATATGGTAACTCCCTTCTTTGTCTGTTGATCCAAAGGTATGAGGAGCCCAAAGTGCCCAAGTAACATTCTTAACTTCTAGTTCAATGGAATCAGTGTTGTGTCTCCTAGTGGGAACATTTTTCCCTTTAGAATTAAGAACTCTAGATACTCAGAGCATAAGATTGCGGGGACAGGAAGCAGAAATTTTGTGAGTGGGTCACTAGGGGTAATAGTGAGTGGTGCCACTCCCATTTCCACCCCTTGAATCCTGAACCCATGAATCCCTGGTATGGAAGAAGCACCACTATACTGGTTTATAGGATATACAGCCTCCTGGAGAACATTGCCCCAACCCTGCAAAATATTGCCACCTACCTGGCACCACAGTTGTGTCTTTAGAAGGCCATTCCATCATTCTGTCAAGCCAGCTGCTTCAGGATGATGGGAAATGTGCTAAGACCAATGAATTCCATGAGTGTTGGCCCATTGCCACACTTCATTTGCTGTGAAGTGAGTTTCTGGATCCAAGAGAATGCTGTGTAGGATGCCATGACAGTGGATAAGGCATTCTATAAGTCCATGAATGGCAGAACCATTGTATGTAGGGAAGACAAATCTGTATCCAGAGTTAAGTGTCTGTCCCAATATAAACAAAACAGTACCCTTTCCATGGTGGAAGCAGTCAAATGTAATCAACCTGCCACCTGGTTGTTGGCTGATCACCCCTAGGAATGGTGCCAGTTTGGGGACTCCATCTTGGTCTCTGCTGCTGGTAGATTGGGCACTCAGCCTAATCTAAGTGCCCAATCTGTGGCTGTAGCCAGGTCAGCCTTGGTGAGTGGAAGTCCATGTTGCTGAACCCATGTATAAACCTCCATTCCTGCCACTGTGGCCCTATTGAGCAATGACAGGAGTGGCTGGGGAAAGAGGATGGCTGGTTTCCACAGAAAGCATCATCTTATCCACTTGATTTTTAAAACCCTCTGCTGAGGTCATGCTTCAGTGAGCATTCACATGAGACACAGATATCATCACTTCTTTGGTTCATTCAGAGAGGTCTATCCACATAGCTTTTCCCTATACCTCCTCATCACCAATTTTCCAATCATGTTCCTTCCAAGTTCCTGACCATCCAGCCAAACCATTGGCCACAGCCCGTGGATCAGTATACAGTAATGTATTTGGCCATTTTTCCTTCCAAGCAAAGTGAAGAACCAGGTGCACTGTTTGAAATTCTGCCCATTGGGAGAATTTCCCTTCACCACTGTCCTTCAGGGAGGCTCCAGAAAGGGTCTGCAGCGCTGCCTCCGTCTACTTCTGAGTAGTGGTGCCTGCATATCATGCAGAACCATCTGTAAAGCAGGCATGAGTTTTCCTCAGTCAGCTAATCATAAAGAATTCCCATGAGGCCATAGGTACAGACTGAGAGAGGGAATGTAATGTGACAGGAGTAGAGACCACGGGCATCTGGGTCAGTTCCTTGTGTAACTTGTGCCTTCAGGTCCTACTCGAGCCTAATCTCGTATATACCACTTCCATTTAAGGATGTAATGTTGCTGTGCACATCCAACTTTTGACTCTGTGGGTCAGACAACACCCATATCATGATGGGGAGATTGGATTATCAGCTCATGAAAGTTTCCTGATGCGGAAGATTAAATTACTGGAAGGAGTGTGGAGAGCAACACACATTCAAAGCAGCGTATTGGTCTCCATCTTTGAGCAGGGTACCGCTGTTTCTACTTTGTGCAAAAGGCGATGCACAAGAGATTTGATTGCAAATCTCTTGTATGCTGCCCTTGTTTCTGTCACCTATGACTGAACCCCTTCGAACCAGTTCCAAGCCCTGCCTTATTTCCGTGGGCCATGACTGAGCTGCTTAGAATCAGTTCCAAGCGCTGGTGACCTTACTAGTAAAAGGGATTTTTTTAGAGGTATTAAGGGTCCTGAGATGGGGAGATTATCTGAGATTGTCCAGGTGAGCCCAATGTAATACAAGGGTCCTTATAAGGGGGAGGCAGGAGAATTGAAGACAGTTACAGGGTTTGTGATGATGGAAGCAAGAAATTGGAATAAGGTAAAGAATGGGATAAGCCAAGAAATTCAGGAGGCCTCTTGAAACTGAAAAAGGCAAGAAATAGATTCTCAGACCCTCAGAGCCTCCAGAAGGAACCAGTCCTGCCAGCACCTTGACTTTAGCCCAGACAGATTAATTTTGGACTTCCTGGTCTGAAAGGTAATACATTCATGTTGTTTTAAGCCAGTAAATTTGTGGTAAGGCATCTTGGCGGAACAATGGTTAAGTGCTTAGCTGCTAACTGAAAGGTTGGCGGTTTGAACCCATCAGCTGCTCAGTGGGAGAAAAGACCTGGTGATCTGCTCCCCTAAAGATTTCAGTCTAGGAAGCCCTATGGGGTAGTTCTCCTCCGCCTTATAAGGTCACTGTGAGTTGGAATCAACTTGACTGCACACAACAAACAATAACAAGTTGTTACAGCAGCAGTATACTCACCCACCTCACTGTTTTTGTAATGGTTAAATGTGACATTACATCTTACATATTTTTAAGTCTCAAAGTACTGTTTAGATGTTATTACTCTTAACGTGGATTTTTATGTTCATGTGGATTTCCAGGGTAAGATGTGTCAGCAAGACAAGCAAAACAATGAAAAGGATTTCTCAGTTATGCAGTGACAGACTGTCTGAAAATGTTAACAGCGATTGCAGTGGACAGCCGAGGCTGAGAACCATTGTAGAGGTGTGGCGTGTGCTCAGCAAGTTTATAAATGAATTCTCTTTGGAGACTCTGGCAATGTAGATTTTCTATTGAGTTTTTTTCAAAAATGCCTTTGTCTCCTTTCAGTGATACACACAGCAGTTCATGAGCTATGGTATATTTCTGGCAAGAAATCAGGGCTTTGAACCAGTTCATTCTGATTGAAACCCCTGCTGAGAACTTTCATTTCCACCCCAGATATACCTCATCAAAATCTACATTTTAAGGAGATCTCCAGGTGATTCTTAGGTAGAACTTGTTGATATGCAAATTCTCAGCAGGGGTTCAAACTGAAAGGAACAGGTTCTAGAAGCCCTGCAAAAAATGCCAATTTAAAATATGGATGCAACGTGTTAGTTAGCCAGCACTCCTCAGCATGGCTAGCAAATTAGCGTGCCCTGACCACCAGTGTGATTTACTGCCCAAAGCTTGTCAATAGCCATAGCGAGGCAGAGTGAAGGGCAATGTTGAGGAGGACTTCCTCTACAAATGGTTGAGCCCCTTGAAAACTGACAATTCTTGTTTTTACTTAGACAGTGGAGGAGCAAATGATCGTTTTGAAATTTCTTCCTTTGGGACCACTCTTGCCAGAAGCTTTGGTCTTTGAAAATCGCTGCTGGCTGCCTTCCTTGTAGTTCTGTGGCCAGGCCTGTGTGCTTGGAGCTAAGGCTGGCTCTGGGATATGTGTCATCGAAGGGCCTTGGGCCCTGGATGGCAGGTGATGGTATCTGCCTTATGTATGTTACAGGGAGGGCAGTGTGGGTGAAATTGTTTTTCTAAATCACAAGGTGCTATGCAGATGTTGTTAATATATTTTCATGGGGAATTGTGGGCCGAGGTTGGAAAGATGTGGTAAAAAGCCTGTAGACTTAGCTTGTTATAGTCAAGCATAAGAACAGATGGGGGTACTTATGTTCTAGGTTTCTGAGGGAGAAACCAAGAGCTACTGGCTCTAGCACCATGTGACTTCTTACTGGTCATTTAACCAACTGAGTTTAATTTTCTCATCTTTATTAAATAGATACATTAGTACTTGGCTTTCTTAAGGTCACCCTAGTTGTACTTGAGTGTAGCTCTGGATTATATTGTCTAGTTAAATCCTGGCTGTGAAACTTACTGTAAGGGGGATGCTTGGGAAGTTATTTATTAACCTGTCTGTGCCTCAGTTTCCTCATCTGTAAAATGGACGGATATCTTCCCACAGGCTTGTTGTAAGGATTAGACAAGGCCCACTCTCCCACTTCCTCATGCCTAGGAGCTTGGGTAAGTGTTCCCTCCTCTTCTTTCCTCTCTCTCTTTCCTCCTCCCTACTCTTTCAATAAATATTTATTGGGCACTTTCTAGTCATAGAAATTATGCTGTGGATACAGTGTTCACGCAAAGTAGACACTTTTGTCAAGAATTTGAATAGTTTGGAAGTTTGATATAAAATATGGAGGCAATGTGGTGACGGGGAGGGTTTGGGTGAGGAAAGCATTGCTGTTTCTGATAGACCAAAAATGTATGATGGAATTTCAAATGGTTTCTTTGCAGCAACCAGAATAAGAGTGTAAAATGTTTCTTATAATTGTGGATAGGTGGTCATTGGGACCAGGCAGAGAAAGGTCCTTGGCATGTCGCTGATGCATCGAATGGCATCCCAGGGTTGTGGACGGAGTTCCCTGATCTTGACTGGCAAATACAGTCCATCACGTGTAAAGCGAATGTTTATTGCGTGTGTCCCTGTGCCCGGTGCTGTGCTGGCTGTCCCTGCCCAGGTGGAGCTTACTGAGTCCTGGAGGCCTCCCAGTCTAAGAGTTAGGTACTCACAGTGCCCATGCTGGGTAGGACCAGATCCCTGAACTCAAAAACCCATTTTGGGTAAACCATAATATTGTATACTTTTTAAACCTCCCTGTTTTTAGAGTGGAAGCCCTGGTGGTGTTGTGGATAAGTGCTACTGCTGCTAACCAAGAGGTCCGCAGCTGGGACCCGCCAGGCACTCCTTGGAAACTCTATGAGGCAGTTCTACCCTGTCCTGTAGGGTTGCTATGAGTCGGAATCAACTCAACAGCAGTGGGTTTGGTTTTTGGTTTTATTTTTAGAGTAGCATTCATGAACAGGTTTACTTTGCTGTACCATCATGAATTTATACCTTTTCATAGGAAATGACCCCAATTGAAGTCCCCTTTCTCCAATGTTTCCTTGGTCTAAATTTCTTATACTTGTTTTATATTTATGTATATATTCATTTATATTTGGCTTGGGTCTGCCTTTCAGTAACTTCAGCTTTACAAGCAATTAGAACTATTCCCAAGTTTTGTGGTGGTCATAACAGTCATTTGTGTTATTTTTAACTGTACTTTTCAAGATGAAAAAGAATTCTATGTCCTTAAAATAATTCTAGGCATTGCTCAAAGAAATTTTGTTCTTTCACCAGTTTCACTTAAAGCTGCATATGAGAAGTGACAGTGAGGATTATAATGATGATAATTATAGCAGTTTGCTTTCAGTGGTTATTCTCTGCCAGTGTGCTAAGGGCATCGGGTGCATATTTTCATTTTATCACTCAGCAGCTGTGTGAGGTAGTGCTCTTTTGGTTTTCACATTTCACAGATGAGGCACACAATGCACAGAGAGGTTAAATAACTCACCCAAGTTCACACAACTGTCTACCACTTGAGATTCTGGATAATTCTGACCTGTGCCTGCTTTTAACAATGCTGTATTGTTGCTTTGGGCCAAATCCACAGTCAGGAGGTTGAGAGAGAAGAACCCCCAAAAGAGCCAGAGGAAGACTATATTAGCTAATTCATCCCAACCTGTCCCTGACAGATTTTGATGAGGAGGCATTATATTTATTTTAGGGACAGGGACAGTGAGCTGCTAAGACATTGAGATTTGCCTTGGGTCCCAAAGTAAGTTCTTGATAGAGCTTAATCCAGAAGCCAGGTGCTTCTTAAACTCATTTGACGGAGACTCCATCAATAACACTGCATACTTCCAAATCAGTCGATGAAGAGAAAGTCATTGTGCATTGTCATTGTTAGCTGCCATCACGGCAACCCCATGCGCAGTGGAACCATCCTGCACCATCCCCATGCTCAGTTGCAGATCAGACCATTGTGATCCATAGGGTTTTCATTAGCTGATTTTCAGAAGTAGATTGCCAGGTCTTTCTTCCTAGTCCATCTTAGTTTAGAAGCTCCACTGAAGTCTGTTCAACATCACAGCAACACCCAAGCCTCCACTGACAGAAGGGTGGTGGCTGCACATGAGGTACATTGCCAGGAATTGAACCCGGCTCTCCCGCATGGAAGGCAAGAATTGTACCACTGAACCACCAAGGCTTCCAATTGTGCTTTAGGCAATCTGAAACCATAGGTTTATGAACTTTTGATTTTGATTAAATTCTAAAATTTCTTTTTACGTGTCTTAGAAAACTGCAGAGGCTTTAGCATCAGCTCTTTGGTCATGTTCGAGAGATTACTTCTATTTACTACAATTGCTATAACTACAATTCCTCTTTGTGTGCCATTGGGAGCAATGATGCTAAGGCACCTAAATTTGATAGATATATTAGCTATAATAACTCAGTGCTTGGTCACTTATTATATATTTGAAATAACTTTAGAAAAGGGAGCCAGGTTCTAAAAATTGTAATTATGGGTTGAGGGAAAATACCTCAAGGTCAACTTCAAAGTAGCAAAAGTGGAGATTTCACAAAAAGGGAGACTCTCTGGCCATACAATATAGCAATCGAATCCCAGATTTTATATGTGTTAGAGACTGGAGGCTTTGTGCTTTGGAGAAAGGAGTTAGTACTTAGGTTGTTGTTGTTCTTTGCTATCTAGTTGACTCTGACTCATGGTGACCTTATGTATAAGAGAATAAAACGTTGCCTGGTCCTGCACCATCTTCACGATTTTTGATATGTTTGAGTCCATTTATGTGGCTATTGTATCATTCCATCTCGTCACGGATTTCCCTCCTTTTCATTGGCCCTCTAGATTAAGAGTTTACTTAGGGTATGTGATGGTTAAGATTGTGTGTCAACTTGGCTGGGTCATGATTCTCAGTAGTTTGGCAGTTATGTAATGATGTAGTTATCCTCCATTTTGTGATATAATGTGATCACTTCCATGTTGTGATCTGATGTGATCAGCCAATCAGTTGCAAGGAGAGTTTCCTCAGAGGTGTGGCCTGCATCCAGTATATATGGATATTCTAGCAAAGCTTGCTGGTTTTTGCTTGCTCTGGATCCTGCATCTGGCTCATCGTCATCTGACCTCTGGTTCTTGGGACTTGAGCCAGTGGCCTGTTGTACTGGCTGCCAATCTTGGGATTCATCCAACTCCAGAGCAGCATACCGCCTGACCTACCAATTTTGGGTTCGTCAGCTCCTGTAGCTATGTGAGTAAGGAGAAACCTCCAGCCTGATGCCTGACTCACAGACTTGAGACTTGCTAGCCTCTACAACTACGTGAGCCATTACTTTGAGATAAATCAACCTCTCTCTATCTATCCATCTATATACACACATCACTGGTTTTGCTTCTCTAAGGAACCCAGCCTAAGACAGGGTGAAAGCTGTTAAGCCCCTTTGGGGAGGACTTCCTTGATGTTTCATCTGTCTCCTGTCAACAGAGTGAGGTGGTCTTAGCACGGGCCAACACAGACAACTCTGAATCCCAGGGGATTAACAGCTAACAAGGAACAAGTGGAAGAAAACACTGTCCTCTCCATGCTCTCCTCCCAGGTTCTTCCTGGGTCTGACCAAGATTCCAGATGACCACTGACTAACAGGGTTGCTAGATACCCTCCATTCATCCCACCACATCCATTCATTCTCTAGTCTTTAGACCCCTGTGGCCTGCATCATCTAGGCTCCCTTGTCCTCTTGCTTCAGGCTCGGTTTGGCCACTGGCAGGAGATTAAAGAATAAGAGAAGAGAGAGCACAGAGTATTCCCCTCCTCCCTTACCCCTACTGCTTCCCTGCTGAGCCACATGTCCTTACCTATCAGCCCTGTTGGGCAGACCCTCTTCTGTGGGCATAGGCTTTCACTGACTCTGGTGACAGTGTCCTTCTCTTGGCCCTTCAGCCTGGTGTTTGTAAGGGCTTTCCACTGTTGTTAGTCCTTCAGTGCACTTGTAATACCTTAACCATGTGCACACAGCCCCTTCCTTAGACTCTCTTCAAATGCTCCTGTGGATGTAACTTTCCAGCTTAGACCAAGTACAGAATGGTAAGCACATGGTTGCTGCTTGCGATTCTCTTACTGACTTCCAAGCTTTTGTTGGGGGAAAGTCCATGGTAGAGGAGTAGTATTAAATTTTTTTCTATGACCATATCCGATTTGTAATCTTATAGCTTCTCTCTTAGGGTATTGAATTGCTCAAATATGTGGTGTAGGTATTACATCAGAAAAGTTGTAGAAGCATTGATAACACTTGCAAAAGTATTGAGAAATCTGGAAGACTTGGGTGGGACAGAGAGAGACATGGAGGACAGTGTTAATAGCGCCCTTTTTTCCTACTATGCCGTAGGGCTTCAGCTGGCTGATGTGATAGAAGCCCAGAAGCAGTGCTTACCTCAAGTGTCTACTGTGTGCCAGGCATAGTTCTAGATGCTGGGGATATAGCACTGGATAAAATATACATGGGCCTTATGTTCTTGAGAGGTAGGAGGTGACACTAAGCAAAATAAAATAGGTAAATTGTAAGGGTATTAGAAGATGATATGTATCTGGAGAAAAATAAGAAGGGGAAGAGGAGGGGTGCTGGGGAGGTGTTACAATTTTTTAAAAGGCAGTCAAGGAAGGCCTTCTTAAGAAAGTGACATTCGAGCACAGATTCGAAGAAGAAAGATACATAAATATCCAAGAGAAGAGCATTCCAGGCAGAGAGAACAGTGAGTACGAAGGCCATAACTTGGGAGGGTGCCAGTGTGGCTGGAGCGGAGGGAGCAAGGGGGAAGCAGCAAGTAGTGGAGGCCGAGAAGCCCAATGGTGCCAGATGGTGTGGGTTTTGTGAAGCGGGTTCGAGAGGGGCAGCATGCTCTGACATGGTCACTCTGGCTGCTGTGCTGGGAGTAGACTGTAGAGGGATAAAAGAGCGGGAGCAAGGCCCTAGGTAGCAAGGATCTTGCCTTTAATCCTGGTGAGAGGAATGGTGGCTTGGACCAGTCTGGGGGCAGTGGAGTAGGGAGAAGTGGCGGGACTCCAGACGTTCCTGAAGGTGCAGTGGTGGAAGAGATTGACCACAAGGTGTGAGAGAAGGAGGAGCGACAGGTGATTCTGCAGTTCCTGCCTAAGCAGCTGGAAGGATGAAGTTACGGCTAACTGAGATGGAGAGGACTGTGGAAAGAACAGGTTTGGCAGTGGGTTGTGGGAGACCAGGGTTCCATTTTGGACATGTTCACTTAGAGAAATCTATTAGAAACCCAAGTGGTAGTCTCAAATGGGTGACTGTTGTCAAAGTTTCAAGCTTCCAATTATATCACCCTGAGTGACTTGCTTTCTCTGAGATGTATGTTTTAAGAACAAGAAATGTTTACACCATGGTTGTTGCAGTGATTTTGAAAGTAAGCCTCAAGGCAGAATGCACAATGCCTATATTTTCCACTGATTGAGAACCACCTTTGCATAGTTAACAGATTCAAGGACACTTGTGGGAATTTTTCTGAGCTAAGAGACTTTCACCACTGTTTTACCAGCTCTGAATGTGATTACACCAAACCTTTTTTAGAGCAGAGCTGCGTGTTGTGGCATCATGCAATGAAGGTTTCAAATCACCCACAAACTCAGACCCTTTGCAAACAGAAATATCACATTTAGCAAAGCCCTGATTTGCTTGTGATAAAACTTTGCTCCCCTTTTTATATATTTTTTGCTTTTACACTTTATTCTGTTACCTCTTTCTTATGCTTTTTCTTCTTTATTTTTATTTTTTTCTGAAAGTTGTTTTCTTGTTGGCAATGTCATAGTTGCTCCCAAGAATGAAGATAAACTATGTATGGGGAAGGAACACCAGTGTTGATTGAGCGACCGTCACAGCCATCGTGTGCTGGTTACTGGGCTAGATACCTTACTAGTCCCAGGAAACTGACACTTACTAAGATTAAATAGCTTGCCTAGAACCACAGAGCTAATCAGTGATAGGAGTCAAGATTCATATCCAGGCTAATCTGTTTCCGAGCTCCAGGGACTTGGCTCTGCTCAAATAAAGCTCTCCAGGCAGTTTAATGCTTCTAGATGTGAGTTCATCAGTTTGCCTGGTTTTCTTACTATTGAAAGAGAGCATTATTAATATTTCCATGCTTGGTATTTCTTTCATAGACACTTCTACAAGTTTACCAGAATATGTACATGAAGGAGTCCTGGTGGTACAATGGCTAAGCACTCAGCTACTAACTGAAAGGTCAGCAGTTCAAACCCACCAGCTGCTCTGCGAGAGAAAAGACCTGGCAATCTGCTCCCATAAAGATTACAGCCTAGGAAACCCTATGGGGCAGTTTTACTCTGTCCTATAGGGTCATTATGAGTCAGAATTGACTCAACCGGCACAGGCAACAACAACATCTGGAATATATAGAACTCCTATTGTGTGCCGAAGGTGCCCTAGTGGTGTAGTGGTTAAATGTTTGGCTGCTAATCAAAAGGTTGGTGGTTTGAACTCACCAGCTTCCATAAAGATTACAGCTTCGGAAACCCTACGGGGCAGTTCTGCTTTGCCCTATAGGGTCACTATGAGTTGGAATTGACTCATGGCAACAGATTATTGTGCGTCAGGTATTTGCTCAGTGTTGAGGCAGACAGCAGCAAGTACTCATGGGGCTTACACACTCTAGCAAACATTAAATAAAGAATGACAAGTGAAAAGAGTGTGAGGAAAAAGAAGGGCCAAGTGCTCTGCAAGCATGCATCAGTGGGCATGGGATCGCATTTCACTCTACCTCAACCTCTAAGCCAAAGAATTGTCCAGGCCAAGGAGCAGGGAACTGCTCTTGGCAGCAGGAACATGAAAAAAGTTCTGAGGTAGAGATGTGACTGAATTAGATGAGTTTGCATAGGTGTGGTGGGTAGAATGAGAAGTGGGCCTAGGATAGCGTTCCACTGGGTTAACAAACAACTGCTGTACCTTGTCTTTTTATTTTGTGATACCATAGCAGCTCTCCAAGATAGTTTTTTATAGAGATTGTTTAAAAAAAAAAAAAAAGGAGAGCATGGTTGAATTGAGAATTAAGAATTATAAACTGCTTTGGCTAAATTTTGGAGCATGCTTACTGTCAGGTTCATCAAATGAACGTGATTACAGGGAGGAAGGTTTTAATTGCGAGAGCTGTCCGCTAAACTGGCTGTGCTTTGGGAAGTCTGTTTCTTGAAGAGTGTGGAGTGTGAGTGCATTAAACCAAAAACCAAATCCACTGCCATCCAGTTGATTCTGACTCATAGTGATCCTATAGGGCAGAGTAGAACTGCCTATAGGGTTTCCAAGGAGCAACTGGTGGATTTGAACTGCTGACCTTTTGGTTAGCAGCCAATTGCTTAACTACTGTGCCACTAGGGCTCCAGTGAGTGCGTTCAAAACCCAAACCACACCCATTGCCTTTGAGTCAATTCCGACTCATAGCGAACCTTTAGGGCAGAGTAGAACTGTCCCATACGGTTTCCAAGGAGCACCTGGTGGATTCAAACTGCTGACCTTTTGGTTAGCAGCCGTAACTCTTAATCACTATGCTACCAAGGTTTCCAGTGAGTGCATTAGAGGAGAGTAATCCATAGCCTTATTTTGGTGGAAGATTGACTTGACATAAACTCAACACAGTTTTAAGGTACAAATGTATCTACCCATTCAAAATGAAATGATTTAAAAAACAAACAAACCTTAACACCTGCTGTTATGATTGAATTTTGTCCTCCAAAAAGATGTGTTGAAGTACCTGTGAATGTGACTTTGTTTAGAAACAGGGTCTTTGAAGATGTTAGCAGTTAACAGGAGATTTTACCCAAGTACGGTGGGTCCTAATCCCATCTGAGTGGCATCTTATAAAAGGGAATGCTGTCGCTGTTAGGTGCCATCAAGTCGATTCCGACTCATAGCAGTCCTACAAAAACCTGGGGCCGTGGAGTCCATTCTGACTCACAGGGACTGTATAGAACAGAGCAGAACTGTCCCATAGGGTTTCCAAGGAGTGCCTGGTGGATTTGAACTGCTGAACTTTTGTTTAGCAGCTGTAGCTCTTAACCACTATGCCACCAGGGTTTCCATAGTGACCCTAAAAGGGAATACAGACACAGAAATAGAAGACACCATATCATATGAAGATTCCGTCTCTAAGCCAGGGAATGCCAAGAAATGCCCAGGGCAGCCAGAGCTGAAAGAAAGGGTCTTTCCCTAGAGCCTGGAAAAAGAGTGTGGCCCTGCCAACACCCAAATTCCAAAGTCAGCCTCTAGAACTGTGAGACAATAAATTTCTGTTCTTTACAGCCACCAATTTTGTGATATTTTGTTACTACAGCCCTATGAAACCTGCTTTCAGAGAATAAACCTTTCCGACTATAAACTTTAAGCATCAGCAACTAACCAGAAGAAACATTGATGTTTCCTAGCACCACAGCCCCCAGATGGTCGAGTTGTTTGGACTGGTGACCTGAGGGACAGCTGGTGTGGGCCAGTGCATGGAGCTGGCTAAAGTCTAGCACTGAGCAGCGGCCTTTCTTCAGAAAATAGCACCTATGGCAATGTTTAAATAGCTGAGTGATCTCTCATACCTGAGGCTGGAAACTGCGATGGCCAGTAGAAACTGCTTATTAGCGCCCCGCCTCAAGCAGCGCCCAGGGCACGCGCCCTACCTGCCATACCTTAGTTACACCCCTGACTGGGCCGTCTTCATCGTTGAGCCATGTTTTATTGGAGATCCCTGACATTTTCCGTCCTACACAGCACAGCCAAAACTGCCGCCTCTACAAGTGAGTAAGAAAATCATCTTAGGCCAGCCTCCCTACTAGTATACAAATCTTACGATGTCGCTGCCATTTTTCATGTCCTCATGCCCACATGTCCACTTATGACCCTTGGGAGAAACCGTGGGAATAGAATGAAATAGGCCCTTTGTTACTTGCCCTACATAAATTTTAATCACTAGGGTGAGTAGGTGAATAAATGCCTTTTTGCAAGGCCACTGTGAATATCTAAAGGTCATCAGAGCCTTTATAAATTGGGTTAAAATGCATTTTGCACATTCTCTTGAGAAATCAAGTTCACTGCATCTTATTCCCTTCCTTGGAGATAGAAATTTAAAGCACATACCACCTACCAAAACCAAACCCACTGCAGTCTAGTCAATCCGGACTCATAGCGTCTCTATAGGACAAAGTAGAACTGCCCTATAGGGTTTTCAAGGCTGTAATCTTTCCAGAAGCAGACTACCACATCTTTCTTCCACGGAGTGTCTGGTGGGTTCAAACTGCAGACTTTTCAGTTTTAACTTAGCCTCTCTAAGCACTTTAACCACTGTGCCACCAGGGCTCTTTATACTACCTACAGACCTATAGTATTGTTACTTTTATTTTTTCATAACCCCCAGTTACTGAATTGAAATAAGATGAATAATTTATTAGCCTGTTGCAGCTAACGATTTAGGAATGGAAACTTACCTTCTAGATCACAAACGCTCCTGTGAATCCTCTACAGCCCTAAACATATTTCTCACACACAAGCAACACTAAAAACAAGCACACAAAAACACCACCCAGTGTGGCCGACTGCTTGTGATTGAAGGTAATGAATGGTTTCTTTTTGCCATGATGAGGGATGGAGGTTGTTGTTAGGTGCTGTCAAGTTGATTTCAACTCATAGCTACCCCATGAGACAGAGTAGAACTGCCCCATAGGGCTTCCTAGGCTATAATCTTTACGGGACCTGACTGCCAGGTCTTTCTCCTGCAGAGCTACCAGGTGGGTTCCAACCATCAACCTTTCAGTTTGCAGCCAAGTGCTTAACTATTACACTACCAGGGCTCCTTAGGATGCAGGTAGGGTTTTTGTTTGTTTGTTTTTTCTGATTTCCTAACATATAACTCAGGTTAGTTGTGTAAGACTTCATAAAAAAAAAAAAGTTCATGAATTTGACTTTTGGCTGTTGTACAAAATGATTAGCATGATTTGTACTCTGTAGAATTTAAACTTGGTACTTTTCTAAACACCTAGGTACTATAGGTTTTTAAGCAATAGCAGACAATCCTGAGGAGTCCCTGGGTGGTCCAAATGGTTAACGCATTTGGCTGCTAACCAGAATGGTTGGAGGTGCCTCAGAAGAAAGGCCAGGTGATCTACTTCTGAAAAATCAGCCGTTGAAAACCCTATGCATCACAGCTCTCCTCTGACACACAGGGGTCTCCATGAGTTGGAACTTACTTAACAGCAACCAGTTTAGGCAATCCTGAAAAAAGTTAATATCTAATTTGGTGAGACTGGACTTGAGAAACCAATGAAAATGGCTAGAAACATACTATCAATCTAAATCATTTCTATCAATAGGTGGTCTTTTTGTTAGGACATTCATGAGTTTAAAAGAAAATAGATGGCTCGCTCCTCAGGTGTTCCTGAACCTCCCTGCATGGGGCATCTAACCCGTTCCCACAGGGCAGGTTGGCAGGTACCCGACCAGGTCTTAAGTTTAAACTGCAGTACACTTGGGAGGAAAAGTGCATCTTCACCACTTCCAATTCTGTGGAGTCAGGTTGCTGTGGTTGAATGGGGCTGCCACAGCCAGCCGTGAAATAAGAAGTGACTTGGTGAAGCTCACCAGGGAAAGCACTCAGTATTCAAGCGTTTGACCTTTTACCATGGAGGAAGGCACAGGCCAGGGTAGAGCCTGGTGAGGGTCCTAATTTTTGTGAAAACACGTCTCCAGCGATACAAAGCCCTTGTGATTGTTGGCCTGAGTCTGACAGCTGCCAGGCTTGTTAGAGAAATGATGGGCTGGCTCCAGAAGAGAAACTGGCCTCTTGGGAGAGGAAAGAATGCGTTCTGTTTTTATGTCTGGTATTATGTGGTCAGCTGTTAGTTAATAGAACTGTGCTATGAGTGAGAAAACTAGGCCACAAAGGATCTTTCAGGAAATGTTTGTAATGTGCAATGATTCTGACCCTCATTGTGTTGACTAGAAAATGCAACAATGGCTTCTTCATAACAAATTGTTCAGTAGGAAAAAATGTAATAAAAGGAACTGCTGCCTGTGTAAATAACAAAGTGAACAGGATAAACTTGTGGTAAAAATAAATGTGACCCCTTTAAAAAAATCAGAACTGAGTCAAGTGTTGTGATTTGATGTTCCATTCTATGTGCTAGCTTAAAAATGATAACCTTTCTGGTACAGTCCTCGGGCCAAACCCAGCCCGCCATCTGGCTTTGTAAAAAGCTTTATTGGAACACAGCTACATCTATTTGTTTACATGTTTTTCATGGCTGCTTTCTGCTACAATGGCAGAGTTGAGTAGTTGTGACAGATACCGTGTGCCCATAAAACCTTAAATATTTACTATTTGTCCCTTTAGAGAAAAAGCGTGTTGACCCCTGTACTAGTACCTTGCCACTCAGAGCAGCATTGATATCACCGAGGAGCTTGTTAGAAATGCAGAATGTTAGGGCCCACCAGACCTACTCAGTCAGAATCTGCATTTTAAGAACTCATGAACACATTAAAGTTTGAGGAGCACTGACCTAAGACAAGGGTTCTTACCTTGGAATTTCATGGAGAGGCTTCAGTGATTGAACTCCATGAAATTATATATGAAATTGTGTATATATGTGCATTTTTCTGGGTAGAGTTTTCATACCCCTCATTTCTTCCTCGGAATGGTTTGTAACCTCAACAAGTTGACAATCACTAGGCTAGAAAATAGAAGCCTTGATTCGGAATGGATTCATGCTTGAAACAGAGGTCGCCAAGATCTCACTACAAGAAAAAGCCAGACCAAGCTCATGCTCATTTATTTATTCTTAAATAAAGAATATAGGATTTGCAGTACACCACAACTGTAGAATGTAACACTTTGTAAGTATTATTAATGGATAAGGGACTGTTTCATGGATATTGGTTCCTTGAGCCTTAATAGCTACTGTCATATCACGTTGCGGGTCTGGAGATATTTATTACACGCCTCTCCCACCTTGGGAAAATGAAAGCGCTAAGGTCCAAAATTTGTAGTGGCTTTGTAATGACCTTTTATGGTCACCCACTAGAAATTACTGCTAGTTAGCCTGACATAATTATTAAACATCCATCATGTATGGAACCTATAGGGATTTCTAAAAGGCAGAAGATGGAGACTAAAATGGGCTGAGTCTGGCTTTGATCACCTGCCCCAGGAATGATTCCATATGTCCTCCGTGGGCCTTTCCCACCACATACCAGTCTCCTGTACTAGGTGGTAGCAACCAGAAGATTTATATGTGATCTCTGCGTTCCCTAGGTGGATACAGGATTCTGGGAGTGGAAGCTGGGTAGGACAGTAAAGGGAAGAATAAATTTAGAAACTGTGGTTTCAGAGGCAGAGATAGGAAGAAGCTCAGGAATGCAGGACTAGCTGAGGAGGACCACCCTTGGGTCCAGAAACCTAAAAGGGTCCACATCACTTTGCTACACAACCTAAAAGACATATTTCATCCATTAGAGATTGATGTGTAGGGTAAGATGGGCTATCACTGTTAAAAATGTAAATACTTTTTGGTGCTATTTCTCAAGGGGAGAATTCCCCTTGGGCACAGACAGAAGCCAGGGGTGCTAGGCCTGTACCATCCTGGGTCCTGGGTCCTGGATTCTGGAGCTGGGATGGAATTGTATGAGGGGCAGGACTGAACTGTTGGACCGCCTGGAACCCAGGAGTTCTGGAAGTTCTCTTAGAAGTCAGAAGTTAGAAGCAAACACATCAAGGAGGACATACTTGCATAGAAGGAGGGTCCCCCCCAGAGCAGAGTGTGTGGCTTTGGAAGAGGCTTTGTAGCCAGAGCCCTTTTGGGCCATGGGGTTATAAAAAAAAAAAAAAGACAGAGACTAAGCTGAACTGTGGGTATTGAATTTTCCCTGCCCTAGACCTGTGGTCGTCAAGAGTCGGAAACGACTCGATGGCACTAGTTTTTTTTTTTTTTTTTTTTTTTTTTAGACCTAGAATCAGCCATTTCCCCAAGGATTTCTGATTCTGTTTAATGGTAAATAGTATCCAGAAACCAAGATCTGGGAATGAAGTATGCTCATTATTATGCGCTGTCATTGTTTCTAGGTCTTTTCAATGGGCAAAGCTTAGAAATATATGTATTAATGTATGAGTGTATTCTGATGGTTCCAATTTAAATTCAACAAGACTGTTCTTCCCTCTCCCTCATTCCAATATTTATATCTCCCATCAGAATCGACTTGACGGTAATGGGTTTGGTTTTGGTTTTTCCCACAGTGAGAAAATCTTGTTTCCTAACATCAGTATAATTGCTTATTTGTTTAGTATATTAAAAATTCAAACCAAACCTGTTGCCGTCAATTCCAACTCATAGCGACCCTATAGGACAGAGTAGAACTGCTCCGTAGAGTTTCTAAGGAGCTCCTGGTGGATCTGAACTGCTGACCTTTTGGTTAGCAGCCGTAGCTCTTAACCGCTTCGCCACCAGGGTTTCTGTTTTAGTGTATAATATATAGTATATAATATTTTTTTTATAATATAATATATAGTATATAATATAATATGGAGCCCTGGTGGTACAACGTTTAAGCATATACAAATGGTTAAGTGCTCTGCCACTAACTGAAAGGTTAGCACTTCAAACCACCTCAGAAGAAAGGCCTGGTGATCGGCTCCTGAAAGGTTACAGCCATGAGAACCCTACGGAGCTCAGCCTGCTGTGCAACACACAGGGTTGCCATGAGTTGAAACGGACTCAACAATAGTTGGTTTAGTGTTTTATATACAAAATAAGAGATTTTACTGATTTTGAGGCCTGCCTCCTTCATGGGAGCGATGGTTTGGGCATTGCCAGTCTAGCTCGTTTATTTCCTACCTCTGTCCTCTGATAACCTGGGAGCAGTGATAGCCCATGGCAAGGTGCACATCTATTACCCAGATCTTCATTTCTGAATACCATTCTTCACTAATAGAAACGAAGACTCTTTGGAGAAATGGGTGATTCCAGGCCTGAGGCAGGGAAAAGTATAAGGTGTATATCTTTATATGCCACAAAGTAAAGAAGTGCTCCAAGAGTGAAGGGGACATGTCAAAAGGACACAGAAGCCAGCTTGAAGGTGCTCCCACTGGCCAAACTTGGAACATTTTCAGCATTAAAATAAATACAGCAGTAACAGGTTATAACTCGTTGAATATTACAAAACCCTATGAGTCCATACTAATATAAATAAATGAGGAAAAGAGAACATTCTACCTTCAATAGAATGCCAACTAATAAATGTAGAAGAAAGGATGAAATTAAAAGTATTTGGCAGCCATCATAGTTAAATTAACTCAGGCAAGAAATTGTGAAGCATGCTAAAATTAGTGGGCAAAGATTTGATGAGGAGCAGAATATTTACATAGCCTTAGTGTATCTCTCTACAAAATACTTTTAAAGAGTAACTCTACAGTGGAAAAACCCCGGAGACACAAGTGATCAAAGTTAATATAATGCAGCCACCTGATGGGAAGGAATGAGAAAATTACAGCATCACTTCTGTAATATTCCTGCCAAAAAAACAAAAACGTACAATATGAATCTATTCCTGAGAAAACATCAGACAAACCCAAATTGGGGGACATTCTATAAAGTAATTTTCAAAACTGTCAAGGTTATAAAAGCCAAGGAAAGACTGAGGAACTTCTCCAAATTGAAGAAGAGTAAAGAAACATCACATGTAAATGCAACATGTGACCCTGGATTCTATCCCTGTGGCAAAATTTGGGTGGGGTCTGTGGTAGTATACCAATGTTAATTCCAGATTTTAATGGTCGTACTGCACGTATGTAGGAGAGTGTTGTTTGAAGGAAATACACACCAAAGCACACAGAAATAATGTGGCATCGAGCCTCCAACTTACTATCAAATGATTGGGAGGGGGGTGGTTATGTGTTTTTTGCCAACAAAGTGGGAGACTGTGGGTCATCAGCATGGTTATGGAAGTTGTAGAAGATGATGGCAAAGGTCAGCTTGGGCTGCGAAAGTGAGAAGGTGAGAATGAATTGGCAGCTTGTGTTGTCTTTAGCAGAGAGGCAAGTTCTAGTAGGGCCAATGAGGTTTATCGTAAAGGAGCGTCAACCTACAAAAGGGCAAAGGTTCCTCAGGATAGAGTAAGTGGGGGGCTGGGAGTAGAGTCATGGGAAAGGATAGGTTAAGACTCTTATAAATCTGAATGTTGAGGGGAAAGCAGGGGCCTCCAATGGGTCTTGGATGGCAGACTTGCAAAGATTGGTGTGTGCCGTCCTTTGCTGGACACTCCAATGCCACCCTGATAAATGGCAGCATCCATTTCTCCCCAGCTACGAGTGTTTAAGTGCTTTCTGGGGAAGGTCTGAGGCTATCTGCAGATCCAATGGGGAATATGTAGGCCGAGTGGGGGTTGCTGGGGACTTCAGAAGAATGATTATTATTATTGTTAGTTGCCCTTGAGTTGGACCTGACTCATGGAGACCCCATGTAAAACAGAACAAAAGCTTACTCAGTCCTGTGCCCTCTTCACTGTTGCTCATATGCTCAAGTCCATTGTTATGGCCATTGTGAGTGCCTTCCAACCTAGGGAGCTCCTCTTCCAACAATCTTATCAGACAATATTCCATTGTGATCCATAGGGTTTTCAGTGGCTAATTTTCAGAAGTAGATCACCAAGCCTATCTTCCTAGCCTGTTTTAGTCTGGAAGCTCCACTGAAACCTCCCCACCATGGGTGACCATGCTCGTATTTGAAACACTAGTGGCATAGCTTCCAGCATCATAGCAATAAGTAAGTCACCATAGTACAACAAGCTGACAGATGAGTGATGGTCAGAAAGATTGTGGTGGTTTATTCTAGAAAGGGAGATTGGTTTAAGCTCACACTGAGGTGCATTTCATTTAATCTTGGTTCTCTGAGATTCATTTCTGCTACTGCAAATGAAAGTCTAGCTGGCTTGAAGTACAGGCTCAAATACATAAGTATTATTTCTTTGTCTTAGGTTATAGGGCTAATCTTTATAGAGTCCTTTTTGGGATTTCTGCTCTGGTCTCTTGAAATGCCAAGCAAATGAAAAGCCAGAAGTATCTGAAACTGAGTATATAATATTGCTTGTGTTCTATATTAATTTAATTCACCAAAGGTATGAATGTCTAGCATGTGCTTAGATGCTGTGGTTTACAGAGATAAAGAATGTGAGTTTCCTGCTCTAGAGGAACCAAAGTCTGTTGGGAGAATTGTGAGTGAACAAGTAATTACAATACAATGTAGGAAGAGGTTTAGTAGGTGCCGATGAAGGGGTGAGGATTTGGGAAGGAAGGAGCCCCCAACTTTGTAAGGGATTGGGAGACAAGCCTTCAAGTCAAAAGGACGGTGTGTGTGTTTCTCCAAAGAAGGGTACAAAAGCCAGTGAGCAGGAGTTGGATGGTGTCCTGGTGCTTCAGGGAGGGTAGGAGGTGGCTGTGTGACTGTCAAGCCCCTGTGTGCCATTCCCAGGAAGTCTGGAGGAAAGAGTGTATTTGAGTGCCGTGAGCCAGGAACTCTGCTAGACACCCTGCCTGTGCAAAATAGAAATTTGATCAAGAAGAGAACAAAGTCAGGAAGTTTTATTTTTATGGATCCTCACACAAGTTGTTTAAAGGGCTATCAGCAGTTCTTACAGAGGCACGAGAGTCCATATTGAGGTTTTCTCTTGCCTATAAACCAAAACCAAACCAAACCCAGTGCCGTCGAGTCGATTCCAACTCATAGCGACCCTATAGTCTTAGAAATAAAAAGAATAACTAAGCAGGTAGAAAGACATCTGTGTGAAGTATTTTGCTATGTGGGGATGCATGGGTATCTATAATAAATTTATGTCTTAACTTCAAATCTACAAAAAGTGGAAAGAATGGTACAAAGTCACCAACTTCAGCATGTTGAGGCATTTACAGGCGTCGTGACATTTTACCCCTGAATTCTTCCAACATCTCCTGAGAACAAGGACACTCTCCTACAGAATAACAACACTGTTATCACACCTAAGATGTCCTCCATTGACTCAATAATACCATCTAATATGCAGTCCATATTCAACAATGTCTTTTATCACTGGATCCCCTCATGATCTGTACATTGTATTTGGTTACCACGTCTCCTTAGTTCTTATAATCTAGAACAGTCTTTTTGCCTTTTTCCTCCTTTCTGTGCCATTGACAAGTTTTAAGAACTACGTATCTTGTGTTCTTACAATCAGAGTCAAGATCAACACTTTGGCAAGAAGACCTGCTAAGTGATGTTGTGTTCTTCCCATTGCATCTCACCGGGAGGCACGTGGCATTGGTCTGTTCCATTATTGGGGGTGCTAAATTTGATCCTTGGTTAAAGTGATAACTTCCAGATGTCTCAACTCCAAATTGACATCAGAATCATTTGGGAAGTTTTTGAAGATGTTTACATTGGGATCCCACTCCCAGACTCTGATTTAGTAGGTGTTCAGTAAGGCATAATGGGACATGGCTTCAAATTATTTCATAGCAATGCTAGTTTAACATCTAAGTTTAGTTATGTACACAGTAACTCTTTCCTTTAATTAACTTACCATTCTCAGAGGAGGTAAATGAAAGCATATTGTTAATGCACAAATCTTGTCACACTTGTGATTTCTGGATCATCTAAAGGTGGTGGTTGTATAGCCTTACTTTTTAAAAAAATGGCCTGATTTCAATTCTACAAACAGTTATTGAGCAGTTACTGAATGCCAGTCATTGTCTAGGTGCTGAGGACTTAAAGGATCTAAGATGTAGTTCCCTGTTTTTAAGGTCTTCATTCTAGTGGGTGGAGATGCAGATCAATGAATCCGTTGAAAACCTCAGTCTGACAAATGTTGGGTGTGTCTGTAGGTTCCTGCCCTTAAAAAGCTCATTTTCCAGTGGGGGAGACACAAACAGAATATGACCATTATAGAAAAAAAGGGGTCATAAGAAAACATAGAAGTGGCACCTAGCCCAGCTAAAGGGGCACCTTCTTGGAGTAGGTGATGGACATTTGAGCTGAATTTTTCCAGGCCACAAAAGGGAGGGACAATATTCCAGGCTAAGAGAACAATATACACAAAGGCTCAGAGGCAAGAGAGGCAAGTTGTTTTTAGAGAAGGGCAAATAACTCAGAATGGCTGGACTGTGGGATTCAAGTTAGGGAGTAACAGAAATAAGATCAGACAAGTAACCAGGGGCCACATTATTTGCCCAGTGTCTGGTGTATAGTAGGTACTCGATAAATTGTTGGATGATTGATTGAATAAATCACGGCTTGATGGTTGTGAAACAGAGCAGCTTTGATTAGCTTTTTGCTAACCACACTCATAACTAAAGGAGTTGGTGTACCCACTGTATTTGAATTTTTATCTTGGATAAAACTGATTTTTTTTTTTTTTTTTAACACAAATAGTAATCAGAATATGAAAATAGCCATAATTGAGAGAGGTCATTTGGGGTCTCATATCATCCCATTCTAGAATAATGGACAGAACGAAAAATCTCTTCAAACTGTTGTCACAATTGTTTCTGTCTCTTTATCTGCTTATTATAATCCAGCTTCAGATAGAGATGACATTTTAAAAATGAATAGTCCTTTTGGCCCTGAGAGGCCTCATAATATTTCCATCAGCTAAAGACCAACAGACAGCCCTCAAGCTCGGTTATGCTAGATCCAGGATCACTTCCCTCAGGAAGTCACCTTTGTGTGTGCGTCTGTGGTTCTGTGGTCTCACTGATAACTCCGTTAGATGAGAACACAGAGGAGTTGCGACAATTAAAATGATCATTTGAAGGACGTGACTTCCTGGTGGAAGCTTGGAATGGAATTTGCAGCCGCAGCAGCGGGACACCATGAATCACCTTAGATTTGAATGTCTTGAGCCTTTGCTACTTCATCCCTCCTTTTAGTGTAGGTTAAATTTGACCTTGTTTTATTTTCAGTTACTCAATAACTTGACAGCATTGGAGAATTATTTTCAGAAATAAACTGGCTGTCTCGATAAGCCAATTTAATCTGATTCCAGTGACCTACATCAGCTAGTGCTTTGTGAGAAATCTATTTCCAATTAAACTTGTATTTGTTGTTTTACTCCCATTATTGCTACATTGCTATGAAAATATCAGGTGCATAAAGCCAAAATGCAGTTGTTTTCTCTGTCGGTAAAAGTCTATGAATTTTAGTAGAAACAGAATCATGATGGAGAAAAGCACATTGCCGTTGTTTAACTGGCAGTGACTTGAAGTATGCTTTGTTTCTTCTGCTTCGATAAATAAAAATCTTGAATTTAGCAGATGTAGATTTTCCACCTCATTATAGGTACCCATAAAATGAGAGCAGACTGACAAAAGTGAGTCATTTCTGCAAATGGAGCGAAGGTGATGACCTGCAGAATGGCAAAATGTATTCTCACCAAATTAATAGTTGGTGATTAAAAACACATTCTTTGTACCTGGCCAGACCTAAAATAGGTAGGCTTTAGGGTGGCTTTTCAAATCCATCAATTTTATTTGCTGGCCAGAAAGATGGTGTTTTCATCTTACAAAATATGTGCTTGTTAAATTATAAGACTGTTTTTAAAATTCAGAGGTAGAATTGGGGCAATTTAAAAAATAGTCACTTACTGTCTTTAGGTACACTTTGTGCCTATTCTAAGAAAGTTATGTTATTGAGAAATTTTCTCCCCAAAGGTCTTGACCTTTGAGCTTTAACATTTAACATAAAAAAAGGCATTTATGTGTAAGTTTTTTAATTAATAAAATGAATCATTGGCTTTTATCCAGCTTAGAAATTGTATTTTAACAACGTTTTTTTTCTTCAGGAGGTAATTGGTGAGAGGAGGGGTAAGCATTGTGTCCTCAGCAGTTTTTTTCTTACAGTTTAAATACTTCATACATAGTCTTAAATATGAAATAAAAGCAATGATTCATTTTGAGAAGAATTTAAGCACTTTTAAGGTTTAATTCCTGTAAATTAAAAAATATGGTTCACAGTCATCCTTCCCCCCCTTGTATTTGCTAAAATGCTTTAATGAAAATATGTGTTTGTTGTCTAATAATCCACTTATTAGACATGGCTTCATAGAAATAAAACTACGTGGTAAAGCTAGTTTCCCGATACTAATCTGGATTTCACATAGAAGTCAGGACGTGGGTAGCTGGAAAATTCAAGATCCAGAGTGCTGACCACCTCCCCCCTACTCAGAGTCCCTAGATTTGCTCTCCTGCCTTTCCCTTTGCCTTCATCCCCATTCCCTTCTTTCCAGCTTTGCCCGTCTCTCCCCTTAAAGGCTGGCTTTGCCCCTGAACACTGGCCAATTCATTTCCCACTCTTCTCTCTGCCAGAGAAGCCTTAAAGAATAAAGCGGTTGTGACTACTACCCTTCTCCCCATTGAAGTTTTCATAAGCCCTATTGCCTACAGAATCAAATCCCAACTCTGAGTAATAAGAAGGGAGGAGCCATCCTCTTCCAGTCCTAGATTCCTATCTCCTTCCACATCTAATTCCATCCTGTCCCACAAGATTTTGGTTTGTGTTCCCCCACCCTTTTTCTTCCCCCCTTACCTACTGCACTCCACCCCACTACTTCACCCACCTTTGGGGTCTGTTTTCCTCTCTGGTCCTGCTGCAACCTAGTGACCTCGCCTCTCCCAGCCTGCAGGGAAGGCTTTGGCCTTGGGGCCAGGCTGTGTTCTCCAGACCTGCTTGAGAGCCATGCTTTAACCCCCACCCATTCCTTTGCTTCTACATTGGGCTCCAAGTGCAGAGGTGAGTGGACCCCTGAAGGCACAGTGGTTAAGAGCTTGGCTGCTAAACAAAAGGTCAGCAGTTCAAATCCACCAGCTGCTTCTTGGAAACCACGTGGGGCAGTTCTAGTCTGTTCTACGGGGTCGCTGTGAGTCAGAATCAACTCGACGGCAACAGATTTTTTAGTTGGTAAGTACTGCTCAACCCCACCACCCCATCTTCTCTCACCCTCCTTCATTTAATGGAGATATTACCAGGAATTACCATTGACTGACTGGTAACCATGTGCCAGGCAGGTTTTATTGTGGTTGTTGCTGTCAGGTGCCATCAGGTTGGTTCTGACTCAGAGCAACCCCATGTACAACAGAACAAAACACTGCCAGGTCCTGCACCACCCTCACAATCATTGTTATGCCCACTGTTGCAGCCAGTGTGTCAATACACCTTGTTGGGGGTCTTCCTCTTCTTCAGTGACCCTCTACTTTACCAAGCGTAATGTCCTTCTCTAGGAACTGGTCCCTCCTGATAACATGTCCAAAGTACATGAGATGAAGTCTCACCATCCTTGCTTCTAAGGAGAATTCTGGCTGTACTTCCTCCAAAACAGATTTGTTCATCCTTCTGGCAGTCCATGGTGTATTCAATATTCTTTGCCAACACCATAATTCAAAGGCGTCAATTCTTCTTCAGTCTTCCTTACTCATTGTCCAGCTTTTGCATGCATATGAGGTGACTGAAAACACCATGGTTGGGTCAGGCATACCTTGGTCTTCAAGGTGGCATCTTTGCCTTTTAACAATTTAATGAGGCCTTTTGCAGCAGATTTGCCCAATGCAATACATCTTTTGATTTCTTGACTGCTGCTTCCATGGGTGTTGATTGTGGATCCAAGTAAAATGAAATCCTTGACAGCTTCACTCTTTTCTCCATTTATCATGATGTTGCTTATTGGTCCAGTTGTAAGGACTTTTGTTTTCTTTATGTTGAGGTGTAATCCATAAAATGAAGGCTGTGGTCTTTGATCTTCATCAGTAAGTGCTTCAAGTCCTCTTCACTTTCAGCAAGCAAGGTTGTGTCATCTGCATATCACAGGTTGTTAATGAGTCTTCCTCCAATCCTGATGCCCCATTCTTCATATAGTCCAGCTTCTCAGATTATTTGCTCAGCATACAGATTGAATAAGTATGGCACACCTTTCCTGACTTTAAACCCCACAGTATCTGCTTGTTCTGTTCAAACCACTACCTCTTGAACTATGTACAGGTTCCTCATGAGCACAATTAAGTATTCTGGAAATCCCACTCTTCACAATGTTATCCATAATTTGTTATGATCCACACAGTTGAATGCCTTTGCATAGTCAATAAAATAGGTAAACATCCTTCTGGTATTCTCTGCTTTCAGCCAGAATTCATTTGACATCAGCTATGATATCCCTGGTTCCATGTCCTTTTCTGAATCTGGCTTGAATTTCTGGCAGTTCCCTGTCAATGTAGTGCTGCAGCTGCTTTTGAATGATCTTCAGCAAAATTCTACTTGCGAGTGATATTAATGATATGGTTCAGTAATTTCTGCATTCTGTTGGATCACCTTTCATTGGAATAGGCATGAATATGGATCTTTTCCAGTCAGTTGGCCAGGTAGCTGTCTTCCAAACTTCTTGGCAGAGACGAGTGAGCACTTCCAGTGCTGCATCTGTTGGTCGAAACATCTCAGTTCCTGGAGGCTTGTTTTTTGCAAATGCCTTCAGTGTTGCTTGGACTTCTTCCTTCAATACCATTGCTTCCTGATCATTATGCTACCTCCCAAAATGGATAAACATTGACCAGTTCTTTTTGGTACATTGACTCTGTGCATTCCTTCCATCTTCTTTTGATGCCTCCTGCATCGCTTAATATTTTCCCCGTAGAATCTTTCAATATTGTAACTCAAGGCTTGAATGTTTTCTTCGGTTCTTTCAGCTTGAGAAATGCCAAGCGTGTTCTTTCCTTTCGGTTTTCTAACTCCAGGTCTTTGCACATGTCATTATAATACTTTACTTTGTCTTCTTGAGCCGCCTTTGAAATATTATGTTCAGCTCCTTTACTCATGTTCAAGAGCAAGTTTCAGGGTCTCTTCTGACATCCATTTTGCTCTTTTCTCTCTTTCCTGTCTTTTTAATGACTTCTTTCTTCCTGTATGATATTCCACAACTTGTCTGGTCTTTGGTCATTAGTGTTCAGTGTGTCAAATCTATTCTAAATTCAGGTGGGATATACTCAAGGTTGTACTTTGGCTCTCATGGACTTGTTCTAATTTTCTTCAGCTTCAACTTGGAGTTGCATATGAGCAATTGATGGTATGGTCTGCAGTTGGCCCCTGGCCTTGTTTTGACTGATGATATTGAGCTTTTCCACAGATGTAGTTGATTTGATTCCTGTGTATTCCATCCGGCAAGGTCCACATATATAATTGCCATTTATGTTGTTAGAAAAAGGTATTTGCAATGAAGAAGTCATTGGTCTTGCAAGATTTTATCATGAGATCTCCAGCATTGTTTCCATCACCGGGGCTATATTTTCCGAGTACCGATCCTACTTCTTTGTTTCCATCTTTTGCATTCCAATCACCAGCATTTATCAATGCATCCTGATTGCATGTTCTATCAATTTCAGACTGCAGAAGTTGGTAAAAAATCTTCAGTTCCTTCAACTTTCGCCTTAGTGGTTCATGAGTAAATTTGAGTAGTAGTTGTACTGGTCTTCCTTGTAGGTATATGGATATTATCCTATAACTAGCAGTGTTGTACTTCAGGATAGATCTTGAAATGTTCTTTTTGAGGAAGAATGTAATGCCATTCATTCCCCTTCAATTTCTCATTCCTGGCATAGCAGACCATATGATTTTCTGATTCAAAATGGCCAATACCAGTCCATTTCAGCTCACTAATGCCTAGGATATTGATGTTTATGTGTTTCATTTCATTTTTGGCAATTTCCAATTTTCCTAGATTCATACATTCCATTTTCCAATTAGTGGATGTTTACAGCTATTTCTTCTTATTTTGAGTCATGCCACATCAGAAAGTGAAGGTCCTGAGGGCTTGACTCCATCCACATCATTAAGGTCAACTCTACTTTGAGGAGGCAACTCTTCCTCAGTCGTCTTTTGAGTACCTTCCAACCTGAGGGGCTCATCTTCCAGCACTGCATCAGACAGTGTTCCCCTGCTATTCATAAGGTTTTTACTGGCTAATTCCTTCCAGAAGTAGAGAGCCAGGTCCTTATTCCTAATCCGTCTCAGTCTGGAAGCTCGGCTGAAACCTGTCTGCCATGCGTGACCTTGCTGGTATTTGAATGCTGGTGGCATAGCTTCCAGCATCACAGCAACGTGCAACCCCCCACAGTACAACACACTGACAGACGCGTGGGGGCTAAGTGCTTTATGTGTGCTAATGATAATGCATTTAACCTTAACAACCCTATAAGAAGGTACTGTTATTATCACCTGCCTGCAGAGAAGTTCCTGCTCCTAACCATCACACTGGACTGCCTCATCTCCATCTTTGTGCTTTTGCACATAGTAAGTCCTCTGTTCTGTCTTTCTACCTGGCAAACTCACCATACTTGACGTTAAAGTGCCACCTTTTCCTGAAAAATCTTTTCTGACTTCCCCAGACACACACACAGGTGCTATTTACTCCAATTCTACCGGATACTCTGCCATTAAACCTAGATTACATGGTGCTGTGGTTATTCACATGGTTGTCTACACTCCCCAGCCCACTCTGCAGGGGAAGACTCGTCTTTTTCTCTTTAGAAGACACCAAGCCTAGAATAGCACCCAGTACTCGGTAGATATTTGAATGACTACATTCATAGTAGTATTTGTTACTCCAGGGTTTTCTCTGGGAAATATGAATGTGAAGTTAAATGAAATCTTTATTTCTAAAAACACAATGCTAGCTCATCTGAAAGTACATTCAGAATACTGCCACTTTTCCCTAAACCAGCACCTATGGATTGGATTTTAAAAACATAAGCAAATTCAAAGAGAGAAAGCAGAGTGGGGGCTGTGTGGGGGCAAGGAGAATTGACTGGATGAGGGCAAGGGGACATTTTTGGGTGATGGAAATAGCTTGTTCGGGGTGTCAATTCCTACTTATAGTGACCCTATAGGACACAGTAGAACTGCCCCATAAGATTTCCAAGGAGTGGCTGCTGGATTCAAACTGCTGACCCTTGGGTTAGCAGCCGAACACGACCACTGTGCCACCAGAGCTCCAGTGGTTTCATGGTTGTGTATATCTGTCAAAGCCCACGAAACTACACTTAAAATAGGTGCATTTTGTTGTTGATAAATTTTACTCAGTGTCTTAGTTATCAAGTGTTGCTGTAACAGAAATTCAACTGGGTGGCTTTAACAAATAGAAACTTACTTTCTCACAGTTTAGAAGGCTAAAAGTCTGAATTCAGGGTGCCAGCTCTAGGGGAAGGCTTTCTGTCTCTGTGGGCTATGGAGGAATGTCCTTCACCATCCTTGTCTCTTTGAGCTTCTGCTCCTGGGCGATCTTCATGTAGCCTGGCATCTCTTCCCCCATCTCTGCTTCCTTCCATTGCTTATTTAACCTCTTTTTTAAAAATCTCAAAGGGTTGACTCAAGACACACCCTATTCTAATCCTGCTCATTAACACAACAAAGACAGACTATTCCCAAATGGGATTATAACCATAGGCAAAGAGGTTAGGATTTACAGACACTTGTTTTTGGAGCTCACAATTCAATAGATAACACTCAATAAAATTGGCTTAAAAAAATAAACTTAAGAAATAAAGATTGGAAATGTTTTGGAGTTATTGTTCAGCTAGGAAAGATGGATTAATGACGGACAGCACTTGGCTGCACTGTCAGTTGGAAACCCTGGTGGTGTAGTGCTTAAGTGCTACAGCTGCGAACCAAAGGGTCGGCAGTTCGAATCTGCCAGGTGCTTCTTGGAAACTCTATGGGGCAGTTCTACTCTGTCCTACAGGGTCGACTATGAGTCGGAATCGACTCAATGGCACTGGGTTAGGGTTGGGTGATCAGTTATCTACTTTGCAGGTTTATACTTTTTTCTTTCCTTCTCACCTTGCCTAAGGAGTGCTGGTGGCACAGTGGTTAAAGTGCTCAACTGCTAACCAAAAGGTCAGCAGTTTGAACGCACCAGCCACTCTATGGGAGGAAGATGTGGCAGTCTGTTTCCGTAAAGATTTACAGGGGGACCTCATACCACCAAGAATGCAGCATCAGGAGCAGAGTGCATCCTTTGGACATGGGGTCCCTGTGCCTAAGAAGCTCCTCGACCAGGGGAAAATTGAGAACAAAGACTTTTCTCCAGAGCTGACAGAGAAAGCCCTCCCCTGGACCCAACGCCCTGAATTTGGACTTGTAATCTTTGTTAAAGCCCCCCCTTCAAAAAAAAAAAAAAAAAGATTCACAGTCTCGGAGACCCTGTGGGGCAGTTCTACTCTGTCTTATACGGTCACTATGAGTCACAATCAACTTGATGGCGGTGGGTTTGGTTGGTTTGGTTACTTTGCCTAAATGGAAAACCAGCCCTCATTGAGTTACTGCAGCTGGAAGTAAGAACAAGCAGAAGTAATGAACAGACTGACAGCTGAATCCCCATGGTGCTTAATTTTAGTACGGATGCCTTTGGGAATTCTTTGCAACTTCAGTTAGAGGCTTAACTCATGCAAGGAATCATCAATATTGAGGATAGGTAGGGAAATTGCAGCAATAAACACTCTCAGCTCAAAGAAAATAATCTTATGAATGGCTTTTGAATAGGCTTGCTTGAAGAGATATCCATAAAACCCACTAGGTTTTTAGGTTGTCATTGTTTCCAAGTGTTTTAATATGGAATTTTCTCTGGATAGTTTGAAGGAATTTTAAAAATATATCTATTTTTAATGTGTGAAAGTAGATGAGTCTTAACAATTAGGTTGTTTTTTTTTTTTATTGCTATTTTTGTTTTCTAATTGAGCCAATGAGAACTTTCCTTCCCTGCATCTCCTTCCAGCTTTAAGGTGCCTCATATAATGGAGCTTTAACCCAAAAACCAAACCTGTTGCCGTCGAGTCGATTCGGACTCATAGGGACCCCGTAGGACAGACTAGAACTGCCCTATAGAGTTTCCAAGGCTGGAAATCTTTACAGAAGCAGACTTCCACATCTTTCTCCTGACGAGCAGCTGGTGGGTTTGAACCACCAACCTTTTGGCCAGCAGCCAAGCACTTAACCACTGCGTCACCAGGGCTCCTTGAAGCTAATTGTTGTTGTTGTTAGGTGCTGTTGAGTTGGTTCTGACTCATAGCAAGTGACCCTATGTACAAGAGAACTGAAACACTACGCAGTCCTGTGTCATCCTCACAATCATTATTTTTAAGCCCATTGTTGCAGCCACTATGTCAGTCCATCTCCTTGAGGGTCTTCCTCTTTTTCAATGACCCTCTACTTTACCAGGTATGATGTCCTTCTCCAGGGAATGGTCCCTCCTTATAACAGGTCCAAAGTATGTGAGATGAAGTCTCCCTGTCCTCACTTCTAGGGAGCATTAGGGCTATACTTCTTCCAAGACAGACTTTTTTGTTCTTCTGGCAGTCCGTGGTATATTCAATATTCTTCGCTAACATCATAATTCAAAGGCATTGGTCTTCTTTATTTATTTTCCAGCTTTCACATGCATATGAGGTGATTGAAAACACCATGGCTTGGGTCAGGTGCACATTAGTCCTTAAAGTGACATCTTTGCTTTTTAACACTTTAAAGAGGCCTTTTTCAGCAGATTTGCCTAATACAATTCATTGTTCGGTTTCTTGACTGCTGATTCCATGGGAGTTGATTGTGGATCCAAGTAAAATGAAATCCTTGGTAACTTCAATATTTTCTCTGTTTATCATGATGTTGGAACTCTAGTCGTCATAAATCACACATGCTCTGCAGTACTTTGAAGGAATGCTCAGTGTGTTTGAGAATCCATCTGATGCTCCTTCTCAGTAAAGATGAAGCTCGGTAAGATGTGGCTGTATAGATAGAGCCCTGAGATTAACCAGGCCAAATATAAATTTGTTTAGCTCCTTCATGACCTGCCATAACTATGCAAATAAAACCCAAAATTGTGTCCAAAGTGCAGACCATCAGGAGGCATTGATCATCGTGTCTCTGTGAAGTTCTGCCAAAAAAGAAGATGCGCTTTTTTTTTTGTCTCCAGATGTTCATCTGGAGCTATCACAATGAACTTGGAGTCTCTGGACCCATGTTTCTAAGTGTGAAGAAGCCTGCCTGTCTGTCCTCACTAATGGCGTTAGTTCTTGCTGTTGGCTTGACAGGCAAGTATTGGTGACTATTAATGTCCAGAAAACTCTGGTGGTGCCCTGGTTAAGAGCTATGTCTACTAACCAAAAAGTTGGCAGTTCGAATCCACGAGGCACTCCTTGGAAACTCTATGGGGCAGTTCTACTCTGTCCTATAGTGCAGCTGTAGGGTTGCTATGAGTTGGAATTGACTGGATGGCAATGGGTTTTTTGTTGTTGTTTGTTTTTTTATTGATGGCCGTCACTAAACTTTCTTTCCTCCTGTTATCTGGAAATAATTTTTAAAGAGACGTTGCATCTGGAAAACTGATAGTCTCTTATCTCCCTCAAATAATTAGGAAAATATTTTGTATTCTTTAGATTTACAGAAAACTCAGCTAAGGTAACGATCTGTGGAGCAACAAACTGATTAGGGGATAGATGTCTCTGAAATAACATACTGATTATCATGGTTTAAGGTCAGAGCCGATAGAGAATGACCCACTGGCCCAATCCAGCTGTGGCTTATATTTTATAAATGCAGTTTTTCTGGAAAACAGCCTCACTCATTCCTTGACGTATTGCCTGTGACTACTTTCCCACCTCAGTGGCAGAGCATGGCCCTCAAAGCCTAAAATCCTTACTTCCTGTTTCTTTACAGAAAAAGTCTGCATACCTCTGATATAGATAAATATAGTGGGAAAGCATTTTTAAAAAACAGATTTAAAGTTAAAATTTAGTCTGGCTGAGACTCTGTTTATTGTGAAAGAAAATCTGGCAATGGCTATTGGTAATGATTGCACAACATGATTGATGTAATTCGTGTCATGGAATTGTACACCTGAAAAATGTTACCTTGGCAAATGTTGTGCTATCTGTGTTTTTACAACAATAAATGAATTTGGTCTGCAATTTGTAGTTGGGTAAAACACAGGAGTGCGGAATATGGATGTGTGGTTCATATTATAAGAATATAAATGTATATGTAGGAAGTTTGTTTGGGGCCTTCTATGGTTCTTTGCACCCTGCATGTGAAGAGCAGGGGTAATGGAAGCCCAGAGCAGAGAGGGGTCCTTGATCTCCAGGGAGCTTGCTTTCTCAGAGCCCCTTGTGTTCTTTAATGCACTGTTCCCAGCCCTAAAACCTTTAACCCCCAACAGTGACTTAATGGGTTTCCCTGGCTTTGGGCTGGCTGTCTTTTGACTCTGCCTTAAGATGCTACCATGAGTGATGCTTGATCAAATAAAGGATATTTCAGGTCCTTCCCTCAGACTTGTCTTGCTCTCTAGTGCCTCTGGAGTGGAAAGAACAATGGATCAGCTTGTAAGATCTTTGGGTTCTAGTATCCTTTCCCATATCCTGCTCTAACAGGTGATGGTAGTTGTGGTTTTGTCCAATCCCAGTAATGATCAATTGAAGAAGAGTCCCCTTTCAGTGTGTGTCTACCTTCCTTCTTGCCTGTGGTTCTTCTCTTTAAATTATTCTTTCCTTTGGATTTCCCATTGAGGCTTCTTGAGGGCAGGGGCCCTGTCTCATTTGCCACAATAGCTCCAGTACTTTGAAGAACACTTGGCACATGGTGGGTTCCCAGCAAATGTTGGGTGATTGAGCTTTCCCTTTTCTCAACCCCCACTACAGATTTTGCCTTAGTAGATGTCCAAACATTGATGAGACAGGATTTCTGTTGTTTTTGCTTCTTTGATTTTGCCTATGTGCTTGACTTGTTAGTTCCCTCAACTCTTCAGAATTGTAGCAGTTGGGGTAGTGGATCATTTTCCATTTCCTTTGCTTGCCCATCTGTCTGCTGGAATCACTTATCAACCCCTCCCTCCAGGAAGCTGGGGAATCCCCTGACAGTCTTTTATAACTCTTCCCTACTTTTATGATCGCCAGCAACTTTTTCCTCACCATCACTGGGTAATCAGAGCAAGTGAAGACAAAGCAGTGTGTCTTAGTAATGCCAGAGGGAGACACCCTTGGCCTTCTGTGAGAGGTGGAGGAATGCTGGGTTCTCTTCAACAGAGTTGGGACCACCCTCACCTGTTAACAAGTATGGGTCATACAGGTATCTTACTTGACCTGGAAAGGATGCTGATTAGACATAAAATAGATTTTCTTTTCTTTTGAATGTGGGAAGACTTTTTTTTTTTTAATAAAATAGTTTTTATTTTGATGCTAAGAATTGAAGTTGCAGGTATATCTGATAGATGTTAGCTTTAGCTAACCAGCTGCTATTGAGTCAACTCGGAGTCATGGCAACCCCATGTGTGTCAGAGTAGAACTGTGCTCCACAGGGTTTTCAGTGGTTTATTCGTGAGAAGTAGATTGCCAGTCCTTTCTTTTGAGGTGCCTCTGGGTGGACTCGAACCTCCAACTTTGGCTTAGTGGCGAAGCATGTTAACCGTTTGCACCACCCAGGGACTCCGGCTCCAGCCAGAGTCACTCATTAAGCCAAAGACCTAAAGAAAGATTTCTAACGTTAAGCTGCCTCCCATTCCATTTTGTTGAGATGCTCACTTCTCAGGTAAGTGTGCATTCTTGTGAGATCCTTAACAAATGGTATCAATAGATGATCTGTCAGGCATACTAAGCACAGAACGTTCAGCCTGGCGGCAGTGTGCTCAACAGTTACTTATTGTTGTTGGGTGCTGTCAAGACCATAGAATATTTTTACTAGAAAGTACTTTAGAAGATCATCTAATCCAGACTTGCAGTTTTACAAGTGAGAAAACTGCAGCACAAGAGTGCGGTGATTTGCTATGGTAACCCATCTAGTTAAGGTCAAAATTAGAGCTAAAATCCTTGTCTCCTGATTCCTACCAGTACTGACAGTCTGATAGATATTAAAACAAACCAAAACCAGTGGTTGGCATCACTCATTGCAAATCAATACTGCAATTTGGGCTTTAGTCCTTAGAATTTTCTTGATTCCAATATATTTTTATTTTTTAGATATGCATTGCCGAACTCTGGATAGAGTGGAATTGAGAAACAGAGACATCAAGGTTATGTGTACACTTTTGAGATCAAGTTCATGAGTCTTTTTCCAGTTTGTATAATAATACTGAGACTTAAGTGAAATGCTCTATGGCTAAATAAATACACCTCTGGTGGCTGTGGTTCAGTTGTGGCTGCGTGGTTAGTTGTGTTTTTGCAGACCGGTGGAGCATCGCAGCAGCTCTGGAGCAGGCATGCCCTTGGCTCTATGTTGCTTGCAGACCAGGGCAGCACCCAGGCTGTAGCCAGTCCTGTCAGACTCATTCTTCTCCCAGTGGGCAGTGGTGGCAGGGCCATCCTTTGGTTGTGTGGTGAGTCCCTGGTGTGACCTTGGCATTCTGGCTGCTGGCCTGCTGCTCTCTCCCTGTTCAACTATCTATGCCAAGGCCAGCCTGCCCATAGCACTGCCACCACCTCCTGCCTTCTAGGTCACCCAAGACTTTTAAAGGACAGTTTTCATTCTCTGGATCCTTTGCATTGTCAAATATGGCAAACCAGTATACTCACAGAAGGAAGCAGGTCAGGTATAGTTTGGGCCAATAGAATTCTTAAGTGAGATTTGTCCGAGTCCTGGAATCCACTGCCTTCTCCAGTAAAACAAAGACTGTAGTCACATCAACTGGACCATAAATGCATTAGCAATCGTGTCCTGAAATAATTGCTCTCTGCTACCAGAGGACCAAAGTCAGTGACAACAGCTGCCACCAGCCAGGCCATTCTCATCTTTGCAAAATCAGAGTGTTTGTGAAGGTCCAATATAACTAAGTGGTTTTGCCAGCTGAAATACTGAATTAAATGGAATTGTAATTATTTTGTTTAATCCCATTTCAAATATTTATTATATTTTCTTGAAGAATTAAGTAAATGACCTGTATTAGAAAGAGATGCTATTTCAGTAGAAAAAGAAAAACAGTACAGTATCTAGTTTAATCTCTGACTTTGAGATTCCTCACCGAGCAACCGTTAAATTTAAGGTCCTTGAGTAGACTGTCAGATGGAACAATTCAAGGTCAATCAGATGTGATCGATATTGAACAATGGCCACAGTTGCACAGAAAGGCTTCACAATGCAACTGCTGAAATGTAAATCAGGAACGTTTGGTGATGCTTAAGAGTACAAGCAGAGTAAAACCATTTAGATTATTTATTTCATTGACTTTTTTGTCCTCAGGTTCATTTGCCTAGACTTCTAAAGCAATTGGGATTATAAAAATTCAATGTCGGTGACCTTTGTTATCTACCACCCACTAAATTTATGGAAAGCACTTTACCACACCTATTATAAAGATACTTAAAATTATATGTTGCTGTTGTTAGGTGCTATAGAGTCGATTCCAACTCATAGCGACCCCACGTGACAGAGTGGAACTGCCCCATAATGTGTCCTAGGCTGTAATCTTTATGGGAGCAGATCACCAGGTCTTTCTCCCACGTTGCTGCTGGGTGGATTCGAACTGCAAACTTTTCAGTTAGCAACCAAGCGCTTAACCATTGTACCACCAGGGCTGCTTTAAAATTATGTTGTTAAAAAAAGAAGAGTATTACTTTGCGACAATATATTGATGTTGTAAACCAACTCCTCCAAAGCAACCACAGCAAAACACACACATAAATACACACATACCTTTGATTTGTGGCCTTTTCCCCCCCCAGTCACCCTTCCCCCATATACACAAATCTCAACCCATTTTTAAAAAATATTTTAAAGCCAAGGCACACATTAGTATCAAGTTCAATGACTATTCAAGGCTTTTGATACAAAATGCCTTTCATATGTATGTTGTACAATTTATATTATTTATGAAAATAAGTTCTGTCTTACAAACCATAATTATTTTGAGAGTTCCCTCCCTTACTGGCTATTCCTTTTTCTGTAGTCTGTTTGATCTTTATTTCAGATTTTTTCCAAATAAATTGTAGTGACACTTAAAATGTTCCAGTATATTTCAGTATATATTTATTCTTTTGTATCCTACCAAAGTATTCTTACCTTTTAAAATTTAATAAGTATTTTATTTGAGCATCACATCTTGTTCCTATAAGGCAAGGGACACCAAACGTAGGTTGCTGAAGCAATCACCACATTGAACTTGTATATAATACACTTGACAAGGAATTTTTGAGTTTCTTTTCTACCCTCCGTGGCCCTTGCTGCCTTTCTCTTTCTTCTTATAGTTGATGCATATATTTTGAGTTTATGATGAAAGGGGGAAAGAATGATTTACTATTAGCCCTGGTCCACAGCCTCATAAATCTCTTCTCTGTACCTAACTAATCATCACCATTACTAATTACGCTCCAGAAAATAAACTGGAATGCAGTACAAGTCAGTGTGTAACTCAGGAAGGCTGCTGTCAAGTGAAGCCCTGAAAAGAGGGACTGTTTTCCCATCCTGCTCTTGTGTTCAGCCAGGTAGTGTAAGGCCTAGAACTTTTTTGGGCAGAGTTGGAATTGGAGTAGTATAACCTCATTTTAAGGGAGCTTAACATAAATTAAGTGAACATTACTTGGAACATAAATCATGAATAAAATTGCATGTTGGTTTTGTTGAAAAATGGTAGCATGGCCGGTCTTGGGGCTGGGCCAAGGTAGAACACACACACTCCTCTCCTCCTCCCGAGCTGTTCACAGTGGTGTTCATAGTGGCTCTGGGCAGAGCAGCACTGTGCCAGGTCAGGAGGAAGGAGAGAACTGGCACTAGCGCTCTCTGGCCCTTCCCTACATGGCAGTACGGGAGCACTTGGAACTCACTGGCCTTCACCATCATTCCACCACCCTGTTTGGCAGGGGAATGGGCAGGCTCAGAGAAGTTAAATGACTTGCTTAGCTGGCACAGCCAGTTAGTGACAGAGCGGACTCGAACCAAGGTTCTTTGAGGCCACAGCCCCTATTCTTTCTACTCTAACACTGCTTTCCTATTTTTACGTGTGTTGTCATTGTTAGTTGCTGTCGAGGCAGCTCTGACTCATGGTGACCTTATGTATAACAATGAAATGTTGCCTGGTCCTATGCCATCTTCGTGATCGTGGGTGTGTTTGGGTCTGTTGTTGCGACTATTGTGTGGTGTCTTCCAACCTAAGGACCTCATCTTCCAGTGCTATATTGGACATGATTCTGTTGTGATCCATAAGATTTTCAGTGGCTGATTTTTGGAAGTAGACCGACCATGAAGCCTTTCCTCCTAGTCTGTCTTAGGCTGGAAGCTATGCTGAAACCTGTCCACCATAGGTGACCTTGCTGGTATTTGAAACACCTGTGGCATGGCTTCCAGCATCAAAGCAACACACAAACCATTACAGTATGACAGATTAATAGACGAGTGGTGAGTTTTTATATATAAAAAAAAAAATTTTTTTTTTCAAAGGAAGGTAAATAAATAACTTGTGGTCACTGTCTCAATATTGGTATATCAGTTTCTAGGGCTGCCGTAACAAAGTACCACAAAGTGGGTGGCTTATAAGAACAGAAACCTATTGTCTCACAGTTTTAGGAACTAGTGGTCCAGATTCAGGGTGTCACAGGACTGTGTTCTCATGGAAGACTCTATGAGAAGATCCTTTTGTCTCAAGAAAGCAGGGGTACAAATCCATTAGCTATATTAAGATCTGAGCTTGTTTGAAATTATTAACTCTGCATTTTTTGTCTCCTCCAGAAATGTGCACACTCAAGTATGCTAGATGCCTGTGAGCCCCTGGACCCCCTCCTGGCACTGGAACAGCAGGAAGAAAGAAGGTGCAGGCGTGGTGGGCGCTGAGGAGAAGCCCCTGCCCTCGACCTGGGACTTGGCCTTCCTGCTCCCTGTCCACCATGGAGACGCTCTCCCAGGATTCTCTGCTGGAATGCCAGATCTGCTTCAATTATTACAGCCCGCGGCGCAGGCCCAAGCTGCTGGACTGCAAGCACACCTGCTGCTCGGTGTGCCTCCAGCAGATGAGGACCAGCCAGAAGGACGTGCGCTGCCCCTGGTGCCGTGGCATTACCAAGCTGCCCCCTGGCTTCTCTGTGTCGCAGCTCCCCGATGACCCCGAGGTCCTCGCCGTCATCGCCATCCCGCACACCTCGGAGCACACCCCGGTCTTCATCAAACTCCCCAGCAATGGGTGCTACATGCTACCCCTGCCCATCTCCAAGGAGCGCACACTGCTGCCGGGAGACATGGGCTGCCGGCTGCTGCCTGGGAGCCAGCAGAAGTCGGTAGCCGTGGTGACCATCCCCGCTGAGCAGCAGCCTCTGCAAGGCGGGACGCCCCTGGAGGCCACAGAGGAGGAGCAAGACAGGCGGGGCGTGGTGAAAAGCTCTACCTGGTCCGGGGTGTGCACTGTGATCTTGGTGGCCTGCGTCTTGGTCTTCCTCCTCGGCATAGTGCTCCACAACATGTCATGCATTTCCAAGCGCTTCACTGTGATATCCTGTGGCTGAAGGGGGCTGCAGAGGAGCGTCTCTTGTGGGTGCCAACTTAGGGGGTGAGCAGGTGTTGGTGATGGGATCCGGGTGAGAAGAGGGGGCAACACTGACCTTTGGGTGCCAAGCACTGGCCTCTGGTTTGCCATTGATTAAGCCGAAGATAGCCGTGAAGGGCGGAATGGAAAGTCTTGACAAGATGCCAGGCAAATTGTTCTGAGTGTTGACGGCAACAGCTTTGAAGATGATTGCATGTATCCTCATAATCATTTAGTAAATGGACTGTAATTTATGATTTTTCAAAATCATGCTACAAGATAGACATATTCTATTTAGGTGTCAAACTGTACTAAGTGCATACAGTGTGATCTTGTCTAAATGCGGTAGATTGAAACAAAGACGCTATGTACACAAGTAGAATTAAACATGAGAATCCATGTAAAATTCAGTGGAGATAATGCCATGCTGTTTTTTTTCCTTTTTTCTTTTTGGGAAACACTGCCTTCCTTTAGCGCCTAAGGCTTTTTATACATTTTGAATTGCACCAAATTAAAATAAGTTCCATGAACAGTTTTTGGCGGCGGGGGGGGGGGGGGGGGAGCGGGAGAAAACATTTGAACAAGTGTATCCAGTGTGTTGTGTTTTGTCATGTACCTTCATTTTTCTTCACTTGTAATTAGAGCTCGCTACATGTTTATTAAACTGAAAGCCCAACAGGGGAGCAATAAACTGAGTAATAATGAGAAATACCTAATCCCATAGGAAACCTGTATGCCAATTTTTCTCAAGCCATCTCACAAAATAAGAATTTAAAATGTAAATATTGTGTGTTTGTGTGTGTGTGATTTGATTTACCTCAGGTCTTTAAGTCTCTTCGGAAAGAATCCTGGGAGTAAAACGTCGTGGGCGTGAGTCAAGTGTCGGAAATGGTGACTGTATGAGGGCACCTGGACCCTCCCAGTGAAGTGCCAAGTATATCTCCTTCAACATTCCCTCTTCTGTGTATTTAAGTCCTGAATTGAAAAAGGGTAAAAGTGGTGAACAACAAGAGTCTGTCTTTCCTCCCAGTTTTTGGGTATTGTAATAACTATGAGTACCATTAATCAGTGGCAAATGTGGGCATGCAATTTAGTAGACAGGCCATGATTATTTCTGGAAAGATGTTCCATGGGAGCTAAACCACTTAGTAGAATTCCAGTTTCTTCTTGTTGGTATAAGCAAGAAAATGTCTTGTACTTCAGAATATGTTTGTTTTTTTTTTTTTGAGAAAAGTAGTAAACTAACAACTGATATTCCCATTTCAAATGGACCTGTTCATCCTAAGTTCTCACATATTCCTAAACCTAATGGTCTATAGATGCTAGTGAGGAAAGATCCACTTGTGTTAAATGAGAAATTCCTGTCACTGGGCATGTGTGCATCCAGAAATAGCCGTGATCTTTACAGTTCTTTTCTAATTTCTTTTATGAAAATCATGAAGCAAGTGGTGTGTGACAAGGACGCCACTCAAAAATTCTTCTGTCTTTATGTTCCATTGAATCCATGGAAATGGGCAGGAGGATAAGCAGTGCTTGGTTCCAAAAAGCAGGGCTGGAAAATAGCACTTTAAAATTGAGACGTAATTTCATTTACTTATACGCTAACTATCGTCTTCAAGCAGCACAAAATAGGCACATGAAAGTAATGGGTTTTGTATCAAAAAATATAAAGAATAGAATACAAAGCTAAGACTAGTTAATTGACATGAAGATTCGATATGAAAATATGGTTTTTCAAATCTTTCAAATTTGTCATTAAGACCTTTAGAAAATTTATTTGAAAGCTCAAACTAGAAATTAGATTGAAATGCCATTTTATTGTGTAAGCTACTGGACATTATTCAACAAATAATTTAGGATTTATTTGGTATTAATAATTTAGGTATCAGATTAGCTGAATAATATCCTCTCTTATGTAATGTAATATACGGCTGGGTTAGTGTCAATTTCTCAAAAGCTTTCCCAGGCTGCTGTAATGCATGTCTGACCTAATTTTTATTCCTCTTGGGGGAAAAAAATACAAAAAACAAACAAACAAAAATACTCCACAGAAATGTTGCTTTATGAAGGCTACATTTCACATGGACTTTAACCTGGCAATTTTAAGCCATGGCATATTCAAGTTAATTTTCTGAGTGATATCTACATACATTAACATACAGTGTGAAATGACTGAACTGTAGCATAGTGTGTGGTAGAAGTTAAGTAGGTTATATATAGACACTCGTGGGAGAAACGATGCAGCACACTGTGTCTCCCCACCCAAGGCCCTAGAGTAAAACTGCTCTGTGACTTTTACTTAAAAACAATCCCCTCCTAGATCTGCAATTAAACAGTGTAAAGTTAATCAGCTCTGTGATAGATGCCTGACCTTACAACTTAACACAGTAGCAACCCAAATCGGGATTTTTTTGTATGAGTGTTATTGATGTAATAAGACACGGTGTTTAACTGGATTCTGCCTAGAGTTACTTGAGCACCTGTTTGTGAGGATGTGCTTTCGTGTGTGTGTGTGTGTGTGTGTGTGTAGGGTTAGGGATCAGTCTGCCAAGTAGAATTTTTATAGGCTGAATGATGTGATTTGTCATGCCATTACTCTGGCCCCTTCTGGCATTTACCCATGATGCTAACAACTCATCTACCCCAAGTGACAAGAGTCCAGTAATGTACTCGGCAGAATTCACAATTGCACATCATTTAAAAACCACAACTGAAAGGACTAAAAGCACAGAAAGTTAGAGCTGAAAGCAACCTTTGGTAGCTCCATTTTGTAGATGAGTTCACTGAGGCTCACCAAGGTTCGCAGCAGCTTGTAATTCTGCAGCAATTGGGGGTCGGCAACTTCCCCTTACTGTCTCACTTTCCCTTCCCTTCTCCAGCCTGTCCACATCGCTAGGACCCTTTTCAGGATTGATAAATATCCTATACTAACTTGGCTATTGCTTTAGGAGTTTTGTTTTTTTTAGGGGGAGGGGTAGATTTATAGATTCATTTTAGTTAGCATCTACCTCTGGGAAACAGAAGGAGAACTGATTTAGGGATGGGTATAGACATTTCGACTAGAGGGCACTGGGTGTTGGGTGGGTATAGACATTTAAAGAAAACTGTCAAACCATGCGATTTGGACTGTGAAAGTTACAAAACATTGATTTTTTTCCTCCCCTTATATGGACAATGAGTGTTGTGTAAATAGTAAACTATAAGAAGCATGAATTTTCGTCTTTATTAATGATTTTGACATTAGCAAGAGAATGCTTAACACGTCAGGTGGAGCCAAGTACTCTACCAAAAAACATTGTCTTTGGAAATTTTTTGTATAATGATCTGGGGCATAAATTGTGATGAAAAGGCAAATTGGTTCTCAGTTCTGGTCATACTTTATGATCAGTAAGCTATTAGGTATTTTCTTTCAAAATATAACTAAACTTAATCTTGTGCATGATTTAAAGAGTGGGCCCCTGGAAGGTTATTAAGTCTAGATCAGTGCTGTTCAGTAGAACTTTCTGTGATGATTGAAATGTTGCATAATCTGTGCTGTCCAATACTATAGCCACTGGCCACAATGGCTATTGGACAATTGAAATGGAGTGAATGCAACTGAGGAACTGAATTTTTAATTTTAGCTAATTTAAATATCCACATGTGGCTAGTGGCTGCCATATTGGACTCCAAAGTTCTAGATGGTTGTGCACTGGAATATAGCATTAAGGTGTGAATGGAGTAACAAAGTGAAGGCAAAGAAGAGAGTTTGTAGTCTAGTAACATGCAGTATTTCTGGACTAGCGTATGTGACCTCAAGTATGACAGTAAAGTTCATTATTGCCCTTTGGGGTTATTACCTAGATACTTTGGACCAAGAGATGATCAGTGAAGCTTAAAGAGTGCTTTATTAAGCCCCTTTTCTGGGGTTGTTAGCTGCATGTGGATCTATTGTCCAAAAATAGTAGTTAGACAGTAGTTGTAAAATGTTTGACTTGCAAGATATGCATGACCTGTGCTGTGAAACTGTGTTTAGGGTCTTGTGGCCAAAAAGTAAGTGTTACAGAAAAAAACATTTTAAAAAGCCTAATGAAATCTTTTGCACTTCCAACTTCATCTTACCCAGATTTCATCACTGCGTTAGTCAGATGTGAAATATAAGAGCAAGCATGTTTTGCAGTGTTCATAGATAGTGTTTTTGTTTGCCCTTGAATTTTGCCAGCTTGTCTTTGTATTTGGTGTGGGCATCATTTTTCAGATGCCAGATTAAAAAGTAGGTACTATTTTTAGAGTGAGATTTGACATTATTCTAGTCTTGTTTTTTATTGTAGCGATTACTGAAAGAATTGAAGAGTTGAAGCCTTGCACAAAGGCATTTTTTTTAACAGTAAAAGGCATTGTCAATGAAATTAAAAAAACTCGAGGGTTATTAAAACTACTAGGATTTCTTTCTAAGTTAGCTTGAGATATATTTTCATATATAGATCAGGCTCTTCGTGATAATCCAGTATTTATTCCAGTCTAGATTTTGGTTTGAAAGAAAGAGTTCCTATACTTTTATTTGAAAATCTATGTCATATAAAAATTGATTACACTGCTTTTCACTTTTTTCCAAGTGTAATGTAGACCAAATGCATTTGCTTCAATTTAGTGGAATTGGGTTGATTTTTTTTTTTCTTTCTAAAATTCGTCAATGGGCAAGACCGTTGTTCTTAGCTTGTCTTTAAAAATTATTTTTAAATTTTTGCAAAAATGGTAGTTCTCCTTTAGGTTTAAGAGGAGGCTGGGATGCCCAATGTTAGTCTGTTTAGGATGCCCAAGGGTTGTTGGTATGAGAGGAGTGATAAGCAAAAGATTTTGGTTTCTATCTTTCCTTAGAAGAATGATGCTACCAAGCAGACAGTATTAGGTTTCCACGCCTGAAAGGTCAACAGCTAGTTGATTTGTCATCACTGACCTAGATGGAGAAGCTATTCCTTGATATTTTCGTCATTCTCTGTAAAGCATCACCAACACAACCTTTAGCAAAACAGCAACTCCAGAGAGTAATGAGGTAGTCAAGGTGATTCAGTAACTGTTTTGAAAGTAGTAGTCTATTTCAAATGCAATGATGATCTGTTGCTGAATTTTGTTCAACCTGAAACACTTCTAAAAGACAAGTGGAAGTTCATGCCACTGATTTTTCTGACAATTGATTCACAATATATATCTGCACATGACTTAGCTGTAACTGTCATTAAAAATCAAGTAACGTTAGTCACGTTTCCCATTTGTGGACTATACAATGTTGAATTTATATGTTAGTTTCTTAACAAACCGACGGTCTTTGGGAGTGTCTAAACTCTTGAGACCTTTCAAATATATGAAGATGTGTGTTCTACTGTATACATTTTATTGGAAAGCCATTGATCACTGGAGAATGTAAGCAGGTGGGTCATTTAATTTCTGTCTTCAAATGGCTTTTCTTTGTTTTTGGCTCTGCTCAACTGGTCGGGGTAGAGCACCATTATTTCTGAAGTGTGGCTCCAACGTTTTGCACAAGTTTCCTCTGTCAGGTTAATGATTTGTTTTCAGGATTCACTGCCAGGGGTATCCCACTATGTATATCTCCCTTATGATGTAGTGGTGCTTGAAAACACTCATCTTGTTAGCTGGACTTTATTATTCTAATCTAAGGTTTTTTATACTATTCATATTATGATGCTTTTAGTGACAAGCAGTATTATTTGGGCAAAGTCCTGAGGGCCCTCCTGAAGTCTGCACCAGCATGTGTTTTCTTTGTGTTTGAGGGACTGTCCCCTTACAGCTGTCTCTCCTTCTAGAACATGCTTTAAGTCCATCACTATGGAATTTAAGGCTAAGAGCCCATGTCAAAGTCTTCTGTAAGGGTGTGAGGTATTGGGTTATTCTAACGAGAGTTTCCTAAAGTGACACCCAATTTTTCATTTGGCCTTTGTTCTTTGAGAATCCAGAAATAGACATTGGGTATGATGGTGGTGAAGGAGCATTGGCTGTAAGAAGAAAACAGGTGAGTCCAATGTCCCTTAAAGGGGAACAAGTTGGTATTTATGTGGTCGCATCTGAAGTAGCCACAGAACACAGTAGCTGGTGTCTTACAGTGTGCTTCAGGAAATTCCTGGTAGGGTTTTCCTGGCTGAGAAACAACCCAACTACCGAGTAGATCCTCTGTGGGAGAGGTGGAGACATGGACTGGGGCATCTATCAATGGATGGGAAGATAATGCTCTGACAGTGAGAAAGGAAAGAAAACCTGTTATGGGATTATAGTTACAAAACAAAATGAAGGTCACTCATGTCAGAAATCCGTGGAAGAAGGAAGCACAGGAAAATTAGAAATAACTTAGTCAAGCACAATCGGCCATTCTAGTATGGACCTCCAAATTCTTAACTTTGGGATATTTAAGTGGAAAGCATAACAGGGAATGTGCTCAGCTGATGAGGGGATCCAAGGAGGCCCCGTTTTTCCTATCTTTTCCTCTAAGCTTTGCTTAGGTTGTCAGCACACTAGATAATTCTAGAGCCGGTTCTAGAGTCAATTGCTGAGATCAGTACAGACAAGCTTTTCTAGCATCTTCTTAACTGTGGAATGCAATACCTCCTCCTGTGGATCTATCCTGACTTGAGGATACTAATTCTGTTGAGAAAACCCTAGAAATATTTCGATTTATATTCTGGTTGTTGTCATTCATTATGTTTTTTATTCCGCCACTTCTGCATGTTTGCCTCGCTGGACGGTTGTGGGTATGGTCACTGGTTTCAGCTTGGGGAGGTTATAAACTAACATAAGCCATGCAGCTCCCATGCAGGGTTCCTTCCATTCTTACAGCCCCACTGGTGGGTTCCCTGGCCCTGATGATAACAAATACTCCAGTCAAATGGCTAGATTAATGCTGCTCAGAGGCTGTCAACTCGAGACCTTGACATGTTTCATTTATAATTATGTGGATTATTTATTCTAGGAGCTTTTCTTTTAAAGGGCCAAGTAGCCCTACAGATAAATGAGCTGCTGGGCTGTGTAGAAAATATTGTCCAAATGTTGCCAAATATTGACTTCGTAAAGGGGCTATCAAGCTGCTGTTTATAAATCTGAATGTCTTAAAAGCATTCTTGCTTGCTCTCTTATAAATGGTGTCTTAGTGAGTCCTGAGTTTTTCCAGTGAACCCAATTTTAATATATGGTATTTTTGTATGCCAAACTGGTGTCTTGTCCTTTGTACATGTGGTAATGTTGATTTTATGACTACTGTTAAAACACATTTGCTATAATTAAAATTCATAAAACGATTTCAAATGGACTCACGTGTTGGGTTTTTTTCCCCCCTCCACCTCAAGAAGGAAAAAAAAAGTTGGCTGGAATTTTCATCATCAGTTACACTAAGGATTTTAATCGACTTGGGTAATAAAGCAACAATAAGCTCTTGAGCCAAGGATTTGAAGTGATGACTTTCAAGTGGCTCCTCCGAGAAGCCCAAGAATGTGTTTTTAATCAGTAAGCCCAAAGATGCTTTTGCAACTCAGTTTTGTGTGATTTCTGGTGACCCTACCTTCATCCTCCACTGTTCAGAGTGGCAGTGACATTGCATCAGAACCCAGGTGTACGAAGTATAGATCAGCTTCCCACCAGCCCCCAAGCAGCGGGAGGCTGAGTGCCCTGGCCTCCCTGGCTCTGAGTCAGAAAGAGGATCCTGTAATAGATGCGCTCACCAATAGGGCAGAGGGCATTTTGGAAAGCCTTTTTTGATAACACTGTCCTGTCTTTCAGTAATTCTTGATCACATCACCAAGCTTCAATTTTCGTTTGGCAGGTGGCCTGTTCCTAATGAAGGGGTTATCAATGACCTGACTTGTGTGGGTGCTAGGGTAAGCAATGCTCTGGCTCTGGGAAATGAAAACAATCCCCAGGTTCTTAACAGTGGGGGGCGGGGGGGGATGTGTGACTGTCATTCAGTATTCATCTCATACCAAAAAGTAAGTTTGTACTGGGGAGACCAGATGTTCAAAAGTGTGAAATTTATTTAGCATATTTAATATTTTCTTTTTTAAAATAAAAAGACTAGTAGTAAATTTCCCTGGTCTTTAAAAGGTAGGGGTGTGTGTGTGTGTGTGTGTGTTGAGGGGAAGGGGGTTGGGGTTACCTTATTGTTAGAGCTGCTTGCCCATGCTTGAGCTTTTGTATCACTAGAGATGGAGTGGTGCAAATGGTTAACACTCTCAGCTGCCTGCAGAGAGGTTGGAGTCTACCCAGAGGTGCCTCAGAAGAAAGGCCTGGTGATCTGATTCCCAAAAATCAGCCATTGAAAACCCTGTACAGCACAGTTCTACTCTGACACACGTGGGGTCACCGTGAGTTGGGATCATCCAGACAGCAGCTGGAACTGGAGAAATGGAGTGGACTGGAGGAAGGTGGAAAAGCATTTAAGGCCTTGGCTCCTTCAGGTCTTGGCTCCTCCAGGTCTTGGCTCCTCCAGGCCAGGACTGGATCTTATCTGTAGACTTACTTACAGACTTGTAGTCCTACCTATAAATTTGATGGAGAGCAGGGTAAAGGAGAAGGGATTATGAGTGAGGCTATCGGTGCATCTTGCCTAGGGATGCTCCCACTGGCAACCTCTTCAGATGACACTCTTCTTGGGTAGCACAGGTGTAGACCTGCCCCTAGGTGTAGGGCTGGAAGGAGAGGGTGAGACCATGTCATCTCCAGGATCCTTACCATTCTGGCTCCTTGCAAACGGCGAGTGAGTGCAAACAGCTGAAGGTCTAGGAGGGGGATAGTGGAGGGTGCATGGGCGAATAAGGGTGACCAGGCCTCTGCATTTACTGTCAGCCACCCTCACCCTCAACCCTTACATCCACATACCCCTTCCTATAAAAAACCCATTGCTACTGAGTCAATTTCAACTCATAGCAAACCTATAGGACAGAGTAGAATTGCCCCGTAGCGTTTCCAAGGCTGAAAATCTTTACAAAAGCAGACTGCCACATCTTTCTCCCGTGGAGCAGCTGGTGGGTTCGAACTGCCGACCTTTTGGTTAGCAGCCAAGCACTTAACCGCTGCATCACCAGGGCTCCTTCCCCTTCCTATTCTTGGCCAAATTTCCTGAAATGAAAGCCTGTCTATCTGCCAATGCATTATTTTTCTTAATGCTTTTGTTTCCAGTGATACTTCTTAGAAGAGAAACCCCGTCTCACTGAACACAGTGTAGCACTAGGCTGGGTAAATGGCAGATGGGGAAAAGAAACTGATCCTAGAATTAGACTGAGCCTCTGCCTTTCTTTTTATAGGTTTGAAAAGTTTTGCACAATTCTTCTTGACCCAGAAAATGATACAGCAGTAATTGGATTCAGCCTCTCAGTCCCCAAACCTCCTGCTCTCCATATTTCCATCTCTTCACACTATTGCTCTTGACAAATGATTATTTGTTGAGCTAGAGTGAGTGAACGTATAGATGTACGTGTCTGCACGTGTACATGTGGTGTGTATGTGTGTGTGTATGTATATGCAGATAAGTGCTCACATAATATACACATATATAAACATTCTGTGGACTCTTGGCACATATTTTTAAGTATGGTAAAAGGGTGAAGATCTTTACAAGAAATCCAAGTGAAGTACTCCGATTTGGCTACAAGGAGAGGGTTATTTACATAGAATCGTGAGGAAAATAATGGAGGAAAAAGCTCCTCTTCAATCCTTCATTCCTTCCTTGATCATTAGGCAGTAGAGGCTGCTGAGATGGACAAGATGGAAATAGCCCCTGTCCTTATGGACCTTCCAGTCTTGTAAGAAAGACACTCCTTAATAAATAAACAATTTTTAAGTCTAATATAGAAGCACAGGCTGTTTGAATATCTAAAACAGGGAAGAGGGTGGGCTTGCCTGCTGGGTTCAGGGTAGGGGATACAGCCAGCAAAGGCTATCTGGAGGCTTCTAGGATAAGATGTGAAGGATGAATTGGGGTTAGTAAGTACCGTTTGCAGAAACATTCAAGAAGGGACAATAAAAGAGAAAGGCATGGGGCCTTTTATCAAAACGGACAGTTTGCTTTTCTTGTTAGGCTCCCTGCCATCCATACATGGCCTTGTGCCTGTTATGCTGCGATTGATGATATTTCAGGATTGCTCCCCAGTCTCAGAAATACCCTTAAAGGAGCATTTTACAAAAGCACGGTTATGTGGTCTATTTCACAGGTATATATCTTTATAAGACATCACTAATATGACCTGGCTCCGCATGAACATTTTCCTCACTGTCCTGGTATAACACGCAGTGTTGTTTTCTGCATGCGCTGCGTGCAGAAGGAAAGAACACGTGGAAGCTTTTGTTCCAACACATGTGCTATTAGTTTCTGAGTCAAACAGATTCAGAGCTGGATATTGCTGACACAAGCTACAGAGAATCCTAAGGTACAGTCTTAAGAAAAGTATTTCCCAAGCTATTATTTTGAGATATTTGTAAGTATTATATGAAAAAGTGTTTTGTGGTAAGTAAACTGGGAAAACACTGGGTTAAAGAGGTTTTTTTTTTTTTTCTTCTTTAATTGCATAACTTTTCAGAGTCTTTAATAGGGTGAAAACCCAAACCAAACCCACTGCCCTCAAGTCGATTCCGACTCACAGCAACCCTATAGGACAGAGTAGAACTGCCCCATAGGGTTTCCAAGGAGCGCCTGGTGGATTCAAACTGTTGACCTTTTGATTAGCAGCTGTAGCACTTAACCTCTATACCACCAGGGTTTCCTTAATAGGCCAAAGGGCCTTGCAAATCTCTAAAAGGGCAACATAATATGCGTTGCTTTTATGTATACATATAAAACATGTAGGGTAGCTATGAGTTGGAATCGACTCGACGGCAATGGGTTTTCAGATAAATCTTGAGCAGCCCTAGTGGCACAGTTGTTAAGCACTCGGCTGCTAACCGAAAGGTCGCCAGTTCAAACCCACCAGCTGCTTCACCGAAGAAAGCTGTGGCAGTCTGCTTCTGTAAAGAGTGTTGTTGTTGTTAGGTGCTGTCAAGTCGGTTCCGACTCATAGGAACCCTCTGCACAACAGAACAAAACACCGCCTGGTCCTGCGCCATCCTTACAATCGTTGTGAAGCTTGAGCTCATTGTTGCAGCCACTGTATCAATCCACCTTTTTGAGGGTCTTCCTCTTTTCCACTGACCCTGTACTCTGCCAAGCATGATGTCCTTCTCCAGGGACTGATCCCTCCTGACAACATGTCCAAAGTATGTAAGACACAGTTTCGCCATCCTTGCCTCTAAGGAGCATTCTGGCCGCACTTCTTCCAAGACAGATTTGTTCGTCCTTTTGGCAGTCCATGATATAGTCGATATTCTTCGCCAACACCACAATTCAAAGGCTCTATAAAGAGGATAGCCTTGGGATACCTATGAGGCAATTCTACTCTGTCCTGTAGGGTCGATAGGAATTGAAATCAATTAGAGGGCAATGGGTTTGGTTTGGTTATTGTTATAGCATGTGAATTGCAACAAAAGATTACACACATTCTTTTCTTCTTCACACAGTACAGGCAGAAACAGACCCCATAGCTGTGCTTTTGTAAAATGTTCCTTAAGAGGATTTCTGGGACTGAGGAGCAATCCTGAAATACCATCGATCGCGGCATCACATGGCACAAGGCAACGAATTTCAGTGAAGAATCCATTAGTTGCAGAATGCCTATTAACATCTGGTAGAAGAGTTTGGGGAATAGACCTTGACTAATACACTCAAGTGATTTTGACTGAAACCTCTGTACCCCATTCATTCCTGTATTGAAGTAATTATCGAAAACTGGCAAAAAGAAAAAAATACATAAGGTACTTTTTAATTATGTAGTAACATTAACCGTTAGCTCATGTTTGCTTTTTATTTCTAAAACAATGTCATGTAAACTTAAAATAACCCAATATTATAACATTTAAAATAACCAAATAATTGTACTAGATTTACCTTGTAGTAGGTTGCCTTGTTGATCCTGTGGTACCCAATTACAATGGAAATTGGCATCGTAAAATTTCACGCACCACACATGGTATCAACGAAATGTTCTCACACAAGCAAATTATGGGGGAAATATGTATACATCTGCTTCAGCAGTAAGGGTATGGATGAGTCATACTTGAATACAGTGTATACATATCAAAGTCTAGTTTGAAAATTATAGCCTAAAAATTCATAAATATTCATTACTACATACTGGGGGGTTAAAAACAACCCACAACAAACTAAATTGATAATGATGAGCAAAACTAACAAGAATTTGCTGGTAAGAGGAAGAGCAGCAATTAAAAACCATGGTCGATTCAAGGCAGTGTCTTGATGATGAATAACAATGTCCTTCCCCCAAACTGCAGGAATTTCAACTATTTCCACAGGCACATGATGGTAGGAGACTTGCAAATAGTAGCAAAATATTGCTGCAATTAGTAAAATGCTGGATTGGAACTATCTCCAAACTCTCTGAATGCTAAAAAGCACTAATTTTAGTAGAGGAATATAAAGTTTGGCAAAACATAAATCATGTAGGGTGTTATTCCTGAGTTGCTTTCATTCAGAAGTTTCGGGATTGGCAGGCAGCCCATTAGGAAGCAGCTGTTGGCCCCCAGTGGGGAGAGGGCCATACTATGAGAACCACCACCTAGAGGACTGGGCAAACAAATAAAGGAACTTAAGGGCAAATGCAAAACAAATACAGTAAAACCTGCAAAAGCCGGAGGAAGCTGTGTATGGCAGAAACCTGTCAGAGAAGGAAAACTCAAATATTTTCCATTAATAGAGAGTGATAAAAAAGTGGTAAGACTGCACCCTGTCAAAGGCGGAAAATTTGCGAGACCCAGAAAAGCAAGGCAGTCCTGTCGAGTTCCAGCTCTCGCAGGTTTGACCATAGAACTATTGATTTACAGCGAAACCTGTAAATCAAAAATAAAGCAAATTTACATTTCATAGAATCTCATCTTAATGGAAATATAAAATTTGTGGAATGAAATCAATAGTCGTACAGTAAATTTCGCACCTTTGACAGGGTGCAGTCTTACCACTTTTCTATTGCTCTCTTTTAGAGGAAAATACTTGAGTTTTCCTTCTCTGACAGGTTTCTGCCTTACACAGGTTCCATTCCAGCTTTTGGAGGTTTTACTGTCCTATTTACTTTCAAATATACTCAATAAATAGACAGTATGAGTACTATCCGGCCTTCTATAAATTTCCGTCAGTTTCATGTACTTTAAACATATGCGCTCCCACCATCCATTGGCTAAGTTCCCTATTATTTCACACCACCCCATTGCTCACTGTTTAGGGTAGTCACATGACCTTCCTACCTTAATGTCAGGCAACCAAGAAATGGTCCAGATTGTATCCCATACTATTCTGCTTCAGCCTCCAACCTTTGGAAACGTAAAATTCATTCCAAAGTAAAGTATTTGAGCCTCTTCAAGCTTCAGCCCAGCGCCACCAGCCTTCTCCTAAGAAGGTTTTTGATGGTTTTCATTTTTTACGGGGGCTCGATTTAATTTCAGGATGACTTCAGTTTATATTATTCTGGAAAGTGATGTTTTGCTTAAAAGAAAATCGGATAGATTACATACAGAAATATTGAAGAAAAACAGAATTAGTGACTGCAGGGTTAAATCAGGAAGACTTTCTACAAGGGATTTTGAACTAGGTATTGCTGACAGACAGAGGAGTCCCTCAGTGGTGCAAACGAATGCACTAGGCTGCTAACTGAAGCACTAGAGGTTTGAATCCACCCAGAGGCACCTTAGAAAAAAGGCCTGGTGATCTACTCCAGAAAAATCAGCCACTGAAACCCCTATCCAGCAGAGTTGTACCCTGACACGCATGGGGTGGCCATGAGTTGGAATTGACTTGACAGGAACTCCTTTGCTGGTGACTGCTGACAGAGGATCTGTCCCTGGGATTGCTCCCAGGATCTGTCCCTGCAGGACTGTGATCTATCACTGCTTTACACTCACTATTGCATTTCCCAGCACCTAGTAGAGAATTGAGCCCTGGTGCTGCTAACCTAACGGTCAGTGGTTTGAACCCACCAGCTGCTCTGCGGGAGAAGGTTGTGGCAGTCTGCTTCTGTAAAGATTACGGCCTTGGACAGGACACATCTACTCTGTCCTGCAGGGTCGCTATGAGTCAGAATCGACTTGAAGGAAATGGGTTTGGTTTTTGGTTTGAGAAGAGAATTGATGTTCAGTAAATACTTGCTGAATGAATGAGTATCTGAGTCATCTGTCTGCGGAGATAACACAGTAGCGGGAGACTTGGGGATGCACTGATAGTTTGGGAATACATGGGGCAGCTGGGACTCTCTTCTTTGCAGATCTCATCACTTTCTGCACTTAGCTTCTTGCTATTGCTGTGGGGAAGAGTTCGTTTTCTCCTTCCTGCCCATCAAACCCATTTTAATGAGCTGTTCCTGTTCAGCTGTCTTCCTGCAATAAAGTCATTTCCTTTTCCTCAAAACGTTCATGCTCAAAGCTGACTAGATTGGCAACTTCGCTCATTAGTAAGACTTCACTGATGTCAAGTTTAAGTGGACCCTCTCACTTTTGACCATCTACAGATGTTGTGGGTTTTTCTCATAGTTTATTAATTTGAATACATTATCACACTCTTGTTTTGTTGTATTTAATTATGGCATGTGGTATGTGTTTAGGAGAGAGGGACAGGGCCTAGACTAGTGTAAGGCAAGGAAGATGCCCCTGGCAGAACGTTTTAAGGCGGCGCTCACTAAAGACCTCGCTCCGGCCCCAGCTCTGGGAGAGAAAGGGGGAGATGTGTATGTATGCATGTGTGTGTATGAGTGTATATGTGAGTGTGTGTGACAGCGTGATGTATGAGCATTTGTGAGTGTATATGTATACATGAGAGTATGTGTGTGAGTGCGTGTGTTATCTTGACTATAACTGGGTTGAAGTTGAGATCCAGACACACACTGCTGGCTTCCCCAGCAGTTGCCCAGGCAGTCTTCCATACAGAGTACCCATTGCTAAGGAGTCCAGTTAGCAGCCAAGCGTTTAACCACTGCTCCACCAGGGCTCTTCCCATACATAGTAAGTACTCACTAAATATTGCATATGCCAAAGTCATAAAATAATCCAAATTACAACGATCTTCCCAGTGAGAAGATCTAAAACAGAAAAATGCAATTTAGGCTGACTTGCATATACAAGCTTCTGCTGATGCAGGTGTCAAATGTCTACGTCAGATGTGATTTACCTTAATTGCACAACACATTTTAAAATCTTCCCATTTTTTCTACTTGCCTCTTTATAAAAAAATCTATCAGGTGACCTCTAAAACTAGCAGTTTCCTCATATTAAAATGGGGATAATAATAGTAACTGGTTTATAGGGTTGTTGTAAGGATCAAAGGAGTTAACACATATGAAGTACTTAGAACAACATGAGCTCCCAACAAAAGACTGCTCCACACATACGTCTGTGTGTGCACCTGCATGTTTCTAGCTCATGTGTCTCACCCAAGTAGAACTTGGTTCAAAATATGTGAACATTATAATAGAAAGACTATAAAGATTAAAATTAAGGCCACTTCCTCCCTTCTGAAGGATAACTTTTTGAGGGGAAATAGCCTTCCTTCTCTTTGGGCATACACAGTCAAATCACAAACAGTCACTGACTCCATTTTTTAAAAGACTTGCATTCAGATCTCACTCGAGGATTCTGGGGATGTAAGGTGAATTGAGGCCATAGAAAAAGGCAGTTGGGAGACAAAGCCTCAAAAATAACAATGACCAGCTCTCTGTGCAAATATAACTTCCTTTACTTCTTCAAATTTTCATGCCTTTTGAGTGAGTTGTTTTTTTTTTTTTTTTTTTCCTCTTCTCTTGCTTGTCCTACAAAAACGAGCCTGGCTGTCATTGCATTATAGTCTCCACTTTGCTCTTCAAGAATGAATGGCTTTAGATACATCTAGTTCAACAGGATTTATGTGAGAAGCTCAGGAACTAATTTACTTATTCCATTTATTTTTACAACATGTCCATTACCCAGAGATTTTGGGCACATATAAATGATCCGTTTTGGAATGGCAAACAAGAACTGGTGATAGATGGCTAGCAAGCAAACTGCCTAAAAACATTAGTCAAAGAACTTGTTCCTTCTAGAATGCTTGGTTAAGCAAGTTGCCTTTGCAGTTTTCTTGGATCTTGACATTTTAGATTCATACCACTTGTCTTTTTACATGATGTACACAACAGAAGGAGAAGAGTTCCTAAGTCACTGGGCGAGGGTGGGACGATCAGAGGGGAGCCTAGAGCCAGGCAGCGAGGAGGGGATTGGGAGGCAAGGGGTGCCCCCGTTTGTCCCCCAAATGGTTGTTTCCCCTGGAGGTCTATCAATTTTGTGATTCACAAAGAGGAAGGACCTGAGGCTGATGACTCTGGGTGTCCTCGAAAGCAATCCACTGCTTAAAATCTGGATTTGCAGGAGAAAAAGAACACTGGTCTCCAGTGAGTGGAGCTCAAGGAGGAACGAGATGGAGAGGAATAAAAATGGAAGGGCTTCAGAAGAAGGTCTTCCTGTGACCCAGGAGAAAACATTAACATCAAAACTAACCGAAGAAGAGCCAGAATGCCACCACCATTCCTTCCCTTAAGTTCTTCCTCAGCTGAGGAGACCCAATAGGATGTTACGCTTCTACCTGTCACTCGTGCGGACTTTGAGCAAGCCAACCAATCTCTCTGGGCCTCAATTTTCTAATCTGAAAAATGAGGAAGCTAGCCTGCAGTAGGGGTTTTCAAAGGACGTTCCCTCCTTAGGGGCCACCAGAGCAGGAGAAGGGGAAGGCTGAAGCCACTCCAACCAATCCAGCATATATTCTGTCTGGGTAAAAGGAGTTCCAGAGTCTCTCAGTGGTGCAAATGATTAATTAATGCACTCAGCTGCTAACCAAAAGGTTGGATGTTTGAGGCCACTCAGAGGTGCCTCAGAAGAAAGGCCTGGTGATCTACATCCAAAAATCAGCCACCAATAATCCTGTGGCGCACAGTCCTACCCTGACGTGCATGAGGTCATCAGGAGTCAAAATCGACTGGAAGGCAACTGGCTTGTGTTTCCTAAAAGGAGTTCCACTAAAACAAAAACAAACAAAAAATGCAGCAACTTGAAAGTCATTCTTTTTGATGATTTCAAAAGTGCGTTCTAGTCCTACTGTACTTTTTTCCTACTAGTCTTTTCCCATGAATTTGGTTTACTCTAATCTGGGTCTAAACTCAAGGTCTGGGCAGCCTCTCCCGTGACAGTTGAGGAAACAAATCGCCAAAATAACCTTCTATGAAGGCTGTCCCCGTTACCGGATGTTTTTTGACCTGTTCATCATCTTTATAGTCAAAGTGCCATGGAATGAAGTGGCTGATTTTAAAAAGGCAGCTTCAGAACAATGTGGCTTTAAATGGAGCTCTGAGCCCGAAGTGCTCTCTAAATGGACAATATTATTACGGCAGCAGTAACCTCTTTTTCAGCAATAAAATGCAGACCCAGGCATATAAATGTATTTGCGGAATCAGTCAGATTTAACTCTTAATGGAAACGTTTTTCAACAAGTAGATCTGGGGACGAGTTAAGTGATGTACTTAGCAAGAGGGGAAAGATGTGACCTTACCTTTTTGAAGGCACTAATGTTTGGGATGCAGGATAATGGAGACACCAAACAAAATCAGTGTACATTAATGAGCTGAACAACAAACCACCTCCCAGCTCCCACAGACGGTAACCAAACCAACCAAACCAAACTTATTGCCATTGAGTTGACTCCAACTCATAGTGACCCTACAGGACAGAGTAGAACTGCCCCTTTGGGTTTCCAAGGAGCACCTGGTGGATTTGAACTGCCCACGTTTTGATTAGCACCCATAGCTCTTGAACACTACGCCACCAGATTTTCCCCCACAGATGACAGAGAAGCCTAAAAGCAAGTTAAGCCTAAATGTGCCGCCAAATGCCTTTTGGTCTTCCTTAGTGATAAGACAGATCTTCATGGCCTGTTTAGCCTTCCCATCCCACTCAGAGGTTGTACCCTGGCAGCCTGAAGGAGGCAAAGGCACCCTGTCAGGCATCCCTTAAATCCTCATTATTAACACCTGCAGAGCCGTATGTACGTATAAGTGGATTCACTGACTATTTGACAAACCAGAAACAGTCCTGCATTCCCTCCCATTAGCTAGGTCAATGACTCTGAGAGTTCTACAGCCTGTTAGAAGTTTTCTTTGAAATTTTTCATCACCGCGACTGATAGCGCATTGCCAAGCAGATTCTCATTTCCTGGAAATACATAAGCAGGGAAATTGTTTTGAGCTGATGGGATCCCAAGGTGGGAGTGGAAACTATAGTGGACTGGAGTAAGGAAATTTGGATCTAAATTCAGGCTTTGCTACTTGTTATCTGTGCAGCTATCTTCTTGTTATCAGTTTCTTTGTGAAGTAGGGATGATAAAACCTATTTTAACTGTAGTTATTATGGAAACAAAATAAGGTGATGCTTGAGAAAATACTTCAAAAAGCTTAAAAGTACAGCATATATGAGTGAACCGCTTCTGTTAATAGTGAATGCTCATTGAATATTTGTTGAATGAATGCCTATAGTGATTATAAAGAGTAATAAAAGAAATACATTTATTTTTTCTTCTCCATCTTTAGGGCCACTATCCTGGTTTAGATGCCCATCGGAGATGCTGATAGCCTCTTGACTAATGACCCTGCCCTCTGTTTTATCCCTGTTGTTGTTAGTTGCCATCGAGTTGGCTCCAACTCATGGCCACCCCATGTACAACAGAATCAAACATTGCCCGGTCCTGTTCCATCTTCACGATTGTTGGTATGCCTGAGTCCATCGTTGGAACCACTGTGCATTTTGAGTGCCTTCCAACCTAGGGGCTCATCTTTTAGCACTATAGCAAAAAATATTCTGTTGTGATCCATAGTTTTCATTGGCTAATTTTGGGGAGTAGATTGTCATGTTTTCTTTCCTAGTCTGTCTTGGTCTGGAAGCTCCACTGAAACCTGCCCACCATGAGTGACCCTGCTGCTATTTGAAATACTGATGGCATACCTTCCAGCATCATAGCAACATACAAGCCACCGCAGTACAACAGACTGACAGACAGGTGGTGGGCTTTATGTCTACCTCCTGCTTTTCATCTTCTTCACTAGTGCTGGTGTGTTCTTTCAAAAAGCACTACTCTGAGTATGCCCCACCCCTGCCTAATTCAGACCTTTACTGGCTTCCTCCCAGAGCCCTGGTGGCAAGTAGTTAAGAGCTATGGCTGCTAACCAAAAGGTCAGCAGTTCAAATCCACCAGCCACTCCTTAAAAACCATATGGGGCAGTTCTACTCTGTCCTATAAGGTTGCTATGAGTCAGAATCGACTCAATGGCAACAGGTTTGACTCCCTGCCATCAATAAGACCGTAGCATGACATACAGGGTTCCTCATGACCCACTCCCTTACCACCTCTCCAGTCTGTCTTTAAGCTCCAGTGGTGCTAAATTATTTTTAACCTTTGCTGAATGCATTTGTTCAAACACTATCACTTTCTCCCCGTCAATCTGACCTGACTAGAAAACTCTTTGATTTTCAGTATCAAGCGCAGGTGTCATATACTCCAGGAAGCTTCTCTGACCCTGTCAGGGAGTGTTTCCCAGCACTCTTCTGTGGTACCCAGTATTAAGGTACTTGTATCCCTATTTTTTTTTTTTTTATCCCTATGCTTATCACTCTGGTAGGACTGTTTTGCTTACATGCCTCTCTCCCCTACTCTTTCTTACCATAACAGTCCTCTATCACTAGTTCTAGGGTCCCTGGCTATGTTTCAAGAAAATTAAATTCCTAAAAATTTTCTGACTAAACGGCTGTGTCTGTATTCATGTACTTGCATGTTGTACACAACAGTGGATATTGGCATGCATCAGAATTGCTACCCTGGATTTCCAAATGAGGATGCTAAGGCACATAAAAGTTAAATAACTTTTCTGCGGCCATAAAGGTGGAGCCAGGCAGTCTGGAAACCACAGATTGGGGCCAGTCAGGGTTCTTTCTTTATAAGAGAATTAAAGCTTCAAGTGAAGTATAATTAGGTGGTTTTAATGCTGAAAGCAACTTTCCTTTTTGTATATATTTACCATCAAAATAGGAAAAGGGGTGGAGGAAAGGTGCTAAATAAAAAGTAAATGGGGAGGAAAGTTATTCTCAGTAGTGGTCTTGTAGTCTGGGCAAGAGTTTCCTCCTGAGGCGGCTGAAGAGGCGTGAGAGTGATGGAGGGCCTGCCGTTTGCTCTCAGCAAATACAGTTTAATTAATCAGGACCAACCTCTCTTCAACATCTCTTACAGCGTGGCACAGGCTCAGGACAATTACTGTCGACAGAGTGGAATTCCGTGGAGGGGGAAAAGATCTTAAATTTCCTCTCCCAAATTAAGGAATTATGCAAAGTAAATGTACTATGTCCAATATCAATTTAACTCAGGTCAAATATATTCTACATACAGTAAAACCCGAGAAATTTGAAATGCAGGGGGTTGGGTGAGAGAGGAAAAGAAACAAAAAAAATTTCTGAAACTGCCCACCTCGTCAGAGTTGCAAAGACGTGGTCCAGCTCAACCATATGCTGTTTCGTTTGGCTTGCACAGTGTTTATATTAGTGGCCAATATTTAAAAATCTGGCTTTTTCACCAAAATATCTGGACTTCTAACTTTTCTCAAAAAAGTAGGGTCTGTGCCAAACATTTTGTGTGATTTAACTTATTTAACCTTCAGAATCACTGAGGGTGGGTACCTCATTTTTTAAAACAAACAAACATGATCTGTGACTCACAGAGGGTAAATGATCCATTCAAGGTAATACAGTCAGGAAGCAGCAGAGCCAGGGCTGAAACACAGTTCTCTGCCTCTAAAGCTGTGCTCTTAACCATCATGCCTTGTGGACGCCTTTGAATAAATATTGTAACACAGGTTTAACTGTAAGAAGGGAAACCAAGGAAAGCTTCTTGGAAGAAGTGGCATTTCACCTGGACCTAGATGAATTAGGGAGCTCTGGTGGTGCAGTGGTTAAGCATTCACTGCTAACCAAAAGGTTTGCAGTTCGAATTCACCAACCACTCCTTGGAAACTCTATAGGGCAGCTCTACTCTGTCCTATAGGATCGCTGTGAGTTGGAATTGACACAATGGCAACAAGTTTTTTTTTTTTTAAAAAATGAATTAGTAAGTAGGGTTCCAGGAGAGGGCATTTGAGGACCTGTGAAAGCTGGAATCCACATAAGGCGGAAACCTGTCAGAGAAGGAAAATGCAAATATTTTCCACTAAAACAAACGGTAAGACTGCACCCTGTCAAAGGCGGAAAACTTGCAAGACCTGGAAAAACAAGGCAGTCCCGTCGAGTTCCAGCTCTCACAGGCTTCACTGTATAAACAGAGTCATGGAGTTAAGACACTCAGTTTAGGGAGGACACCCTATTAGTATCTGGCTGGAGCACACAATTGGTGGATAGAACAGATGGAAATAAGTTTGTAAAGAAATTTCGAAGTCATGTCACAAAAGGTCTTCAAAAGAAAAGGAATTTGAACCTTGTTGAAAAAGCAATAGTAACTATTGAAACTTTTAAGCAGAGAAGTGGAATGAGGAAAGGCCATGTCTTAAAATGATTAACAAAACCCAAATGTAATTTTGACTCATAGCGACCCCATCAAACAGAGTAGAACTGCCCCCTGGAGTTTCCAAGAAGTGCCTAGTGGGTTCAAACTGCCAACCTTTTGGTTAGCAGCCGCAGCACTTAACCACTATGCCACCAGGGTTTCCTTAAAATGAGTAGGGCCATGCAAATGTGGGAAGGGTGGATCTGAGCAGAGACTGTCCCGTCAGGGAGCCCAATCAGAAGCCCTGAAAAGGGCAGCAGCAGTGGGATGGAAAAACATGAAATGAGCAGACATTTTAGAAGTAGAAAGGATAACATTTGGAATGAAAATAGCAGGGAAGGGAGAGGCAAGAGGGAGGAATCAAAGATAACGTGGTGAAAGTCTAGGTAATTCTTGATTTTCCCACAATTTACACTTTGTTTCTGCTCCTAACATTTATCTTTGATCCCTAGACAGGAGTGGGGAAACGCATTTCACTGCAGGCGCCTTCTGAGCAATTCAGTGAATGCCAACGGAACAAAGCGACTTAAATCACGGGCTATATGGCCTCAAATCTCTTCTCCCAATGAAAATCTCATTACCCTACTATTTGAAAAGTAGCACATTCAAATCTGACTTTGTTTGACTTGTATGGTTTGATCCCTTTAATGTGATAGTTTTTGAGGAGGTGGCAGGAAGCCTGAAATTTCAATTAGATAAGCCAGAGGTTTACCTGGTGGAGGAGAGAAGGTATTATCTTCCTGTTGCTAGGTGATGGGTCTCTAAGGCAATAGTTCAGTCTTAACAGGATCAGAGCTCTGTTCAAATTCCTTTTCTTTTGAAAACAAACACTAATTTAAAACTAACCCCAAATGCCCTGCCTGCTCTAGTGCTGTAAGGACTAAGACAAACTGACTGCCATAAATCTACCAACCTGCTCACCCCTTCCCCAAACCAGGTGGTCCAATTTACCTGAAAAATCCGTCTTCATCTATTAAAAAAAAAAAAAAACTCATTGTCATCCACTTGATTCTGACTCATAGCAACCCTACAGGATGGAGTAGAACTGCTTCATAGGGTTCCAAGGCTATAATTTGTTTGCATTTTATTTTTTTTAATTGTACTTTAGATGAAGGTTTACAGAGCAAACTAGTTTCTCATTAAACAATTAGTACACATATTGTTTTGTGATATTGGTTGCCAACCCTACGACACGTCAACACTCTCACCTTCACGACCTTGGTTTGCCCGTTACCAGCTTTCCTGGCCCCTCCTGCCTTCTTGTCCTTGCCCCTAGTCCCGTTTTGTTTTATGGGCCTGTCTAATTTTTTTTAATCTTTGGCTGAAAGGTGAGCCCCAGCAGTGACTTCATTACTGAGTGATAAGGGTGTCCAGAGGCCATACTCTTGGGGTTTCTCTAGTCTCTGTCAGACCAGTAAGTCTGGTCTTTTGTGTGTATGTGTGTGTGAGTTAGAATTTTTTTCTACATTTTTCTCCAGCTCTGTCCAAGACCCTCTATTTTGATTCCCGTCAGAGCAGTTGGTGGTGGTAGCCAGGTACCATCTAGTTGTGCCGGGATCAGTCTGGTGGAGGCTGTGGTAGGTGTGGTCCATTAGTCCTTAAGACTAATCTTTCCCTTGTGTCTTTGGTTTTCTTCATTCTCCCTTGCTCCAGAAGGGGTTATACCACTGGAGTATCTTAGATGGTGGCCCACAAGCTTTTAAGATACCAGATGCTACTCATCAAAGTAGAATGTAAATTTTGATATGCCAACTGAGCTAGGTGTTCCCTGAGACCATAGTCCCCACAGCCTTCAGCCCAGTGATTTGGTCTCTTAGGGAGCTTGGATACGTCTGCGGAGCTTCCATGACCTTGCCTTGTACAAGTTGTGCTGACTCCCCCTGTATTGTACTGCCTTACCCTTGACCAAAGTTACCACTTTTCTTTTGTCTATCTAGTGTTTTTCTCATCTACCCCTCCCCTCCCTTGTAACAATCGAAGATTGTTTCTTTTTGTATGTAAACTTTTTCATGAGTTTTTATGGTAGTGGTTTCATATAATATTTGTCCTTTTGTGATTGACTCATTTCACTCAGCATAATGCGCTGCACATTCAACCATGTTGTGAGATGCTTCACAGATTCATCATTACTTTTTATTGTTACGTAGTATCCCATTGTGGGTATGTACCATAGTTTGTTTATTCATTCATCTGTTAGTGTGCACGTAGGTTGTTTGTATCTTTTTGCTATTGTGAACAATGCTGCAATGAACATGGATGTGCATATGCCTATTAGTGTGACAGCTCTTATTTCTCTAGGATATATTCCTAGGACTGGAATTGCTGGATCATATGTTATTTTTATTTCTAGTTTTTTAAGGGAGCACCATATTGTTTTCCAAAATGGTTGTACCATTTTACATTCCCACCAGCCGTGCATGAGAGTTCCAATCTCCCCACAGCCTCTTCAAAATTTGTTATTTTCTGTTTTTTTGATTCATGCCAGTAAGGTCAGGGTGAGATGGTATCTCATTGCGGTTTTGATTTGAAATTCTCTAATGGCTAGTGATCTCAAGCATTTCATTATGTACCTGTTAGCCACATGAACACCTTCTTTGGTGAAGTGTCTGTTCATTTCCTTTGCCCATTTTTTAATTAGACTAGTTGTCTTTTTGTTGTACAGATGCTGGATTTTCCAGTAGATTTTATAGATTAGGCCTTTGTCACATTTGTCATACCAAAAAATTTTTCCCAGTCTGTAGGTCCTCTTTTAATTCTTTTGAAGTCTTTTGACAAGCATAAGTTTTTAATTTTTACAAGATCCTTGTTATCTAGCTTATCTCCTGGAGTTTTGCGTCCTTAGTTATGGTTTGTATCTTGTTAATGCCATGTATTAGGGCCTCTAGTGTTGATCCTATTTTTAATTCTATGATCTTTATAGTGTTTGGTTTTATATTTAAGGTCTTTGATCCATTTTGAATTCATTTTTGTGTATGGTGTAAAGTATGAGTCTTGTTTCATTTTTTTGCAGATGGACATCCAGTTTTGCCACCATCATTTGTTAAAAAGACTGACTTTTCCGCATTTGATGGCTTTGGGCCCTTGTCCAAGATCAGGTGACCATAGGTGGGTGGATTTACATCTGGGTTCTCAATTCTGTTCTGTTGGTCAACATGTCTGTTCTTGTACTAGTACCAGGCTGTTTTGACTACTGCAGCTGTATAGCAGGTTCTGAGGACAGGTAATGCGAGTCCCCCCACTTTATTCTTCTTCTTCAGTAGTGCTTAACTTATCCAGGTCTTCTTCCCTTTCCATATAAAGTTAATAATTAGCTTCTCCATCTCCCTAAAGAATGTTGTTGGTATCTGGATCTAGATTGCTTTGTATTTGTAGATTACTTTGGGTAGAATCATCATTTCCACAATGTCGAGTCTACCTATCCACGAGTATCATATGTGTTTCTATTTATGTAGATCTCTTTCGGTTTCTTGCAGTAGTGTTCTGTAGTTTTCTTTGTATAGGTATTTTATATCCCTGTGTAGATTTATTCCTAGGTTTTTTTTTTTTTAGGGGCTATTATAAATGGTATTGTTTTCCTGGTTTCCTGTTCATAGTTCTCTTTATTGGTGTATAGGAATCCAACTGATTTTTGTATGTTTATCTTGTATCGTGCTACTCTGCTGAATCTTTCTTTTAGTTCCTATAGTTTTCCTGTGGAGAATTTTGGGTTTTCTGTGTACACTATTGTATTATTCACAAATGGGGCAGTTTTACTTCTTAACAATTTGGATGCCCTCTATTTCTTTTTCTTGCCTTATTGCTCTAGCTAGGACTTCCAGCACAATGTTAAAAAGGAGTGGCGATAAAGAGAATCCTTGTTTTGTTCCTGTTCTTAAGGGAGAATGTTTTTGGCCTCTCTCCATTAAGAATGTTGTTGGCTGTTGGTTCTGTATAGCTCACCTTTATTAAGTTGAAGAATTTCCCTTCTATAAGTATTTTATTGAGAGCTTTTATCAGGAATGGGTGTCGGACTTTGTCAAATGCCTTTTCTGCTTTGACTGAGATGATTATGTAATTATTTTATTTATATGGTGGATTATGTTGATTGATTTTCTAATGTTGAACCATCCTTGCATACCTGGTATGAATCCCACTTGGTTGTGGTATGTTATTTCCTTGATATGATGCTGAATTCTATTGGCTAGTATTTTGCTGAGAATTTTTGCATCTATATTCATGAGAGATATTGGTCTGTAATTTTCTTTTTTTGTGGTGTCTCTGCCTGGTTTTGGTATCAGGGTTATGCTGGCTTCATAGAATGAATTCAGAAATATTCCTTCCATTTCTTTGTTCTGTGTTAGTTTGAGTAGTACTGGTGTAAGCTCTTCTGTGAATGGTTGGTAGAATTCTCCAGTGAAGCCATCTGGGCCAGGGCTTTTTGTTGTTGTTGTTGTTGGGTTTTTTTTGTTTTTGTTTTTTTTACCTTTTCAATCTCTTCTCTTGTTATGGGTCTGTTCAGATTTTAAACTTTAGTTTGTGTTAGTTTGGGTATGTATTGTGTTTCTATAAATGTGTCCATTTCCTCTAGGTTTTCTAATTTGTTGGAGTATAGTTTTTCATAGTATTCTGCTATGATGCTTTTTATTTCATTTGGGTCTGTTGTAATGTCCCCTATTTCATTTCTAATTTGGGTTATTTTTGTATTCTGTCCTGCTTTTCTTTTGTCAGTTTGGTCAATGGTTTGTCAGTCCTTTCAAAGAAGCGATTTTTGGTTTTGTTGAGTATTTCTGTTGTTTTTCTATTCTCTATTTCATTTATTTCTGCTTTGATGTTTATTATTTCCTTTCTTCTGGTGGCCATGGGCTTCTTTCGCTGTTCTCTTTCTATTTGTTTGAGTTGTATAGCTAATGTTTTGACCTTATCCCTTCCTTCTTTTTTGATACGTGCATCTATTGCTACAAATTGACATTTGAGAACTGCCCTTGCTGTGTCTCAAAGGTTTTGGTATGATGTGTTTTCATTCTCGCTTAACTCTAGGCATTTTTTGATTCCATCTTTGCATCTTCTATTACCTAGTGGTTTCTAAGCAGGGTACTATTCAGTTTCCATGTATTTGATTTTTTTTCCTTGCTCTTCCTGTTGTTGATTTCTACGATGGCGTTGTGATCAGAGAAGATACTTTGCATTATCTCAATGTTTTGGATTTTGTTATGTGTTGCTTTGTGGCCTACGATGTGGTCTATTCTGGAGAACATTTCATGTGCATTGGAAAAGAATGTGTACTTTGCAGCTGTGGGGTAGAGTGTTCTATATATGTCTACGAGGTCAAGACTGTGGCCCTTAGAGCTTCTGTATCTTTGTTGAGTTTCTTTCTAGATGTTCTGTCCTTTACCAAGAGTGTTGTGTTGAAGTCTCCTACTATTATTGTGGAACTATTGATTTCTCTTTTCGGTGTTGTTAGAGTTTGTTTTATGTATTTTGGAGCCCTGTCGTTGGGTGCACAGATATTTATCACAGTTATGTCTTCATGGTGGATTGTCCCTTTAATCATTATATAATGCCCTTCTTTGTTATGGTAGATTTTGTTTTAAAGTCTGTTTTATCTGAGATTAGTATTGCCACTCTTGCTCTTTTTTGGTAGCTGTTTTCTTGATATATATTTTTTCCATCTTTTGATTTTTAATACACTTATGTGTTTGTTTCTAAGGCGTGTCTTTTGTAGACACCATACCGATTGGTCCTGTTTTTGTTTATCCATTCTGTCACTCTCTGTCTCTTTATGGGTGCATTTAAGCCACTTATGTTCAGTGCAATTATTGATAGGTATGAGTTTATTGCTGTCATTTTGTAGGTTTTATTTTTTTGTGTGTGTGTGTGTGTGGTGCTGAAGTTTTCTCCTGTGCTGAATTCCTTTTGTTTGTGGATTTTCTTTCCATTTCTTTCATTTTTGTAGATTTTGTGTTTACTGAGACCTTGTGTATTTCTTCTTTATTTTGATGAGAAGGTTTGTTAACTTTCTTTGTGGTTACCTTGAAATTTACCCCTATCTTCCTAAGTTTAAATCAGTCTTTTATTATTTGATAATGCCTTTAGCTCCTCTCTGTTTGAATGTTCTATTCCCTCTTTTATTGTTCTGACGT